>NW_024070208.1:73147569-73487531 GCF_014754425.2 Oryx dammah
ACACACACACACACACACACACACACACACACACACACACACACACACAGGAGAAATCAAAAGACCATATCCACAGGCTTTTTAGGAGCCATTTTATGCAGATAAAAAGATCTACTGGAGATCCTGTACGTGTAATCCATGGGTTCTTTCATATACTGCTTTTATTAACACTTTTTCTAGATGTTCTAAAATTTGGTTTTTATTTCAAATCATTGAGCTATAAGTTCTTTAAGAGAGAATTAAAATTTTTCAATTGATAGAGGCTTTTCTTCTTTTGAGTGTTTATTTTAACTATGTACTAGTATTATTAGACTGTGATAAGTATATGTTTCTGTATTGTCTTCTTTTTAGATTTTTAATTGAACTAAATTGTCAAAAGCTCTGCCAGCCAGAATTAAGACTGTAATTATTTAAGATATAAGACCTTTGTTCTCTCCAACTTTCTATTGGCAGGAAGCAGGCTAAGACAGCTTTTCTTTAGTGCTGGCTTCAGAAGTAGCTAAGGAACATGATGGTAAAGAAAGACTCTTCTAGAGAGCAGCATCAAGAGTCTGAGAACTATAATATGAGGACCTACTCTAAGTGGGGGTAAAGTTCACGCTAGTAAAGAAAAATGCTCTGCTCCCAGGATAAGGGGGCCAGGCAGTACTTGCCCATAAGACTTGCTGCTGCTGCTGCTGCTGCTGCTAAGTCGCTTCAGTCGTGTCCGACTCTGTGCGACCCCAGAGACAGCAGCCCACCAGGCTCCCCCGTCCCTGGGATTCTCCAGGCAAGAACACTGGAGTGGGCTGCCATTTTCTTCTTCAATGCATGAAAGTGAAAAGTGAAAGGGAAGTCACTCAGTCATGTCCAACTCTTAGCGACCCCATGGACTGCAGCCCACCAGGCTCCTCCATCCGTGGGATTTTCCAGGCAAGAGTACTGGAGTGGGGTGCCATTGCCTTCTCCCATAAGACTTGAGTACTGCCATAAACCAGTGACAGTCACGTAACTCCTTTTCATGCCCTGTTTGAATGGCTGTGCCTGTGGAGGTTAGCCTGTCTGTGCTCCATCATGGCATACAGGATGGATAAGAGGAAATAATTTACAATTCCCCTAGGCAAGAGGAACCAAATTCAAAACTAATATTAATGAAAGCCCAGGTGTCATAACTGGATGAAATTTTGGCATGTCTCAAATAACAGTAAGTATATTCTGCATGTGAGATGGAAGTAAAGATAGATAAAGAGTGGACTGTGGTAGAATAAATCGTTGTTCTCAGGTCTTCAAGTCCACTCAGCTTTAGAAGTCACTTCCTTTGCCATGTGATTTTACAGTAACACCTCTCGGCCTTGAGCTTGGAGCCCTGTGATCCAGCCTACCTGAGCGGAGTTACAGCTAACTTATAGATCCACGAACCAAAAATAATGTTTGTTGCTTTAAGCTACTGAGATTTGAGTGTTTTTTAATACAGTAAAAAAAAAAAAATCTACAGGGAAAAGTAGAACAAACCACCAAAACATAAATTTTTTTTTAAGAATTAGAAAGAAATAAGTCTAGATAAGAGATCATTCTCAACTTGCAATAGGGTTACATTGCAATAAACCCACTGTAAGTTGAAAATATCATATACTGAAAATGCATTTAATATACCTAGTCTACCAAACATCACAGTGCAGCCTAATCTACCTTAAATGTACTCAGAACACTTACGTTAATCTACAGTTGGATAAAATCATCCAATGCAAAACTTCCTTTATAATAAAGCATTGAATGTCTCATGTACCTTACTGAATACTGTACTGAAAGTGAAAAACAGAATGGTTGGCTAGAGAAGAGTTGTGAGTGTAGGAAAAGGGTTGTGAGCGTTGACCCCAGTGACGGCGTGGGTAACCGGGACCTGGGCTGCTGCCCAGCATCATGAGAGAAGATTGTACCACATTATCCCTAGACCAGGAAAGGAACCACATTCAAAGTACAGGTTCTACCGAATGCGTATCACTTTTGTGCCATCATAAAGTTGAAAAATCATCAGCTGAACCATTTTAAGTCAGGGACTGTCAGCATAATGATAGAAAATCACAAAAACTGTATAAACTTCTTTGCCCAACTTTATGCAGATAAGTTTGAAAAGTGAGATAAAATGCATAATTTTTTAGAAAAGTACAATGTTCCCAAGCTAGCTCCAAATAAGACAGTAAGTCTTAACAGATCCGGTTTCTATAGAAGAAATAGGAAAAACTTGTCAGAGCACACTCTCTCATCAATTTCATATTAAAAGTAGTGGACTCAAATGGTTTCACAGGGGAATCCTAAGAAATCTTTAAATAACACACACCTCCAGCATTATTTAAACTGTTCTAGAGCACAAAAAGCTTCCCTGGTGGCTCAGCAGTAAAGACTCCACCTGCCAATGGAGGAGACACAAGAGACATGGGTTCAATCCCTAGTCTGGGAAGATGCCCTGGAAAAGAAAATAGTAACCCACTCCACTATTCTTGCCTGGAGAATCCCATGGAGTCTGGCATACTACAGTCCATGGGATTGCAGAGTCCAACCCGACTCAGCAAAAAGAGCATAAAAAAGGAGGGAAATCTTCTAAGTATTTTCTAATGAATAATATTGATACCAAAATCCAGCAAAGAAAAGTCAAGTACAGCATGATCAAGTACTGGTCAAACTGATGTATGAATACTAATAGAAAAATATTCAATAAAATATTAGCAAGTGCTATTTACTTCTAATAGGTAACACATCTGACCTAATGGACTTCATTCCAGAAACGCAAAATATATCAATACTAAAGTAATTTTATTAATGTTTCACCATACCATATTCTAAGAATAAAAGTTGTATTAATTCCATGAGTGATGCTGATAATGTGTTTGATATATTCAACATACATTCTTACTCAAGAGTCTTTTTCTCTTACTCAATATTTTTAATTGAATAGAAATAGATGGATATTCTCTTAACATAACAGAAGAAATCTGTCTCAATCCAGACCTGGCCTTATGCTTAATGAAGAAACATTCTCTTTTGAAATATAAGTTTCAGGTGTGTGTGTGTGTGTGTGTGTGCGTGCGTGCGTGTGTGTGTGCGTGTGTGTGTGCGTGCGTGTGTGCGCACGCGCATGTGTGCGCGCTCAATCATGTCCGACTCTTTGAGACTCCAAAGACTATAGCCCGCCAGGCTCCTCAGTTAATCAACTTGCCGTGGAATTTTCCAGGCAAGAATACTGGAGCAGGTTGCCATTTCCTCCTTCAGGGGATCTTCCCGACCCAGAGAGAGAAGCCGGGTCTCTTGCATCTCCTGCACTGGCAGGCAGATTCTTTACCACTGCACCAACTGGGAAACCCCAAGTTCCAGATGTACAGCATTATAATTCAGTATCTTGTACCCTGCAAAATGATCACTACCATGAGTCGTTACCATCCATCACCATAGAGTTGATCCCTTTCACCCATTTCACTCAACCTCCAGCCCCCTTCTACTCTGTTCTCTGTATCTATGCGTTTTGTTTTGTTTTTGATTCCACATATGAATGAAATAATAAAAACATACTATTCTTACAAACAGACCATCTATATACATATGAACATGCTTATTCACATGGTGGGTATGAGTTGGTTGCATTTCAGTTCAGTTCAATTCAGTCGTGACTGCAGCATGCCAGGCTTCCCTGTCCATCACCAACTCCCAGAGCTTGCTCAACCTCACGTCCATCAAGTTGGTAATGCCATCCAACCATCTCATCCTCTGTCGTCCCCTTCTCCTCCTGCCTTCAATCTTTCCCAGGATCAGGGTCTTTTCCAATGAATCAGTTCTTCGAATCAGGTGGCCAAAGTATTGGAGTTTCAGCTTCAGCATCAGTCCTTCAAATGAATATTCAGGACTGATTTCCTTTAGGACTGACTGGTTTGATCTCCTTGTAGTCCAAGGAACTCTCAAGAGTCTTCTCCAACACCACAGATCATTTAGGTGGGTACATAAGGACTCTAGAATTTCTGGATTAGAGTATATGAAGCTCCAATTTTACAAGACAATTAAAAATAGTTTTGCAAAGGGACTCTACCAAATTACCCTCCCATCAGCAATGGATGGAAGATCTTATTGATCCATATTCTCACATACATTTAGTGCTGTCAAACTTCTTAATTCTATGGCAGGCTGTAGTTATTTTAGTCCAAAATAAATAGCATTAATTACACACTATGTGCCAGGCAATTTCACATGGACTGTCTTATTGTAACCCTATGCTACTATTAGCATTGTTGTTTTACAGATGAATTTTGTTCAGAGTCACAAAGCTCCCCCAACAGGCAGCCCTTCCTCCCAAGCCAGTAGAGAAGTTAAAAATCTTATCAACTGGGTTGGAGCAGCCCACCAAGGAGCAGAGAGGAGAGAAGCAGATCCAGGACAAGCACAAGATGTGTCCTTAGCAGCCTCTGGAATCCCCACTGCTGAGACAGCTTTTAGGTGTCAAGGAAAGAATACAGACTTAGGAGCCCAGTGGAATGCAATCTATGTCCCGCTGCTGACCAGTTTAACAAAACAAATAGGATAATTACAGACAAGATTTTTATAGAAACCAGCAATCGCTATTCTAGGTAATTTTACATAGATGTGATGCTACAGGCATAAAACAAAATATGCATTCTAGAGACCATAAAAATACAGAAACATAAAATTCACCTGAGACAAGCAGAGCTTCAAATAGAAGCAATCTTTTAAAACTTAGCTTCCTAAAAATATTAATAGTTTTCCCATACATTCTCTACAGAATTGTCTGTTCTCAATATCTCTGTTTTAGCCCATGTAACAATAGCGTTCCCAAGTTATCTGGACTCCCTAACCCGAGTTAACACTGACTCTACCCTTTCTAACTCCAATCAGCCAACATATCCTGCAGGTTATTCCTTACGTAAAACCTGTCTCATCCATCTCTTCATGTCTCCCTCTTCTCCTCCAACTATTTCAGACACCTTCTTGGTTTTACTGAAATTTTCTTCTCATTCTCATTCCTTAATCCACCCGCTAAAAAATAAGACTCTAACATATTGTGTTATTCATACCATTTTCCCTGTTCAAATACTTCAAATAGAACCCTACTACCTAGAATAAAGCCCCAAATTATTTACAGGGGCATTTTCAACAATCTGACTCTAATTCCTAGCGTCATGTGCAATCCTTCCTTCTTTCCTTTTTACTTCTTTCCTTCTTATGGAGCGTCTGGCGCATGCCGAACACTCTGCTAGCCAGAAGAGATTCAATAGTAAAGAAAGAAGACACAGACCTTCCCTTCAGGAGGCTTAGGGTCTCGTGGAGAAAGAGACTGTAACCAAATACTGACACAGCTATACAAATGTGTGTGTCATACAAGTGTATAGCAAGGGTTTTAAGCTAATTAAGAGGAACACATGACTTCACACCACTCCAGAATGGAGTGTACCCAGAACGGAGTTGTGCCACATGGCAGCCATGGTCTGGACAATCAGACAAAGCTTGAGTAAGGGACATTTGAGTTGTGAGTCAAAAGATAGAAGAGGATTGACCAAGCACGGTACCCATGCTCTGAGGGGAAGATCCTTCCAGGCCCAGAGAATAGTACACGCAAGTCCTTGAGGCAAAAGGAGCTTGACATGATCATGGAGAGGAAGCCATGTGAATGCAGTCCAAAGAGCACATAGAGTCGGAGCCAGTCACCTCACTGTCCCCACATCACACCTTGGAAGCATCAGCCTCCTTCGCTTTGCTCCCACATATCTTATTATCGCCCTCCTTCCTCTTAGAATTTAGTTCATAACTCAAAATGGATCACAGCCCTTGATGCAAAACCTAAACCTATAAAACTTCTAAAAGAAAACCTAGGAAAAAGAATTTGTGACCTTGGGCTAGCCAAAGATCTTCTAGCTATCATACCAAAAGCTTGATCAACAGACAAAAACTTCTTAAATCAGGCTTCATCAAAATGCAAAACCTTTCGTTCTTCAAAAAAGACTATTAAAAGAATAAAATGATAAGTCACAGACTGGGAGAAAAATACATGCACATTACATATCAGACAAAGGGCTTGAATCAAGAATGTATAAAAAAAGCTTTTTGGACCAATAATGAAACAAACAACCCCATAAAAAGTGGACAAAAGATCTGAATACGCACTTGACCAAAGAAGATATCTGGATTGAAATAAACACAAGAAAAAGTGCTCAGCATTATTAGTCATTAGGCAAATGCAAATTAAAACCATAATTAGATACTACTACATATCTATTAGAATGGCTAAATTTAAAAAGACTGGCCATATCCCATGTGGGTGTGGATGTGGAGCAAGTGGAATTCTCATATGTTGCTGGTGGAGGTGCAAAATATTACCACCATTTTAGAAAAGGAAAATTTTGGAAAATAATTTAATAATTTCTTAAACAGACACTGGGGCCTCCCTGGTGTTTTAGTCTGTAAAGAATCTGTCTGCATTGCAGAAGACCAGGGTCTGATCTCTGGGTCGGGAAGGTCCCCTGGAGAAGAAAATGGCAAACTACACCAGGATTCTTGCCTGGGAATTCCCATGAACAGAGGAGCCCATCAGTCATTGGGGTCACAGAGTCAGACAAAACTTAGTGACTAAGCCCCACCAAACAGACACTGATCACTTGACCTAGCCATATGGTAGTTACAAGACTTCCCTGGTGGCTCAGACGGTAAAGTGTCTGCCTACAGTGTGGGAGACCCAGATTTGATCCCTGGGTTGGGAAGATCCTCTGGAGAAGAAAATGGTAACCCAATCCAGTATTCTTGCCTGGAAAAATCCCATGGATGAAGGAGCCTCGTAGGCTACAGTCCATGGGGTCACCAAGAGTCAGACATGACTGAGTGACTAAACTTTCTATGATAGTTACCTAAGATAAATAAAAATATACATCTCCTCAGAGAACATAGTCCTTAAGAGAAAGCAGAGCATATGTACTCCTCCAAAGACTTGTACATGAATATTCATAGCTTCTTTATTTGTACCAGTTAAAAACTAGCAATAATTTAAAGGCCCATCAATAGACAGATGAATAAGCAAAGTGTGTATTCAACAAAAAAGAATGAACTATTGATAAATAGAACAATGAGAGGAATTGCAAAATAATTGTACTATTTAAAAGAAGATGTGTGCTGCGTGCTTAGTCGATCAGTTGTGTCTGACTCTTTGCAACCCCACGGACTGTAGCCCACCAGACTCCTCTGTCCATAGGATTCTCCAGGCAAGAAAACTGGAGTGGGTTGCCATGCCCTCCTCCAAGGGATCTTCCCAACCCAGAGACTGAACCCAGGTCTCCCGCATTACAGGCAGATTCTTTACCACCTGAGGCACCAGGGAAGCCCTAAAAGAAGGTAAGACACAAATTTTTAGCAACACAAACCCTAGTGACAGAAGGTGACTGTCTGGAGGTAGGAAGGTGTAAGTGGGAGGAACTCCAAAAGAACACAAGGAAACTCTTGGAAGAGATGAATACATTTATTATCTTGACTTTGATGACGGTTTCATGTCTATATACATATGCCAAAATATATGAAATTTTATATTTTAATATATATATATAGTTGATTGATGCCATCCTAACCCAATACGGCTTCTGTAAATAAAAGCAATTTCATAACACAGTTCATAATTCAAATCTTTTTAAAATTTTATTTATTTATATTTGTCTTCACTGGGTCTTCATTGCTACACACAAGCCTTCTCTAGGTGTGGTGAACAGGAGCTACTCTTTGTCATGTTGCGCGGGCTGCTCGTGGTGGTGGCTTCCCTTGCTGTGGTGCACAGGCTCTAGGACCCTTGGGCTCAGTAGCTGTGGCCACGGGCTTAGCGGCTCCACAGCACGTGGGATCTTCCCAGACCAGGGCTGGAAACTGTGTCCCCTGCAGTAGCAGGCAGATTCTTAATCACTGGCTACACCAGGGAAGTCCCATAATTAAAATCTCTTAAAAGGTATCTCTGACCCCTCTTTGTTCACCTCCCTTGAGACACATGAGTATTTAATGCTTCTACTATTCATTTGATTCAACACCTGCTGTGTTGCTGATCATCATTTGGGGGGTATGTTTCTCAGTTACCACCTCATGAACAGAATTAAGGCGTCTGTTCCTCCCTCACCCCCTGGACCAGTTCTTTCCCCAAAGTAGGTCCTCAATAAATGTTCCGTTTAAAGATTTCACCTTACACCTCTGGAGAAAAACATTTTGTGTTGCTTTTCAGAAGACAAATTATGGAACTTCTCCCGACATTTGATCGAGTTTATAGGAACAAATTCCTAATTTATACTTAAGCGGCACATTGCCAAACACAGCAATTTCCAATGTGAAAGATATTTACTAATCTAAAAGCACCATAAATCAAGTGTGACAAAAATCAGGTTGTGTTGGCCAAGGATCAGAGGATTCACATCATAAGCCACTCAATTAACTGAGGCTGCCAAAGTAAATGTCTCAAAAGAAGCTAATTTGTAACTGTTCTTATTTGTTTGTTCATTTATTTATTTAGATCTCACATCATTCCAAAATGTGTGTGAGCAGAAAAAAGTGAAAAATCGTCCCCCCAAATCATGTGTTCCAGATCAATTTGGTATCTCAGCTTCAGAGCATCTAAGTTTTGTGTCAAGGCATTTATTTCATCCTATACGATATCACTGAGTAAATGTTACATCAGACACCAGCATAGCAAAGGAGGTAGAGCGCTGCAAATTCTACATCTCTAGTTGAAACCTGAGTGTTGGCTGTGATAACCACCATTTCCTCTCCAATATTTGGAAAAAACTGCCATGAACCCTTGTTCCTAGTCAAAGTGTAATGCCAAGGTTTTAGCAGATGTCAGAGGGGTTCAGAGTCTCCAGATCTACCTCTGGTCTGAGATGCCCTCACCTGTGAATTCATTCCACTTTGGAAATTCTTGACCCCTGTCTATGTTCTCTCTTTTCTGCACCACAAAGAACCAGCCATGGAATGCAGCACTTAGCTAGTTTTTGACAAAACCACCACACTTAAAAAACCAATTGTGTGCGTGTGTTATGTTTAACAAAGCTTTAGGAAGACTCGCCATTACATCTCAACAATGCAAGCAACTGCAAATAGAGCAAAAACACCAATTCTAAAAGACAGATGCACCTCAATGTTCAGAGCAGAATTTTTTACAATTGCCAAGGCATGGAAGCAACCTAAGTGTCCATCAACAGATGAATGGATAAAGAAGATGTGGTATGTATATACAATGGAATACTACTCAGCCGTAGAAAAAGAGTGGTATTTTGCCATCTGCAGCAACATGGATAGACTTGTGCCACATGAAATTAGTCAGACAAATACTGTTTGACAGCAAACTAGTGAATAAAATGAAAAAAGAAGCAGACTCACAGATACAGAGAACAAATGAGAGGTTACCAGTTGGGAGAAGGAAAGAGGGAGAGGCTACATAGGGATAAGGGACTTTAAAAAGGGGTTATTATGGGATTAAATGAAATCACGTGTGTGAAACTTTGGAAACCTGTAGTGCACTAGATGGCTCAGTGGTAAAGAATCCTCCTGCCAATGCAGGAGATGCGGGTTCAATCCCTGGGTCAGAAAGATCCCCTGGAGTAGGAAATGGCAAACCACTCTAATATTCTTGCTTGGAAAATCCCATGGACAGAGGAGCCTGGCAGGCTACAGTCCACGGGGTCGCAAGAGTCAGACACAACTTAAGAACTGAACCGCCACCACCACTACGGTAGTAGAAATAGAACGTTGTAACATGATACTTACATAATTCTATAAGTCAACGTTACCTCAGGAAAACAAAGTGTTTAAAAATTGAAGTGAATATTGAAATAAAGAAATAAACAATACTTTATCAGGCCATATAACCATCTCAAAAAAAAAAAAATCACTGAGTGGCAAATCAGATACTTAGTCCCAGATAACAAATGTGCAAATCCCTATGAGAGTGCAGCTGTAATGCCACAAGTTAGAAATGGCCTTTTAAACCCACATAAACAACAAAACCAAAGAGCTTTTCAGCCCAGAAAGGTACACAGTGTACCTTTGATTGTTCAGCGTCTCCTGGAGCAGGCTTTCTGCAAGCCTTGGCTTTCTGCTCTCAGCAATTCTCTTCTAGCTGTGCGGCCTCTGGAATTCACAGAGCCCACTTCACGCGGCGATGATTCACACTCACCATGTAACAAATCGGTTCCATTTTTATATCACTTGGGGGCCCTAGACAGAAAGACCATAACCCCGTTCCACCACAAAAGATGGTTTCTCAGTAAAGAGTTTTCACCCACCTCCTCTCTCAGCTAGTTTTCCCAAGAATAATTATCGAGCAAAAGTGTAAGCTCCCTGAAAATACAAGCTGTGTCTAACCTTCCTGTATATGACATCATACATAAACTTGACCTTAGTAGGTATTCAGTACATGCTGAAACACAGGGAAATAACTGTGAAGTAGATTCAGCACAATAGTGACTTTAACAAAATATGTGTGTGTGAACAGGTATGTATATATATATATCTGTACATGCATGGTATATATCCATACATATATACCTATTCACATACACACAGAGAGAGAGCCTGCATTGTAGATAGTAGACAGTATTGGTGCTTGATCATTTATTGTTCTGTATATACCACACTATACCATCTGTTTATTCATTCATTCCATCAATATTTACTAAGTTATGACATGCCAGAGAGAACTCTTAAGATGGGAGGAAACGATTTCTTGTCTCTTGACAGCTGTCTCTGATTTTCCTCTCTGTTGGAGCATAGAGGAGGAAGAAGAGATGGAAAAATAACACAGCCTCGCTTTCTAGCCCCATCACTGTTGGAGAATATAGATGAGGTTATTAAAGAGCAGAAGGCATAAACCCCAGGCAGGCCCTAGCACCAAGGAAGTGCCAAGTAAGAGCTAAACAAACATCAAACTCACGTGCTTCAAAAGAGGCTATCAGACACCTGATCTCAGTATGAGGAAAATGTGAGTGAGTAAGACAGTATCTACAGAATCTGATTCAAAAAAAGAAAGGCAAGCACTGTATATGCGTGGCGTGGGCTAACTGCCACATTCAGAGGACAGTGATCAATATCTATTTCAGATGGAGGTAGTTATCAATCAAAACCTCAAAACCCATACTATTTCAGAGCCAAAAAGACCTTAAAATTCCTCTGATCCAACGCTTCCCAATTTTTTTATGTGTTATAGCACACATAGAAAATGATGGTATTGGTAAAGCTTTCTGAAATAAGTGAAGACAGATGCTCAGCGCAGGAGGATACTGGCTCAGTGACCCACCCAGCCTCCCTCAGGGCTGTGGGACACTGTCAGTGTCCCGAGACACCAGCTGGGAAATCGGCTTCAGGTCAGTTTCTTAACCTTGTGCTGTGCTGGTTGCTCAGTCGTGTCCAACTCTGTGTGACCCCGTGAACTGCCGCCTGCCAGGCTCCTCTGTCCCTGGTATTCTCCAGGTAAGAATCCTGGAGTGGATTGTCACGTCCTTCTTAACTTTAAAGGTGAGGAAATGAGATCCTCATTCACGATCTTCCAGCAAGAGAGTCACAGCGGAGCCAAGAAAGGAGCTTTCAGTGTCTCTTGATTCAGATTTCTGTGACTCCAGTGGGCTTCCCAGGTGGCACCACCATTGCAAGAGACATAAGAGGCATGGGTTCAAAGACGGAGGGGGTGAACCCTCCTGCCATGCCCTGGAGGAGGGCATGGCAACTCACTCCAGTATTCTTGCTGGAGAATCCCAAGGACAGAGAAGCCTGCAAGCTACAGTCTATGGGGTCGCAAAGAGCCGGACACGACTGAAGCAACCTAACACGCACACACACACGACTCCTATAAGTATGGTCCCAGACCAGCAGCTTCAACGCCACCTGGGAACTCATTTAGATGCAATTCTTCAGATCCAACCCTGGACCTACAGAATCAGACAATGGAGGGGCGAGACCAGGCACTCGGTGCTTTCAAAAGCCTTCCAGGTGATTCTCACACTCACTCAAGTTTGAGAACCACTGATGGAATCTGCACTAACTCTCTGTGCTTCTACAAGCTACAGGGTTAACATGCAGGGTGTCTAACTCAGGGTCTGGCAAGGTTTTTCAGGATAGGGCCCGATACGAAATCTTTCGGGCTTTGTAGGCTGTCTGGTCTCTGTCATAGCTTCTTAACTCTGCCACTATAGCACAAAAACAGTTATGGGCAATACTTACATGAATGGGCATGGCTGGGTTCTAATAAGACTTTGTTTATAAAAATAGGCACTGGGGTGGATGCAAGCCCAGGGGCCATGGTTTGCCAACCCCCTGGTATCAAATGACTGGAATAGATTCTTGAAACTCGTAATTCAAATGCTCAGGCATTCTGGTTAATATCAAAATCTGTTAGCAACTTATGGTATCTGTCAATGTTGGTGTCAATATCTGTCTTTTCCCATTCAATTAACATGTGCTAAATGCCTCATAAGTACCAGACTTTGGGCATACTGAGATGAAAAGATCCAATCCATGCCTCCAAGTATGAGAATTTCATATAGCAGAGGAGCAAGACATCAAGTCAAATGACATTATTTTTGAATGTGGCCTTGTTGAGGGAAATGCCCACTTAAATGTATGAATTTTGCTGCTAAATATGTTAAGATTTTCCATTTATAAACGGACAAAAAGCATGATAATGCATACTCCAAATTCTATGCCAGAGGGAATGGCAATTGAACTGGCAACCACTGTTTGATTATACCCATAGATTCTGTGGGTTGGAAATTCAGACAGAGCAAATTGGGGATGTTTGCACCCGCTGCACGAAGTGTGGAGCCTCTGCGTGGAAGGTTCGAAAGACCAGGCATGCCAGATTTGAAGGCTTCTTCATTCACGTGTCCAGTATCTGGGCTGACATGTTAGTTGCTCAGTTGTGTCCAACTCTTTGCAGTCCCATGGACTGTAGCCCACCAGGCTCCTCTGTTTATGGGATTCTGCAGGCAAGAATACTAGACTGGATAGCCATTCCCTTCTCCAGAGGATCTTCCTGACCCAGGGATCAAACCCAGGACTCCTGCATTGCAGGCAGATTCTTTACCACCTGAGCACCAAGGAAGCCCCCCAGATGTGATTCAAAGACTGAACTAAACTGGGATAGCTGGCCAGATGCTCTGTACATGGCCTTTCCACGTGGCCTGGGTGCCCTTACAGCATGGTGGCCTCTGAGCTGATAGACTTCTTACAGGGGAGCTCAGGGCTCCAAGACCATGTATTCTCATGAGCAAGGGCAAACAGCATGGTCTTTCATGATCAAACTTCAGAAGCGCACTCCATCATTTTGCCACAGTCTATTGACCTAAGCAACAATAGTCGGCCCAGATTCAAGAGAGGGAGGCACACACCCTGCCTCTTAAGAGGAAGAAAGTCAAATAACTTTCATCCATGATTTAAAACTGCAAAGAGTCGGAGATGACTGAGCAACTGAAGAATGTTTTAAAACCACCAGTCATGGGAACCAACAATGAGAAACGCCCTATTCCAGAGTAACAGGGAATTTGTGGAATTTTCAAAACTACAGATAATATGTTAAATCAAAACCAACTCTGCTAAACATCCAAAATGAAAGAACAGGTCTGGAAGTTAATTGGTTTGGTTGTCCTCATTAAATAAATGATTCTCCAAAAGAGGAATTTCAAAAATGTTTCTGTCTCCCCATAGAACAAAAAAAGACTACAGATGTTGCATAGATCTGAATGACCTAAAGAATATTGGCTCATCTATTTGACTGATATGACTGGCCACTTCCCTTGTGGCTAAGCTGGTAAAGAGTCTGCCTGCAATGTGTGAGACCTGGGTTCGATCCCTGGACTGAGAAGATCCCCTGGAGAAGGGAAAGGCTACCCACTCCAGTATTCTGGCCTGGAGAATTCCATGGACTGTATAGTCCATGGGGTCGCAAAGAGTCGGACACGACTTTCACGTTTCACTTTCATACCAAGGCAGGTGATTGGCTATCATCAAAGAATAGATGCTCACAGTCCTTTACCAAGCTGCCAGAAATCTCACTTATCAGAGAACGAGGGTGGAATTTCAAGTCTTTATTTGTACATTTTCATGGGTGTATCTTGGGAAAAAAAAAAGAAGCAAGCTTGAATTTTCCTTCTCTCGTATCTGTCCTTCATTTAAAATTGCTTACTTCCTGAGAATTCAGCACTAATTTAGAAATCACTTTCTAATCCTTTAATATAGGAAGTCAAATAAATGTTTTTCTTGGTGAAAAATGAGTTGTTTGTACATATGGTAGATCTTTTTCATCATCTGCGTGAGAAGTAGTTGGGACAATAAATGATAACAATTTTCTTAAATTCTTCCAACTGAAGAATTTGTTTTGAAAGAAGTTTAGCTCAGAGAAATAGTTCTTTCTAATTTGTCTATTTTTCTCTCTAAAAATAAGGAATTGTTTTTCTAGTAAAAGGAGTGAGACTATTCAATTTAGGACAATAAAGTGAGTGAGTGGAGATAATGCTAATCTACTTCCTTTAAAACTTGAACTATACTTCAAGGACAAGTTTGAATACTTAATCTGAAATCATGGCCATGTGGTTAGTCATAGCCTCTTAGATATTTACAGTTATAAAAGGGCCCTGAAGAATTATCCAGTTTAATCCTATCATTTGTAGATGAGGTAGCTCAAAGGGGCCAAAAGTGGAAGAGACAGTTTCTGCTCACCAAATATTTCAGAAGTTCTTTTCTATTTCCCCTGTGTCTCCTGAAGCTAGGCTGTGGCCATGTCCTCAGTTCTGGCCCATGAACCATGAGCAGAAGTGACATGTCAGTTCAGTTCAGTTCAGTCGCTCAGTCGTGTCCGACTCTTTGCGACCCCATGGACTGCAGCATGCCAGGCCTCCCTGTCCATCACCAACTCCTGGAGCTTGCTCAAACACATGACCATCGAGTCAGTGATGCCATCCAACCATCTCATCCTCTGTCGTCCCCTTCTCCTCCTGCCTTCAATCTTTCCCAGCAACAGGTCTTTCCCAATGAGTCAGCTCTTCTCAACAGGTGGCCAAAGTATTGGAGCTTCAGCTTCAGTATCAGTCCTTCCAATGAATATTCAGGACTGATTTCCTTTAGGATGGACTGGCTGGATCTCCTTGAGGTCCAAGGGACTCTCAAGGGTCTTCTCCAACACCACAGTTCAAAAGCATCAATTCTTCGGCTCTCAGCTTTCTTTATAGCCCAGCTCTCACATCCATACATGACTACACTTTCTGGCTAAATTAGTGAAGAGCTAATATGCCCCCTGCATCTCTTTTCCCACTTGGTGGCCCCCATATTAATGGTAGAGCCTCCAAATAAAAAGCTGCCTGCATCTCTGAGTTATCCCTGAAAAAATACTGCCCTAGAGAGTTGCCCAGTGCTTATCAGACTTCGCATAAGCAAGAAACCAACTTTTGTGATGTAAAGTCACAGGGATTTATTTGTCCCTGCAGCTTGGTTTATCCAGCTTCACTGAGGTACCAAGCAACTCGCTCAAGTCTGGTCAGCAAGTGAATAGCAGAGCTAAGATTAGAACCTAAGTCTCCTGAATTGTCAGTTCAGGACCATACTTTATTATCACAGGAGCATCAGTGTGGGCACCACCACACCAAGTCACTGAGAAAATGGCCCAGTCAGCTGGAAACAGACAGACTACGGATGGGCCAGTACAGACGTGGCACCCATGGATCAAAGTCCAGAACCAGAGAAGGTGCAGTCCAGAAGGACAGAAGCCTCAGTGTTCAGCCTTCAAATGGGACCAGAGAAGATGTATCTGGGGGTACAGATAACCAAGATTATCCACAATGGTTGCTTTATGCCCAATTTGCACATATTTTCCAAGTTGATGACAACTGCCCCTAGACCCTGTAGCCCAGCAAATAAATTAAATGCCCAAAAAGAAGTGTTTCCACCTTTTTGTGTGTGTACAGCAGCCATTAAACACAAACAGGAATCCTATGTCTCAGACCCAGATTAATTCAACACGATGTAGAATTTTTAAAAACAACAAATTGGGGTGGGGAGGGATGAAGTTTTGGTTGCTAGGCAACGTCAGTACAAAGCTCTTCCCTTCTCTTCCAGAGCATTCTCTCCACCTTCATGGACAAAAAGTCAGAGAGTCCTCAGCGACAGGCATATATTTGGTTGTGACATCAATACACAGCAAATTGAATTCTTCCTGAAAACAACACACTGCATTGCGTCAGGCACTTCAGGGTTCCATCACTCCCTTCGGTGCATAGGATGATGCTTCCTGTTCTGAAATACTCATTTTTCTCTATACAAACAGGTCAGATGGCTACCTTTGGGCAGTAATCAAAACAGACGCCGAGATTTTGCAAAGTCATGCTAGTTTCTTCTCTCCCAAGAACAGAAGGGGCTTAGCTGGGAACCATTCTCTGTCTGCTTGTCAGGCAGCATCTGTCAAAGGGAAGTCTCTCTCTCTCTCTCTCCCAGTTTCTTCCTGAAAAATGGATGCTTCACCCCTGCTCTGACCTCCTTAGATACATACACTAATACTCAAATGTGAACAGAAGGAAAGCTAGCCACAGGCATGGTGACCACATCTCTGGAACAGTCTAGAACACTTTCCACTGACCCTCTGGGTTACACAACTTTTGCATTTCTTTGCTCAGTTTTTCTTCCCCCACCCCTTTATTTTCAGCTTGGCTTCACCCTCTGGCCCTGATAGTTACTTCAGCATCCTTTGCCCAACATCTATTTTAGACCCAGTTCCCAGGATGAAGCTTACCAACATTGCTGGAACTCATTTCTGCTAGGAGAGGAGACCCCAGCTCCAAACAAAAGGGCAACTTCGGGGAAGAAAGGGAAATGAAAATGCACTTTAGGGGATGACATCCAAATGCAGCTGCCCTGGAGATGCCACTTGACCTGAAAAGAACCAGGGATTAGGATGGTCTCCATAGCAGTCCCCTCGCGGACACAGAGAGCTTCTCTGAAGAACTCACTAGCTGTAAGACCCCGTAAGAACTATAAAGAACATAAAAGAAGAAACGTCATGATTTTAGAGGAAGTAAGACCAACACAAAAGAATGCAGCCCTGACTACTCACATCACTCAATTTTGTTTTTACGAGAATTTTACAAGAGATAAGGAAGCCAGGGAAAGGGAGACAGATGATAATTTTAGAGATGGTGTTGGACCACTTGGGATTATCAAATACCAAATTCCCAGTGACCCTCTTGTTGGCCAGGAGGCCCCCAGAATGTGTCCAAGATACTCGGCAGAAACAGGGACCTGTTAAATCCTGACTCCCTGGCTTGGCCTCTTTATTGATCCCTCCCATGCCTGATCTCTGAATGGTGTGGGGAGACTGGGGTCTCACTCTCATTGCTCTCATGCCTGTACAATTTTCCTGCTTCATTGCCAATGCCCGATTCCCATCTTCTCTGATTTTCGCCTCTTCCACCCCATCTATCTGGAGCCAGCTGCCCATATTAGGTTCTTGAATTCAGCACACTCCCCCTCTGCGTGACTTTTGTCTTCCCTCCCCAAAGCCTACATTAGATACCACAGTGGAACACAAAATCAGGGGGAAAAGATGTTGCCCTTATATTTAACTGGCTTATCATCCAAAATAGGTAACCAACACACACACAAAGTTACAAGTACCACGGAGGCTAACACCTGGACAACGTGGATGCTCTTGGTTGCAGTGTCTACATGCATAGCAACAGTTAAGTTTTTCAGTTCATTTCAGCTGAATCTGGTGCAAGCAAAACATCTATGCAGGAAAAAAAAATTCCCACCAAGAAAGTTCAGTTCCTATCCTTCAGACAAGGATAATGCTTGAACTTCCCTGCTTAATCCAGTACTCTGAACACAGGGCATTTCTGGACACAGAAAACTTGCCCATTCAAGTTATAATATTGAAAGGTAATTCATTCAAAGGAGCTTCTGGTCTTTTTCTGCTTCTGGTCTCCCTGCCTCTCCCTCTTACATTGCCACCAACCCCACCACATACACACTGACACACACACACACACACACACACACACCCCTTCAGCGATTTGTCATGAAATATGCTTTGCAAATTTCGGGGGTACTTCACAAACACATATTATCATTATGTCCTATTTCCCTCCTATTCCCTATGGGAATAAGATACCCTGGGCATCACAGCCCAACACATGTGTTTCAATCCATTTCCTTCACCTCCCACACTGTCATGGAGGTGAAGCCAGCATCAGGCAGAAATAAAGCCAGATCCCAGTAAAGGAGCTGTCTCTTCATCTTGGCTCTGCCCAACCTTGTGTGACCCTGAAGCAGCTTATTTTCCATTTCTTGATGAGTGTTCTAGTAAGCACAGACCTAAGATCTTTGTAAAGTCAAAGCAGATTACATCCTTGGCTTCCTCTCTATTGATCTGGCTTCCCACGATGTCCTTGAAAAAATGGAATTGGTCTGCCAGGATTTATACTTTATGAGGTCTCACATTATCACCCTGAAATCTGTTTTCCTCCAAGGGCTTTCAGACCCATACCAGTTTCTTCAACATTTTTTCAAGGATAGAAGTGCATCTTTGAGGATCTTCTCATCCACCCTGAAATCTTGCAGAAATGAGAGCTCTGTGTGTGACGGATTTGATAGAATAAGTTCATAGCATAAGAAAACCGCCTGCACTGCACAGAATGGTGATTAGTGGAAGTCGTGACAAATAGCATCCTCCACATATTGTAAAATGGCTTAATCGGTGGATCCAAACTCAGAACTCTAAAGCAGAAAATTAATAAATAGAAAGCTTGTTCTATTAGACTGTTGACTTGAAAAACAGTCACAGCCTAAAAATTGAGAGTTAGGTTTTATTTGATGGGAATTTTTATGACTTCAAGCCCGGAAGGCAGTATCTCACTGAGAGAAGTGTTCCGAGGAGGTGGGGAGGGCGGGGGAGGAGACGGGTTATATAGAACTTTGCAAAAAGGAGCAGGTAGTCTGAACATTAAACTATTATTGTTAATTAAGGAAAAGGAGATATCTCGAGTTAAGGAATTGAGGGCTTTTCTGTGTATGGGAGGATAAAAGTTCTGGGCTTACTGAAACCTTTCCTTTCACATGCATCTCAATTATCTGGGGCCAGAATCCTGCATTTTTTCAGATTCCCCCACACCCCAGCTCCTCGGTGTTCACTGTCGGAGAGGTTGTGCTTGATGGCTGTCAGATAGCAGGCGTTGTTTTTCCTGGATGCCCTTCAGTTCAGTTCAGTTCAGTCGCTCAGTCATGTCCAACTCTTTGTGATCCCATGGACTGCAGCACGCCAGGCTTCTCAGAAATTCACATTTGGAGGGCCGGAATGGCTGGTGGCTGTGACATCCTTGTTTATTGACATGGCAGGAAATACTCCATTTCTCAAAAGAGAAGCTCAGTTCCGAGGGCAAGAAGATCCTGCAGCAGTCCGAAGATGGCTTCGATGATTCTAAGAGCCCAGGCAGTTGCACAAAAGACTTCTGAAAGGCATGCCACTCAAGCAGCAACAAATATTATGTCCTTCTGTCTTTGGAATCCTAGAACCAAGTCCAGCATGACCTAGCTCTGAGTGCTCACGTGCCAAGTTGCTTCAGTCGTGTCCAACTCTGTGTGGCACTGTGGACTGCAGCCTGCCAGGCTCCTCTGTCCATGGGATCCTCCAGGCAAGAACACTGGAGTGGGTTTCCATGCCCTCCCCGAGGGAATCTTCCAGCCTAGCTCTACCAGTGTTCTTTCCTAGAATGACTAAGCTCTAAATATTTTAGCAAGAGCACTTTCAGCAGGGTAAAAGCACTTTTTAATGTGCGTGGGTTTTTTTTTTTTTTTTTTGCAATTGTTCTCAGCAAGGCAACAGTGAGCAGTGATGTAAATTGAGATCTTAATTCTCTACCCAGGAACTGAACCTGGGCAGCCTGGATGGGATCCAGGAATTTTAGCCACCAGACCAGCAGAGGTTAGAGGCTAGAAGCTACTTTTCTCTGGATCTTTGCCCCCAGTGAAAAATGCATCTATCCCAGAAGCAGAAACCGTAAATGCAGGTACAAAGTTTATCATTAGAGACACAGCACAACAAGTGGGAGAGCACAGAGAGAAATGGTTTGTTTAGTCAAGACGGAAGAAAGGCAGAGATTCAGACCTGGAGAGAAAGGCTGGGGTGCCCCCTGAGTGAGGAGGAGCATAGTACAGAGGCAGGTAAGCCATTCACATAAGTCAGTTCTTCTGGGTCTTTGCCTACCTTCAGCCAACACTCTGGTTCCTTTTTCCACACCTAACCTACCCTGGGACACTGCCCTGGGTGTGCATGCTCCCCTCAGCCAAGATGGATCTCGAAGTGAAGGCTTCTGGGAGGTACAAGACTCATTATGGCCTGATTTTGACCCACAAAGAGCCTTTCTGTGTGTGTGTAGTGTCTCTCTTGTCCTAAAAGAGGCAGGGAGTAGCGATCCCTTAATCCTTTACTCAAACAAGGTTTTGCCCCTCTTTGTTTTTCCCATGACTATTAACCTTACAGTGTTTACAAGAGATAAATACTGGCTATTTACCCTATCTCTGTTGGTACTTCCATTTCGGAGGGCAAACAGGAGGCTGATTGTAAATGCCTCTACTGGAGCCCACCTAACTCATGTCTCAGAAAATGCTAACAGTTGTTAAGTATCCAGCCTGAAGCCCACTTCTTCGTGCCCTGTGAAATGTAAACAGGAGGCCAGTTGTAAATGTCTAACCTGGAGCCTATCTATCTCCTACATCACAATGGCTGTCAGTATGAATAAATTCCTTTTTAAGACCCTAAGCTAGTTTGCAGGGGCGGGGGGGGGGGTAGGTTGTGATTAATCTCTAGACCTATCCACCAAAAATATAGGTATACGTTTATAGCTAAGGTATACCTATAGCTGTAAACATACATATACTTACATACATTCAAAAATATTTTTGAAATGATTGGAATTCTAGTGTCCTAATATTTTCTGCAGGTACTGCTTTCCTACTGCCCTCCAAGTTTTTCTATCTTAAAATATATTGTCTAAGCAGAAAAAAGTCCCTGTATTGATCAACCAGTATTTATAGAGAACTAGCTCTGCACCAGCACGGTGAGATGAGTTTGGGGAGGAAACTACAGAAGAATCATATGATGTGATATCTGTTTCAAACAAGATCACTATCTACTCAGGAAAATCAACCCATGAACTTGCCTAAGAATATTTAACATTTAAATTGTGTGACTCTGTCTGGGCTGTTTTAAGAGGTGAGGACGGACAACATGGTGAAAGAATCTGGGGTTGACGTGTGTTTATTTCAGGGATGTGCTCTGCACTTCTTTCAACCAGGGGGGACCTTGGTCCAACCTCAAAATCAAGGTCAATGCTCCCCTTTCAGCGAATCCTTCATCAATCCCTTTGGGACCCCATTGTTTTCTTGGGACTGTATCAGTCCCCTTTGTCAGCACTAATTATTCCTTTTGCCAAATTCCTAAGTAACATTTTGTTTGTACTTTTGTTAAAATCATTACTTATATCTGTGTTCATTTATAATTAACTAGTAAATATGTATCTCTTCTAATAAGTGTCTTGAAGAAGTTTCCCAAGATTCTCTCCCAAATCAGCAATTTGCATTTAAAAAAATATATATTATCAATGTTCAATAAAGATTTGTTGATTTTATTTACTTTTGTCATGATACAGAGATTATACTTTCACAGAATAATTCATGTGCCTTTTCATATTAGTGTCCTATTGACTATGGAGCCTCAGCTGAAATAAGATATGTAAAGTTCTAATATACTGTTCACCATTAAAGTACGTATATTCACGTTTTCAATGATGTATTACTTTCCTCTATACATTATACACCAGATATTTTCCCATAGCATAAAAATGAATTCAATCCAAAAAAGTATATTATTATGCCAATAGCATGATAAAGTTATTTTTCCTCCTTTAACATACACATTTGGAAGTAAGAGCCTGGTTAAGTACAAGGAGGCTCTTAAATCACACACAGCACATTTAGAATATTCTGGGGGAGAAGTGTTTTTTAAAAAGCAGTATTATGTCATATTAGTAATATCTAACATTTATGATACACTTGCTGGTTGCCAGGCAGTGTGCTAAGCCTTTTACATAAATTATCTCATTAATTTATCACAAAACTTCAGATTCTAACATTTTGTTGTTGTTATCACATGCTCTTCCCCTGTCCTTGTGAGTTGGTCTTTTTAAAAATCTTTTTGTTTAGTTTTAGTGGAATTGCTGAAGGGAAAATATTTGATGTTTGTGTTTAATCTGCCTTCTTAGTCTGCAGAATACAGCGTTTATTAAAATGAAGGTATTTTTAGGATAGTAATCAAGAGATCAGGCCTTGATGACAGACTGCTCGAGTTTGAATCCCTATTCTAAAAATTATTAACTATGAGACCCTTAGATACTATTCAGAGAGAAAAAAAGAATTTTAAAATAGC
Source organism: Oryx dammah (assembly GCF_014754425.2). Taxonomy (NCBI): domain Eukaryota; kingdom Metazoa; phylum Chordata; class Mammalia; order Artiodactyla; family Bovidae; genus Oryx; species Oryx dammah. The sequence continues at coordinate 73,170,023 of NW_024070208.1, forward strand.
TTTAAATCCCTCAGAGACAGAAGAGAAGGTTTGCAGCCATGAAATAAAGACAGAGTGCTATTTTAAAACAAACAAGCAAATATTCAAGAAACAAAAAAAAAATGGCTTCTTGAAATTAAAAAACACAATAGCACAAATTTAAAAATCAGAAGTGGTGGAAGATAAAATTGAGGAAATCTCCTGGAAAGATAATAACATAGAAAATAAGAAAGAAAAGCAGGGAAAATCAGAAGATAAGTCTAGAAGCTGAACCTTAAATAAAGTAAATTTCAGAAAGAGAGAGTAAAGAAAATGAGTGAGGAGGAAATCATCAATGAAAAATAATGTAAGAAAATAACTAGAACTGAAGTATATGCCTTTCTAGAATGCAGGGGCTCCCTTTAAAAACTGTTGCCTGAACACTTTACAATAACTAGGGCATGGAACCAACTTAGATGTCCATTGACAGTTGAATGTATAAGGAAGTTGTGCTACAGAGATAGAATGACATATTACTCAGCTATAAAAAGGCATATAACTGAGTCAGTTCTAGTGAGGTAGATGAACCTACAACCTACTATACAGAGTGAAGTAAGCCAGAAAGAGAAAGACAAATATCGTATATTACTGCACAGATATGGAATCTAGAAAGATAGCACGGACAATCCTACTTGGAGAAGGAAATGGCAACCCACTCCAGTGTTCTTGCCTGGAGAATCCCAGGGACGGGGGAGCCTGGTGGGCTGCCGTCCATGGGGTCGCGCAGAGTCGGACACCACAATCCTCCTCGCGGGGCAGCAAAGGAGACACAGACATTTCGGACACAATGGGGAAGGTGAGGTGGGATAATATGAGAGAATAGCACTGAAACACATGTGTCACCATATGTAAAGTAAAGAGCCAGTGGGAGCTCGGAGCCTTCACCTGTCTATGGTGTATCACCCCCTTCCTTACCCAGCCAGGTGTGCTCTCTACTCAGGTTTTCAAACAATGTGTCACTAGGGATACACACTTGCATGCTAAAACTCTGAAGAAAAGCAAGATCATTACATGAAAGCCAGGGTTTGACTTACTTTCTGGGGGAAGGAGGGCAATGTACTCAGGCAAGAGCAAATAGGACAGTGGGGAGGGGTCAGCAGGGCGTCTAAGGCCTGGGACTGGAAATGTTCCATCTCTTAACCTGAGTTAGATGTTCCAGAAAAACATCTATTTCTGCTTAATTGACTATGCCAAAGCCTTTGACTGTGTGGATCACAAGAAACTGTGGAAAATTCTGGAAGAGATGGGAATACCAGACCACCTGACCTGCCTCTTGAGAAATCTGTATGCAGGTCAGGAAGCAGCAGTTAGAACTGGACATGGAACAACAGACTGGTTCCAAATAGGAAAAGGAGTACATCAAGGCTGTATACTGTCACCCTGCTTATTTAACTTCTATGCAGAGTACATCATGAGAAACACTGGACTGGAAGAAGCACAAGCTGGAATCAAGATTGCTGGGAGAAATATCAATAACCTCAGATATGCAGATGACACCATCCTTATGGCAGAAAGTGAAGAGGAACTAAAAAGCCTCTTGATGACAGTGAAAGAGGAGAGTGGAGCTTAAAGCTCCACATTCAGAAAATGAAGATCATGTCATCTGGTCCCATCACTTCATGGGAAATAGATGGGGAAACGGTGGAAACAGTGTCAGGCTTTATCTTTTGGGGCTCCAAAAACACTGCAGATGGTGACTGCAGCCATGAAATTAAAAGACACTTACTCCTTGGAAAGAAAGTTATGACCAACCTACATAGCATATTCAAAAGCAGAGACATTACTTTGCCAACAAAGGTCCATTTAGTCAAGGCTATGGTTTTTCCAGTGGTCATGTATGGATGTGAGAGTTGGACTGTGAAGAAAGCTGAGCACTGAAGAATTAATGCTTTTGAACTGTGGTGTTGGAGAAGATTCTTGAGAGTCCCTTGGACTGCAAGGAGATCAAGCCAGTCAATCCTAAAGGAAATCAACCCTGAATATTCATTGGAAGGAATGATGCTAAAGCTGAAACTCTAGTACTTTGGCCACCTCATACGAAAAAGTTGACTTACTGAAAAAGACTCTGATGCTGGGAGGGATTGGGGGCAGGAGGAAAAGGGGACGACAGAGGATGAGATGGCTGGATGGCATCACCGACTTGATGGATGTGAGTTTGAGTGAACTCCAGGAGATGGTGATGGACAGGGAGGCCTGGTGTGCCGCGATTCATGGGGTCGAAAAGAATCGGACATGACTGAGCAACTGAACTGACTGAACTTAACCTGAGTGGTGGCTATAGAACATTCATTTCATCATTATTCTTTAACTTGCACATGTAAGTTCTATACATTCTTCTACATCTTGTTGGTGTTCAGTTACTCAGTTGTGTCCAACTCTTTGTGATCCCATGGACTGCAGCATGTCAGGCTTCCCTGTCCTTAACCATCTCACACTCGTGTCCATTGAGTTGAAGGTGCCATCCAACCATCTCATCCTCTGTCGTCCCCTTCTCCTCCTGCCTTCAAGCTTTCCCAGTATCAGGGTCTTTTCTAATGAGTCAGCTCTTTGCATCAGGTAGCCAAAATATTGGAGCTTCAGCTTCAGCATCAATCCTTCCAATGAATATTCAGGGTTGATTTCCTTTAGGATTGACTGTCTTGATCTCCTTGCTGTCCAAGGGACTCTCAAGAATCTTCTCCAACACCACAGTTCAAAAACATTAATTCTTCAGTGCTCAGCTTTCTTTATGGTCCAACTCTCACATCCATACATGACTACTGGAAAAACCATAGCTTGACTATAGAGACCTTCAAAGGCAAAGTGATGTCTCTGCTTCTTAATATGCTGTCTAGTTTGGTCATAGCTTTTCTTCCAAGGAGTAAGCATCTTTTAATTTCAAGGCTGCAGTCACTGTCCACAGTGATTTTGGAGCCCAAGAAAATAAAGTCTCTCACTGTTTCCATTTTGTCCCCATTTATTTGCCATGAAGTGATGGAACCAGAACCATGATCTTAGATTTTTTTTTTTTCTCCCTTGGCTGTGCTGGGTCTTTGTTGCTGCTCGCGGGCTCTCTCTAGTTATGGCAAGTGGGGGCCGCTCTGTAGTTACGGTGCTCGGGCTGCTCATTGCCGTGGCTTCTCTTGTTTTGGAGCATGGTCTCTAAGGCACACAGACTTCAGCAGTGGCAGCTCATGGGCTCTAGAGCACAGGCTCATTAGTTGTGGCACGTGGACTCAGTTGCCTGGCAGCATGTGGTATCTTCCCAGACTAGCGATCGAACCAGTGTCCCTTGCATGGCAAGGTGGATTCTTAACCACCAGACCACCAAGGAAGCCCTGATCTTAGTGTTTTGAATGTTGAGTTTTAAGCCAGCTTTTTCACAAAGGACTCAATTCACATTCATAAAAAAAATAAGATGACTGAACCTCAGCTCAGAATACATGAGGCTTGTCTCTACCTTTGATTGCCCAAATGACTTTAGACAATTTATTTTTTTTTTAATATTTATTTATCTGGCTGTGCCAGGTCTTAGTTGTGACATGTGGGATCTAGTTCCCTAACCAGAGATTGAACTCCAGGCCCCATGTACTGGAAGCGAGGAGCATTAGCCACTGGACCATGAGGGAAGTTCTGACAATTCATTTCTTATGAGACCCTATTTTTTCAACTGCCAAGAAAGATAATTCCTCTTCCACCCATCTCAACATGGGTGCTGAAAGAGGAAATATTATCATACATTTGAAAGTGCTCTCTAGTATGTACACTGCAAAATAATGTAAAAGTAGAGGTATTGATACCGTGATAAGACCCTTTGCCAGGGACAGCTGTAAATAGAGTAATGCCCATGTCAGGGTCAATGTATCCCATGCCTCCTGTGTATCCCAGAGATTGTTATCAGCCTCATTGCTATTCTTGGATTCTCTTGGTTGTAGCACAAATATTTGTTCTCTCTTGGGAACAAATGGGTGAAATAAAAGTTTTGCTGTTGGCAGCTCTTTCTAGAGAGAAGGCACAAAATTTATATCCTTAAGCGCACTACAGTTTAATAATAATTTTAGTTGCTGTGCTTGATCATTATGAAAAAAAAAAAAAAAACCTTCTAAACTGTTATAGCCACAGGACCTGAGAACAGGGTGAGTCTTGTTCACAAAACAATGTACTTGGAAGAACTTGGAGCAATGTAGGTTATGTAACCATCACCAGCTGCTGTTTTCTTCCTGTGTGCACTAAGAGAAAAGCCAGAAGTGGAAATATTTTTTGTTAACAACTTGTACAGGGGGATTTCCTGGTGGCTCAGTGGTAAAGAATCTGCCTGCCTGTGCAGGAGACATGGGTTCAATCCCTGATCCAGGAAGATCCCACATGCTGAGGAGCAACTAAGTCCATGCACCACAACAACTGAGCCTGTGCTCTAGAGCCTTGGAGCTGCAACAACTGAGCCTACGCACTGCAACTGGAAGCCTGTGCATCTTAAGAGTCCACACTCCACAACAAGAGAAGTCGCCACAGTGAGAAGCCCGAGGCCCGCATCGAGAGGGTAGCCCCAAGTCATCACAGCTAGAGAAAAGCCCACACGGGGACAAAGACCCAGCACAGCCAAAAATAAAGAAAGGAAAAGAACCTGTAATGGGTTGAATTTTGTACCCTCCCAAATTCATATGCCGATGTCCTAAACCCTAGCACCTCAAAATGTGCCCTTATGTGGAAACAGGGTCATTCAGGATGTAATTAGTTATGATGAGGTCATTAAAGTGAGTCCTAATCCAATATTACTGGTGTCTTTATTGTCATCTGAAAAAAGAAGAAAAATGCACAAGAGTTGTGAGTCAAGTTTAATCCGGGGCAAAATGAGCACTATAGCCCGGGAGACAGCATTTCAGAGAGCTCTGAGAAACTGCTCCAAAGAGATAGGAGGGAAAGTCAGTGTTATATATGATTGTGAAGTGAAGTGAAAAGGGGGTATGTGCAGTCAAGCACATTTTTTTGGCAGAGGCTTGCTGCTCGCATGAGGAGCAGATGTCACCATTAATAATTTTAGTGCTTTTCTAGGTATGGGGAGCAGAGAAGGCAATGGCACCCCACTCCAGTACTCTTGCCTGGAAAATCCCATGGATGGAGGAGCCTGGTAGGCTGCAGTCCATGGGGTCGCTAAGAGTTGGACACGACTGAGCAATTCACTTTCACTTTTCACTTTCATGCAGTGGAGAAGGAAATGGCAACCTGCTCCAGTGTTCTTGCCTGGAGAATCCCAGGGATGGGGAGCCTGGTGGGCTGCCATCTATGGGGTCACACAGAGTTGGACACGACTGAAGCGTTTTAACAGCAGCAGCAGCAGCAGCAGGTATGAGGAGATGCAAGAATTGGGCTCATAAAATCTTCTCCTGAAAATACCTATCAGAGGACTTGTTCAGTTTTCCCCAGTGCAGAGTATCTCATTCTTCATCTCCACCTTGAACCCCCTTCAGGGGGTGATGAAGGTCTGCAGCGGCTCATGATTCAGTCCTTGTAAAGCGAGCTGGCAAGTGCCAGTATGTAGTTGGCAGTACAAAAGGGGAAATCTGGACAAGGAGATGGGTACAGAGAGAACCCAAGGAATGTCTGAGGCTACCCCAAGTCAGGAGAGATGTCTGGGACGCATGCTTCTGCACACCCTTTAGAGGAACCAATTCTGCTGACACCTTGACTGTGGACTTCCAGCATCCACACTGTGGGAGAACACATATCTGTTGCTGAAAACCACCCAGTGCATGGCATTTTGCTACAGCAGCCTTCAAAACGAACAGAGGTGAAGTGTGAAAGTGTTAGTTGCTCAGTCCTGCCCGACCCCATGGACTGTAGCCCTCCAGGCTCTCCTGTCTGTGGGATTTTTCAGGCAAGAATACTGAATGGGTTGCCATGCCCTTCTTCAGGGGATTTCCCAACCCAGGGACCAATCCGGGGTCTCCTGCATAGCAGGCAGATTCTTTACCATTGGTGCCACCTGGGAAGCCCCAATAGCAGTAAAAGGGAGATGAAAAGCATTTCTGTTGTCTGTGTGGAACCGCATATCCCCCTGGTCAAGTTTTTCTGTATTTTCCCTTTTCATTTGGCCTCCAGTGTCTTGTGGATATCCCAGACCCTGAAACTGAAATGCGAGCCATCTGCAGGCAGAGAAGGTCACGCCTGCCGAGTGTCCTGCCTGCCTTTCACTCCTCCGATCCTGCAAAAATTGGCCTCTCCCATGCCTCAGACCTGGGCTATGAAAAATGAGCCACACTCCTGGCTCCTGCTTCCTTCTCATTTATATCTGTTTGTGCTGAGGTCCAGGCAGTGCAACCCAAGCCCACAGGACCCTGACTGCAACACTCTCCCTAGCAGCACTCCAGCCCCCAACCCAGAGAAGCAGCCCACTCCACTGGACCAAGCTCCCTTAAGCCCCCACCTCCTCAAGTCTGCTCCCCAGTCCTGCAGCTGCTTCCCTAAACAAGCACCCCCAAACAGTCCTCGCTGCTTTTCCTCCCCTTTCCATCCACCAAAATAAATTTAAAGAACAGACGTGTCAACACAGGGTAGCAGGGGGTGAACTGAGAGATTGGAATTGACATATATACACTACTGTGTGTAAAACAGATAGCTACTGGGAAGCTGCTGCATAGCACTTCTCAGCAGTGCAGGCTCTGTGATGACCTGGAGGGCTGAGATGGGCGAGGAGGGGAGGAGGTCCAAGGGGAGGGGGTATATGTATACATATAAGTGATTCGCTTTGCTGTAACAGCAGAAACTAGCACATTGTGAAGCAACTGTGCGTGCGCGCTCAGTCGCTTCACTCGTGTCAGACTCTGCGATCCTGTGGACTGTATAGCCTGCCAGGATCCTCTGTCCGACAGATTCTCCAGGCGAGAATATTGGGGTGGGTAGCCATTCCCTTCTTCAGGGGATCTTCCAGACCCAGGGATCAAATCCATGTCTCTTGCGACTCCCACACTGCAGGAAGATTCTTTTACTGCTGAGCCACCGGGGAAGCTCAAAGCAACTAGACCTCAATTTAAAAGAAGAATGGTTCTTTGAGGTTCTCCACACTGGCTGTATATTAGTCTCTGTTGGGTGGGTTTTTTTGTTGTTGTTGTTGTTTTTTTTAATGCAGATGTCTGGGCCCAACTCAGACCATTTCAAGCAGAATCTCTGGTTGGAGGCTGCAGTATAACACAAATATGTACCTGGTCTTTGCACTCAGTTCTGAGCACAGAGACCCTAAAACCCCTGGAGTTTTTCCAGGCTGGTAGGACGAACTTCCTTACCCATAACTTATTTTGATGAGCTCCCTCAGGCTATCTGAGTTTATGCCAATGAGGTGACTCAGGGTGGGGTCCTGGGTAGGAAGATTCAGCATGGGGACTGGTCACCAGAAAGACCAAACCTGGATTAGAAGGTTGGAACTTTCAGCCCCACCCCCAGTTTCTAGAGCGGGGAGGGAGGTTGGACATTTGAGTTAAGCTCTTGAGATTCCAAGAGGGCCCAGGTGGGCAAACACTTCAAGACTGGGGATGGGTGCACTTAGAGAGGGCATGGACGCCCCCGTCCTTGGCACCTCGCCTGGGCCTCTCTTCACTTGGCTCTTCCTAAGTGTATCTTGTAATAAGGCTGGAACCACAAGTAGAGCTCTTCCCTGAGTCCTTTGAGTCATTCTAGTGAATCATCAACCTGAAATGGGGGGTGAGGACCCCCAAATTTGTGGTCAGCAGAAGTGGGGGTCACCTGGGGACCTATCTCACAGCTGATGTGGGGGCAGTCTGGTGTTTGGTTCCTCTGGCAACCAGAGCCCATCCTAAGCTATCCAGGGACCCACCCGGAGTCAGCTCATAAGCATACACTCAGGTACATTTGAAAGGGGCTCATTACAAACAACAAGAAACGTTCCTCCGCCCCTGTCACTCAGGTAATTCCGAGAGTTTCAGGAGTCCTAGGGACTGGCAGCCACTGCCAGTCCAGGGAGTTCTATTGAAATCAATAGAAAGAAAACCAACTTCCTCAAACACCCTGGCAAGGGAAAGTGGGAAGGGAAGGAGGGAGAGGGAGGAAAGGAGAGAGACTGTGTGTGTGTGTGTGTGTGTGTGTGCACGTGTATGTGTGTGTGTGTGTGTGTGTGTATGTGTAACACTGCTTCCGTGTGTGTGTGTGTGTCTGTGTAATGCTGCTTCCATAGCCTGCCATGCTATCAACACACACTTTTGAAATGTAGAGATTTTTACATCAACTGTCTCCAGTAATTTCTGGCTTTCCTTTTAAAAAATGCATCACTAATTATAGGATAGTTATCCCAGCTGGGAGCCTTTTATCCTTGCTGGATACAGCCATTTCCCAGCAAGGCTAAAAACCAGATAAGTGCTATGCGTGGCATTTAAAAAGTCAAATATTACACAAGGTCACATACAAATCACTTTTTCCCCAGATGAATGCGTTATTTTGATGTTCCAGGAAACGTGTTCTAATACATATTTTCTTTTAGCTTCAATTATTAAGCAATTTAAAACGCAGGCCTACATCACATCCCACCAGACCGCCAATCTCTAAGATAGACAGCTTCACATAAGTATAGCTAAGCAGCTCTCTATAAATGTGGGACAAAAAGAGAATAAAAAAGAAAACACGAATATTTTCAGTAGCACTTTTCATGTGAACTGTCATCTGAAGTTGGAAGAAGAGTGGCCACAATAACTATTTCATGCACAAGTTTTATTGCTTTCTTTCGTTTTTTTTTTTTTACCATAGCAACATGTATAGAATATAAAATTTACCATTAACAACATCTAATCCTTTTCATAGCACATTAACCTCTGGCATATTGTATGTTCACATCCTGTCCCCAGACACACACATAGTCCCTCATACACTCACAACATGTGTGCACCCCTAACCTCACCAATAGACATGAGTTTGAGCAAACTCAGGGAGATGGTGAAGGACAGGAAAGCCTGGCACGCTGCAGTTCATGGGGTTGCAAAGAGTCAGATGTGACTTAGTGACTGAACAACAACCTTGCCTGGGCAATCCTGACACCTAATTGAAACATGATGAGCATCACGAGGTGAGTGGAACCAGTGAGATGAAGCTCCTATAAAGGAAGAAAACGGGATTTGTCCCTGTTGGGCAGAGAACAGATATCTGAAAATCTAAAACAATGAAAGGGGTTAATGTACATAGAACTGATTTGCATAGGACAGTACAATTCTGTTTCTTTAGCTGTCCATGGTTCCTTAGCATAAAAATAGGAATGAAAGTGGAATTTCAGAAACATGGAAGGAAACAACTGCCTCCCATTTGCCTCCTCCTCAAGCCATCTCCACATCTCCTGGTGCTTTTCATAAGCCAGTATCTTCAAGTCAGAGTCAATCCTCATCTCTCTTAAGTCCCTTGCATTCTCAACCCAATGCAACCTTCATTTCTGCCCTGTCACAGCTCCTAATAGTTATCTCCTAATGACCAGCCTAGTTGAAGCCTCTACAGCACTTGACATTATTAACAAATGGCCTTAACCCCCACTCCCTTAGCTCCTAGAACACCCTTCTCTTGTGACTCCTTTGGCTGCTTCTCCTGCGTGCCCATAAGTGTCTGGATCCCCAGCTTCTTTCCTGGCTTCCTTTTTGTACTTATTCTACATCCTTTTCTTGGACAATCTCCTGTGTTCTCTTGGCTTCTGCTTCTATTCTGAGAGTTCTCCAAACCATCTCCTGACCTGTCTGTGGAGCCCTATCCCAAGGTCACAGGTGTGGAGCCCTGTACCAAGGTCACAGGATAAAAATCTCTGGAACTGACCAAACCCCATAGCAACTGTTGCCTTGAGCCTCTGAGTTTAAACCAGTCAGTTCCCTGACCCCATATTATATAAAATACCCACCCTATAGCATCCTAACCCATCACCTAATGCCACCATTCCTGTAGGAATTTTCTCTGGCTTGAGGCTATAAAAATTGGCTGTAAGCCTGTAGAATGGTTTGGCTCTCCCTTGAGCTGGTCTGCTGTTCCAACAGCATCTCCCGCTCTAATAAACTGAATTCTCCTCTCATTCTGCCTCATGTCTGGAAATTCTTTTCCAGTCCATGCACAGACCATGACACTCACTGCTCCCCACTGGTCCTGGTCCATGTCCCCAGCTGCCCACTGGACATCTCTTCCTTTCTGCCTTATGAGCATCTCATACTGAGCATGTCCAAAACCAAACTAAAAATAAATAAACACACCACCAAAAATCCCCTTTACTCCTTTCTTTACCTGAGTTAATGGTACTTAACCATTAGTCATGGTACTTGGGCTGTGATGACAAAATGCCATAGACTGGGTGGCTTAAAGAACAGATTCATATCTCACAGCTCTGGAGGCAGGAAAGTCCAAGATCAAGGTGCCAGCAGACTGTTTCTGGCGAGAGCTTTCTTCCTGGCTGGGAGATGGCCATTCGCTCACTATGTGTCCACACGGAGCAGGGACAGACAGACAGAGACAGAGAGGGACAAAGAGAGCTCTCGCGTGTCTTCTAAGAACACTAACCCTATTAGATTAGGGCCCCATCCTTATGACTTTACACTTACTTATCTTTTAAAGGTCTTATTTCCAGACATAGTTACATTGGAGGTTAGGGTTTCAACATACAAACGGGGGTTGGGGGCAGGCGGACACAATTCAGTCCATAGCAGGCACCATGTCCCAAGGCAGTGAGCACCCTTTACTCTTCCTCTCCCCCACAGTCATCTGGACACCCTGGTTTATGATCTCTTGGCCCTAGATTTCTCTTTAACCCATTCCTTCATTCCACCTCGACCACTGCACTTCAGTTCAGGGCCCCCTGTGCCTTGCCTGGGCCACTCCCTGTGGTTGGATGGCTGTCCCTCCTCTGCAGCCCTTCTACTGTGGAGCCGCTGGGTCGGCATCCCAAATAACAGACCTGGTCGGGACATCCATGAACTGTTCAAGCCGCGGTGTCCCTTGATCTAGCCCTCATCTGACCATGTGGTGGTTATGGTCTCGTTTCCAGCCCTGGGCCCCATGCTTCCTGTCTTGACCACACTGAGCTTCTAACTGTCCCCCCGTGTGCCACCCACTTCACACCTCCTCCCCTCCTCCCTTCCTTCAGCCAGGATTTCCCACTACTTGGAATGTGCCTCTCTTCCTCCTTCACGTGGTGCGTTCATCCCCACCTTTCAGGCCCCAGTTTAGCACCAACTCCAAGGAGCAATTCTCAGCCCCCAGGACTCAGCTGGCCCAGCACCCCATTCACATCCCTGTTGCGGCACCTGCCAGGTTTATGCATCTGTCTCATCAGACCTGTGGTTCCTCATGAGTACTGACGGATTCTCCCTTGATCTTGAACACCTGCGCTCCACCCAGACTATCTGATAAACGCAAATAGAAATAAGTATGTTTTAGGGAACCCAGCCTGGGGCTCTGTGACAACCTAGAGGAGTGGGATGGGGAGGGGTGGGAGGGAGACTCATGAGGGAGGGCCTATATATACACTTATGGCTGATTCGAGTTGCTGTACAGCAGAAATTAACACAACACTGTAAAGCAATTACCCTCCAAGTAAAAAATAATAAATAAGAAATGAGTGCATTTCAGGAAAGTCAGGAGCAGACATGCTATTCAAACTTTGCCCTTAAAACTTTTCTCATTTAAACAAGTAAATCTTAAAATATTTTTTCTTATGAAAATATATTAAAGTCTTAAAAATAATATTAAAATCTTTAAATATTTTCAATTATATATTTAATGGACCATTTAATTCCTCTGAATACAGAAATATTAGACTTTAAATATGGATGCATTATTTCTTTTATGTTTATGTACATAATGTTATTTTTTTTAATTAAGAAGATCACCTAGATAACAAATCAATTCTTCCACTTTCAAAAAATTGTATGCTACTTACAACCAGATACTTCACGTAGGATTCAAATATGATTTTAAGTCAATTATATAAAGGTAAGGACCATTATATTTTAGTGTCACTCAGCTTTAATATTTATTTTAGGTTTAATTTTTTTAAAACCTAAAAGAAAAAGGTTACAAATGTCCTGAATTTAAAGCTCCTCTTGGGATGAATGGTCTGACCTCTGGTCTAGAGCACCAGGATTTTTAAAGATCGTATAAAAGGTGGGTTGATATTAAAACAAAAGTCTTCTTAATCAGCCAGGATAAATCTCTGCGCATTGCTGGCCATATGCTCCCAGAACAGCATCTCTTCTCCCAAAAATCCTTTGAAATGAAATATCTACCAGAGGTGGAAATGGAGACAAAACCACACAGAATCATGTGAGGAGAACAGAGCCGGAAACATCAGGTGGTCTTTGCAGGAATCGCTTCTTACCTATTAAACTAGATTTTATAAAATCAAGCCTCTGAGGGAAAGCTTTTTTGTAAGCAGGAATCCTATGGTGAGGAGATTCAAAGACACAGAAATGTTCAGGAGTCAGGACGTTTCTATGACCTTAGACGATGCTTCAATATTCCTTCTAATTAACATCATCTGGGAGCTTTTGCTTAACGATGAAGGGAAGGAAGTCTATCTCTGAAATCAGAGAAATCTCAGGCAGAACAGAGCTAGGCCTCCCAGTAGCAAGACTGGGTCCTGAGCAGTCCAGAAACACGGTATTTCTCTCAGAGCTGAATAAAGTTGAATCGTCATCAAGGCACTGATTGCATGAAACTAAGAAGTCGAGCCACCAGGGCTCAGCAGTGCTGGGCAACGGGACAGGGGCAGGGGCTTGGGTGTTCCACGGGGGTCTCCAGCCTGGGACGCCAGTGATTGCACCCTTAACAGGTGCAGGAACACATCTGCTATGTCTTTACATGTTGGTGTGCACCCCACGCCTTATGCTGGCCAGACTCTGGCAGTAGATTTCTCTCTTTCTACTTCCTGCTTCCAAAACTGCTCCCCACCCACATCACCAATGCCTACTGTCTAGTTGTTTCTCATCCCAGCTTTTGCCTCTTGCCACCCTATTGCTTGCAATGCCATTTTGACATCCCACTCCACCCCCCTCACCTGAACTTGCTGTTCAGTTCTTATAATTCAGCTCTGTCACCTCCTCCAGGAAGCCTTCCCTGACCCTTCCCTCCCAAAGCTGAGTTAGGGTCCTTCTGCAGACTGTGAGGAAGACTGTTCTGGGCCTCTCTCCTAGCTTCTGCTGGATTTCTGGCAATCTCAGGTGTTCATTGGCACGTAGAAGCATCACCCCGGTCTCTGCCTTTACCTTCACACAGCATTCTCCCTGTGTACCTGTGTGTTTCCCATGTTCCCCTTTTTACCAAGACACCGGTCATACTGGCATAGGACTCACTCTAAAGACTTCATTTTAACTTGATTACCTCACTAAAGACCCTCTCTCCAAATACAGTCACTTTCTGAGGTCCTGGGTATTAGAGATTCCTGGATATGAATTTGGAGGCCGGGGACATGATAACAGACCCCATTACCTGTATTTCCATAAAGCCCTCAACTATCCCTGTCACTGCTTTATAACTGTACATGCAAAGGGCTGCTTCCTTCACTGGACTGTGAGTGCCTTTGCAGAAGCTCCTGTATTCTCTGATCTTTATGTATCCAGTGCCCAGCATAAGAACCAAATGAGTGAATGAATGAAAGTGAAATTGTTAGTCACTCAGCTGTACCTGAATTTCTGCAGCCCCCTGGACTTTAGGCCGCCAGGTTCCTATATCCATGGAGTCCTCCAGGCAAGAATATTGGAGGGGGTAGCCATTCCCTTCTCCAGGGGATCTTCCTGACCCAGGGGTCATACCCAGGTCTCCTGCATTGCAGGCAGATTTCTTTACTGCTGAGCCAGCAGGGAAGCCCTCGCAAATGAATGAATGAGTGAATAAGGCCTTGGAGAAGAGCCAGAATGAATGAACTGTGAACAGATTCAGTTCAAAGCCACCTTAAACATGCATTTTTGTGTTTTTGTGTACCAGATTACACACAGACGACATAGTACACACATGCTATGTAGGTATCTCCGAGAGGGGGCTTCTTCTGAATCTCTTCTCTTTCCCACCCCAGTAAGTAGTTTCCCCGAGTCAGAGCCATTGGGTGAATGCAAAGACCATCCTGGGGCTCCTGGTGCAATAACCCTGTTTCCATCGCTATTTTTGTTCCTGTTGTCTTTGCACAACTCCAAGGCACTGAACTTGCCCTTTCCCAGGCACTGCACTCTGGCACTTCTTGCTCTGCTAGTTCCTCCCCTAGGGGAGGTTTGGGCAGGAAGGGAAGTGTTCTGGGCAGAATTCTGCCAGGAAGGCTATCCCACTTTCACATTACTTGGAAATTGTTGGTTCCATAATTATTTCCCAATTCTCACTGCAAATATTCTCATAGCAAATCCAGAGACCTCAGACCCAGCCACTCTGGGGAAATGGCAGCTGAGCTTGTCCTCAGATGCAGATAAGCTCTCCTGCTCTTCTGTTCCCACGACATTTGGGTCACAAGTGCTCAGAATGTTTTCAAAAGCTCTGAGATCTCCACATTTGAGTTTGCTCTGATTCATTCTTTGTTATTCTCAGTGTCTTCATCTCTGTTATTTCCACCTCTGGGAGTTTTACTCACTGGCCATTAGAAGGACCTGGCACCCCAACACAACACAGTCAGATGCAGAAAAGAACATATACAAGCATGTGTGTGTGTGCATTTTTTAAACTGTATACTGGCCTGATTTGCACAAGTACTTTTAATAAATACAGTTACATTAAAATTCAAGAACAAGAACTGTGTCCTAATTATCAATGTGGCTCTGAGTTTCTAGGAGTGAATGGAAATATCAATCCATTTGGAAACCTGCTCTTAGCTTATAAAAGGGCTAGTTGAGTTAAACTTTAACTTTTACCTTTGTATGCTCAGTCATGTCTGACTCTTCTCTGAGTCCATGGACTGTAGCCCACCAAGCTCCTCTGCCCATGGGACTTTCCTAGCAAGAATAGTGGAGGGGGATGCCATTTCCTACTCCAGGGGATCTTCCCAACCCAAGAGTGGAACCTGCCTCTCTTGTGTCTCCTGCATTAGCAGGAGAATTCTTTACCACTAGCACCACCTGGGAAGCCCAAGTTAAACCTTACAGTGACTTAACCAGGGGCTGCCTCCAGAGGTCACGCTTGGAAGCTTTGAAGTCTACCCTTTCCTCTGCTGCTTCCTCGCAGTTGGGCCTGGGGCTACCTACTACAATTCTATTTCTCTTCTGCAGAGTGGCCATATGAACAGCAGTTCACGAACAAGTTTCTGATCATTAAATAAGAGAATACACCACATTTAAAGCTTCAGTCAGTTCAGTCAGTCAGTGGTGTCGGACTCTTTGAGACCTCAAGGACCGCAGCATACCAGGCCTCCCTGTCCATCACCAACTCCTGGAGTTTACCCAAACTCATGTCCATCATGATGTCAGTAATGCCATCCAACCATCTCATCCTCTGTCGTCCCCTTCTCCTCCTGCCCTCAGTCTTTCCCAGCATCAGGGTCTTTTCAAATGAGTCAGCTCTTCACATCAGGTGGCCAAATATTGGAGTTTCAGCTTCAACATCAGTCCTTCCAATGAACATTCAGAACTGATCTCCTTTAGGATGGACTGGATGATCTCCTTGCAGTCCAAGGGACTCTCAAAAGAGTCTTCTCCAACACCACAGTTCAAAAGCATTAATTTTTACTTGGCGTCTAATGGCACGCAATGAGCCCCGAATAGATATTAGTTAATGTTACTAATGTGTATAGGTCTGTGTGGCTCAGTGTCATACTCTTGAAGATATCTAAGAAATTTTCCTGTAGGTTTTCTTTTTTTGCATTTTCTCTTTTTCATGGTTAGGGATGATCAAAAGTCCTTATATGTGTGTGTGCATGCTAAGTCACTTCAATTGTGTCCAACTCTTTGCAACCCTATGGACTGTAGCCCACCAGGCTCCTCTATTCATGGGATTCTCCAGGCTACTGGAGTGGGTTTCCATGTACTCCTCCAGGGGATCTTCCCAACCCAGGGATCAAACTCACGTCTCTTACATTTCCTGCATTGGCAGGTGGGTTCTTTACCACTGGCACCACCTGGGAAGCCCTTATACTGTGGTTGCTGCTGCTAAGTCGCTTCAGTTGTATCCAACTCTGTGCAACCCCATAGATGGCAGCCCACCAGGCTCCCCCGTCCCTGGGATTCTCCAGGCAAGAACACTGGAGGGGTTGCCATTTCCTTCTCCAGTGCATGAAAGTGAAAAGTGAAAGTGAAGTCGCTCAGTCATGTCCGACTCTTAGCGACCCCATGGACTGCAGCCTACCAGGCTCCTCCATCCATGGGATTTTCCAGGCAAGAGTACTGGAGTGGGGTGCCATTGCCTTCTCCATATACTGTGGTAGAAAATAGCAAATACAGACAAACAAGCAGTTTCCAACTGAGACAAGTGCTTGAAATAATAAAAGACGGTGTTAGGAGACAGTATGATACAGGAGGCCCTTTAGAACGGATCATCAGGGAAAGTTCTCCTGCAACAGTGACATTTAACTGAAGCCTGAAGGGTTAAGGATGAATGGGAGACCATTTGATGAAAATAAGCAAGATATTCCCAGAATTAGGGAACCCAAAACCAAACTGTAAAAAGATATCCTGACCCACAACTCTGGGACCCCACTGGTGGTCCCTTTAAATGACCCACCATGATGAATCAGCAAGAAATGTCATTGAGTTTTCCCTCTCCATCTTCAGCCTGAAGCTTTCCTAGACCGCCCATACTGTTTTGCTCATGGTTTAAAAAAGAAGAACAAGAGCAGTCAGGAAGTATCTGACTGCAGGGTGTTCAGTCAGCATTGCGATAGTCCAAACGACCACAATTCCCACTGAAGAGTTGTTTTTCTTCATTTGACCCTAGTCAATCACATTTCAAACTCAGATGGCCTGAGGTTTTGAGACCAGAACCTCTCATGTCCCTTTGTCTGAGCCCAGGGTTTAGATGGATGGTGGCCCACATGCTGACAGCGTGGTCACCTGGTGACCTGACAGGTAGAGGTCACCACGTGCTCTACCTCAGGGGGGAAAGCGTGGAGTTGGGGTTCACGCCTCCCCACTCTTTCTTTACATTGCTCTGATCATGCCGCCAACACCTTCCACATTCCGGCCGTGGGGGGAGGAGCAGTAAAAGATAGAACTGGGAGTTAGGGAGACAGCAGAGAGGAAAGCAATGAGAAAGGAAAATGTATCAGGGCAGGAGGGGATAAGAAAAGCCCGGAGATGGGAATATTCCATAGGAAACTGGAGCTACTCATACAGGGAGAGAAACACTGAAAACGATAGATACTGACACACACACACTAGTGATACCATGCATAAAACTGACGGGAACCCAGTGAATAGCACAGGGAACTCTACTTAATTCTTTGCGCCCACGCTAAGTCACTTCAGTCGTGCCAACTCGTTGTGACCCCCATGGACTGTAGCCCGCCAGGCTCCTCTGTTCATGGGATTCCCCAGGCAAGAACACTGAAGTGGTTGCCATTTCATCCTCCAGAGAATCTTGCTGACTCAGGGATTGAACTCAATTCTCTTACGTCTCTTGCATTGGTAGGCAGGTTTTGTTTTTTGTTTTTTCACCACTAGAGCCACTTGGGAAGCCCACTTAATTCTCTGTGGTGACCTAAATGGGAGGGAAATCTTAAAGGGGGAGGATATATGTATTTGTATGGCTGATCCATCTTGCTATGCAGTAGAAGCTAACACAACATTGTAAAAAAAAAAATTGCAATAAAAAATTGAGAAAAAATAAAACATCTGTGGATAGCTACAAAAAATAAAATAATTTTTTTAAAAACATGTTTATCACAGTCCTTTATTCCTGCCCCCAAGTACACATAGGTACACCTGGGCCCCAAAATACACAGATTTCTATTTTACAAGTGCCTATAAGAAGATTCCCTACATTCTGCCCAAACGCCAAAACAAACCACTGAGCCTGTGATCCAGGTTGGACTTTGCATCTGGGTATATTAATGTGTTTGTTTTGCTTTTTTCGGTAACACAAGCCTCAAGACATCACACCTCATGGGTTCCCTCATAAATGCCCTGCCCTAGTCTGCCTTTCCAGTGTTCTGAGGAAGAAAACTGCTAGGCTCACATTGCTCCCCAGTAGAGGAGGTGCCAGTATTTTCTTTATGAGGACCTGCTCTGCTGTCATCCTTGCAGGGAGAAGGGAGACAGAAGAAGGAGGAAGGGGGGGAGGGAGATCAGCTCCGAGCAGGAGGCTGAAGGCATACATTGGAGTTGACGATGACGTGTGACCGGCTATGATTTTGACATCAATCAATAGATTGTCATTGGCCTCTTGGTGACAGCTGCTCTATTCACTCCGCACCTCCCCCCAGCCCCAAACAGGACCCAGTGTGGGGCTCTGAAAGGCGGTTCATTAACTGAGCATCCCCCAGGCTCTGCACTCAATGAGATACTGTTCCAGCTCCTACAGAGTCCATCCTCTGAAGGGGAAGAGAAAAGGACATTGATGACCAACTAAAAAAAAGAAACCATACAGTTCTATTGACCAGACAAATATAAATCCGTACACACTCACACACTCACTTTTTTGCCCCAGCTCCCACTTCCTGCTACTGGAGAATTAGAAAAGCATGTCCAGCCCTTTGGGCAGATGAGCCCCAAGCCCCACAGGCCTGGGGTTTTACTCATCACAGCTATCCAGAGAGGCCCTGTTCACTGCCCACATTTCACATCTAGAATCTGAGGGAAGAGGATCTGGGATTTATTCTAGATTCCAAAGAGCATTATGGTAGCATCTCTGGATATTTTGATAATGTACCAAAAAAAAAAAAAAGGAGGGATAAAAACTGAATATCCCTTTGTATCTTTTTTCAAGACACCAACTGAAGCTTCCAAATGTTAAAAGAATTTTTCATTAATGCTTTTGATATCTGTCTAGGCATCTGCATATGCTAATGGATATTTCTGCTTAATCCAGATGAGAGGGTTCCACATCCCTCATAAAGAAAAGTTCCTCTGCTGTGGTTCTCTGTTTTACTAATTCAGAAACCTGACATTTCTGGAGGTGCCGCGACAAGTAATTTCACGATGATAAATTTTCTGAGACAAAATACTCTGCTCTACGGAACTCAAGAGTAATTTAAAAGGAAGATAAACAGTTCCAACATTTAATGAGTAAACAAATGTGGCAGGATAATTTATTGTGATATTAATTTGTGATTCTTTTCTTGCTCCTAGAGGAGCTTGGAAAGATGGAAAGGGATTGTCCTCCCAGGCGAGAAGGTGGGCGTGTTCTAAATGCGGACGCCTTTGCCTCTGTTACTGATAGTGTCTTGTCCTGAGATCTACGATCGAGACAGCAGAGCACACATCCATGCAAAGAACTACACATACAGACAGCAACAGACCCACAGCAGCTGGGCCTAGAGGTCGGAAGGAGAGGTTTCCCAACATATGGGAAGGGATGGGGTCCTGGTCATTCTGTAGAGGGACCAGGAGGATCTGGAGGAGACGGTCCCCAGATTTCCCCAAACAGCTTCATCTGAACTACTCTGGTTACAGGTAATCATTCCCAGGGCTACCCTTGGTCATGAGAAGTCTGAACTAAACTGGTCCAGGCTTCACTCCCCAGTGGTATGTTCTGCTAAGCAACCTTAGGTTAAATTGCAGAGACTGGTCACCAATTTTTCGCATCTCTGCCCATTAAGAGGTGGAGTCTGTGTTTCTCTGTCCTCTGAATCAGGCCTTGGCCATGAGGCTTGCTTTGGCCAACAGAACACAACAGGAAACCTGAAAGGGACTTGCTCACTTGGAATTGTCTTCTCTTGCTTTTTCTGGAACAGTCCCCAGGTGCAGAAGCCTGAGACTGCCTGCTCGAGGCTGGGCTAACACGGCCCAGCAGCCCGCATTCTCAGAGCCCACCACCAGACACGAGGGAGACTGCCGGGACCAACAGCCCCGAGTGACCCAGCTGCACAGCCGCAAGGGCGAAATCATTAAAGACCACTGGAAGAATCACTCGGCTAAAACTCAGGCCACGCAGGCAACCTATAAAAAGCAGGAGATACGGTGTGGGGAGGTTTGTGCTAAAGCGATAACTGACACCAGGTTTTAACAAGACTCAGATGGTAAAGAATCTGCATGCAATGCAGGAAACCCGGGTTCGATCCCTGGGTCGGGAAGATCCCCTGGAGAAGCGGATGGCAACCCACTCCAGCATTCTTGCCTGGAGAACCCCATGGACAGAGGAGCCTGGCGGGCTACAGTCCATGGGGTCGCAAAGGGTCAGACACGACTGAGCAACTAACACCTTAACCGGATGGCATTCTAGGTACCCTCCTACCCCAGTAGCATCACACAAGTCATGCTAAGCCTTGCCCATAATGGCGAGCACAGGGGCCGGGTAAAAACCCAGGCACCAAATCAGTCAGGGGTCTCCCACAAGTTGACTGCATTTTCAAGCCACAGTATCCCTTGGGCACAGTATCCCTCTCCAGAAAGTCAGGACAGAGCCTGTGTTAGTGCTTCTGGCTCATACTATGGGCACTGTCCCCCTGTCCCTCTTCCTCACCATGGACTGTCTTCACCTGCCCATTCCTCCCTGAGAGCAACTGTAACTTCACTGCCATGGCCTGACCTGAGCAGCGGCACTGTGGCCAACTGACGGCTTTCTCTTAACTCAGGGTCTCCAGATGTTATGGGTGGACTTGCGTCCTCCCCACACCTCAAGTTCATATGTTGAAGTCCCAACCCCAGCGCATCACAATGTGATCTGATTGGGAAATGGGTTCTTAGAAGATGCAATTAGTTAAGGTGAGATTATACTTGAGTGATGTGGGCCCCTAATCCTCATAAAAGGCGGAAATGTGAGTCTCCTTTATGAGGTAGAAGGTTTCCTGACACCCAGTATTCAACAAATGTTCTGTAACCCTTTGCCAAGGAGGACCCTTAAATTTAAAATGTCAACACCTGCTGCCCCCACCCCACTCTTGCTAGCTTCTGCCCCTATATTGTTTTTTTCGTAACACATCACTTTGCACTCCAAAGCATGATTTAATCATGTATGTGTATATCACTAGTCTGTCTCTATTGAATGTAAGCTCCTCGAGGGCAGGGTTTTTATCTGTTTTGTAACCTCAGTACTGAACTCTTGGTAACCACTTAGTATTAGCTGACTGAATGAATCAACCAGATGAAAGCTTGAACTCTGTGACCTCTAAAGCTAAAAAGCTAAAATAAAGTATGTGTGTGCATATATTCGGGGCATTCTCCCGCCTCCGTTTCTCCACCTTTACCCAAGAAAATCGTTGACCCAATTCTCACCTTCCACGAGTCTTGGGATGAGCATCCTTGATCACATACCTCAGGCAAGCACAGCACATTCAGCACTAACCCTGGCCAGCCCACCGTATCTGGCAAGGAGTTCTCTAGCCACGAATGGCGATTCAATCTTAATCACAGCCTTCTCCTGCAATCAAGAGCCTTGATTAACTCTATTCACAGTCCTGCAAGGTCAAAAATGAGGAGGTGGAAAGCGCAGAGAAATCAGAGGGTAACAATCACAATCCAGTCCTGTAACTTGTCCCGAGCGACAATTTCATTTCCCACCAGCCCCTAAGTGATGACATCCCAGGATTGTCAGGCTCCTGTCCTGCACTTTCCTTCTCAGGGGTTTTTCTGTTCTGAGCCCCGCTGGCAATCACTGTTCCAAGGGGAGAAGCTATCACCAAGAGAGGATTGGATATGAAAAAGGAAGCCAAGCCAAGAATATACCTGGTCAGGCAGGAAGGACTCCTTGTCCAACACCTTAGTGATGTAAGAGCAGAAAAACAGCAGTTTCAGAGGCCACCGCCCATGACCTTGAGTGTTCCTTACAGGGGCACAGTTTCCCCTAAAATCCAAGCATTGTTTGGTTTTCAGCTTACTTAGTAGAATTTTGACTGTTCTTGGAAGCAGCTGTCTGACCCCGTCTTGATGATGAGGTCAAGGTTAAAGCTCTTGATTCCCTCTCTCTCTCTTCTGTGAGTCCACCATCCAGGATATTTTTGGTTTTGAACCTCACCTTACATTGTAAGGGCTACCCTGGTGGCTCAGACGGTAAAGACTCTTCCTGCGATCTGGGAGACCTGGGTTTGATCCCTGGGTCAGGAAGACCTCTGGAAAAGGAAATGGCAACCCACTCCAGTATTCTTGTCTGGAGAATCCCATGGACAGAGGAGCCTGGTGGCCTACAGTCCACGGGATGGCAAAGAGTCGGGCACAACTGAGCAACTAAGACTTTATATTGTAAAGACTTTCCATGTTTGGCTGCTATTTCTCAAGAGTTTTCTGTGATCTAAACAGGCCTCATTAGATCAGATCCTCCACAAAGCACTCTGAGGACAACATGTCTTGAAAGAAATCTACAACCTTGGGCAAAGCAGAGCTTCAAACAAGGTCCCCCCGCCAAAAAAAAAAAAATGATCATGGGCTTAACTGTGGTTGAATCTCATCTGATGGGGATCCAGAAAGTCCTCAGGGGGAAAAAGAAGCTTTAGAGATAGGCCTAAAAGAAGGAGACCTATTTCAACAGGTGGAAATGGGGTGTGAATATAAAATGTTCACGTAAGCTTCTCAAACATTCACACCTTTAAATTTTCCCGTGAAATGTGCTGGGCTTAATTAATTCAGTCTAAACCCCTCATTTGCCTCTTCTCTCTCTGCTTAAGATACAGAGAAATGGGAACACCGTGTTCCTGCTTCCTCCCACTGGCTCCTGGAAGCAGAATGCTTGGGAACAGAGTGAAGGTACTGAGAAGGTGAGTCGAAGACTCTATTTGTACCTCGTGGCCCTGGCTGTGGCATTGCAGCTCATCAGACTCAGGAAAAAGCACTCCACAAGTGTGATGTTTTGCACCGAAAATAGGTTTAAGCCAAGTTAAGTTTTGCGAGACTGCTCAGGCAGGACAATCATATTTAGATGAGTCCAAAAGGCATCATTTATTGACTGCAGCTCGTGGTGCCTTAACCACAGGTCATAGACAGCAGCTGGGCTGAGGCACGTCTTCCTCTGTATTCAGTTTCCCAGCAAGGTCAGCACAGGGCCCGACACAGACAACAGAGCCCGCACTGGGGCTGCCCAAGAGACCCGTCCTTCCACCCTGACCCTGGCTCCTTTCATCTGGATGATGCCAGGAGAGGCGAAACAATGCCGGTGTTTTCTGTGTGCTCATTAATTAACTCTGCAATTAAGACACTGTCATCAACAATCGAACAGATGCCAAGGGCCCTTCTTGTTTCCTTTGAAATCAAAATAGCTTTGGAACAACATGGTGTCTGGAACACACTACCAGGGCCACAAACACGCACACTGCGCACTGTCTCCTCTAATTGCACCAGAAGGACACCCAAGGATTTGAAAACGTATTTTTCAGGGAGCTGCAAGGTCTCTGATTTTTTTTTTTTTGAGTATGTTTTCATTTCAATGCTTATATCAATGTAAATATATCCTCTGGGTAATGAGTGTGTAACCAGTTATCTCCCCAGATGTTACTGTTCATGCTTGCATTTATATTTAGAGTTATGCTGGAGACGAGGAGAGCTATCCAGGTTAATAAGAAAAGAAGTGCGATTAATCCATAAATGAAGCATTATCACAAAATGAGAACACAGACTGATCCTAAAGTGACCCACTAGACAAAGATGTATCATGGTTTATATGGAAAAAAGTGCTGGGATAATTGATTGATCACACGGCCCATGGGGGTGTAAGCACAGATAACTTACTATTTACTTGCATTTGCTATATATATATTTGATTTTAATCAATCATTTAACAGAGCTTACAAATAAATTTTTAGAAACTAAGTTAACAACACTAATCAGATATGTTATTCCCTGAGTTTGGCTAAACTAAACTGCTATTACTTGAATATGGTAATAAGTGCCTAATTTTATGTTTGCATATGTCTAGGTAAAATTACAAAAATATTAAAATGATTTCAGTCAAAACTACAACTCTCCAAAAAAATTCTGTTATCCTTTTGCTCAAATACGAGGAATAATGAAATATGCCTAATCCTTTCCATTTGCCTAAAATGTGATGGGCCATTTTTTTAAACCATTCTAATTAAAAGTGAAGAGCTTAGTATAATGAAAGAGAAAAACGGTCAAAGAGCTAAGAATTCAAATCCCAACTATGCCACTGAAAGGCTGAGAGTCTTTAACAAGCCACTACAGCCTCTCTGGACCTTGATTTTATCATTTGTGAAACAAGATCTTAGCAGATTTTTTTTTCAGGTCCCTTCCAACTCTGAAATTTTATGGTTCTGTTTGTCCTTTAAGTCTGCAGATGGTGAAATTGAAATGTGAAAGTGCCAGCAGCTCAGTCGTGTCCGACTCTTCGCGACCTCAGGGACTATAGCCCGCCAGGCTCCTCTGTCCATGGGATTCTCCAGGCAAGAATGCTGGAGTGGGTTGCCAATTTCTTCTCCAGGGGATCTTCCTGACCTAGCAACTGAACCTGGGTCTCCAGCTTTGCAGGCAGACGCTTTACCGTCTGAGCCACCAGGGAAGCCCCCCGGCTCACAAATGCCTGCCCTCTGCTGGTCATAACCCGTTGTTCCAATCCTGACACCAGCCAAGTAGGACGGGGGGTAAATAAAGGTGACTAAATAGGCCTCACCTGCAACTCTTTCCCTTCCTCTTTCTCCTATTTTCTTCCTTCTCAGATTCTACTGTTGAGGTCAAGTGAATACTACTTGGTTGGTCTCATCTCTACCCTGTTATTAGAAAAGAGCTACAGTAAGTAGGTTTATCCCACAAGGTCCCACCCCCCACCTCACTATCACTGAAAGCAGCTCGTCTTGAAGCAATTCAGCAACTAGGGAGTGACCTAAAGTGGCGTGGTAGCCCACTTCCAGGACATCCCCAAGGGAGCCCCTTTCCTGACATCATGTCCTGGTGTTACTTCTCCCACAACAACTAGGGCAGACCTGTGTAAGCAATAGGATGTTTCAGCAATGGCGGTGTGTGATTTCCAAGGCTAGGTCTCTAAAGGGAGCTGCTTCTGTCTTGCTCACTCTTGGATCACTCCCCCTGGGGGACGGAAGCCAGTCGCTGAGTCTTGGGGACACTCAGCCTGGGAAGGGTCCAACATGGTGAGGAACTCAAGCCTCCTGCCAACAGCCATATGCATGAGCCATCTTGGAGGAAGATCCTCGGGCTGTGGTCAAGTCTTAAGATGACTGTGGCTCTGGTCAGCGTCTTGACTACATCCTCATGAGCCAGAAACACCCTTGAATTTCTCACCTGAAATCCTGATCAACAGGAGCTCAGAGATCACAAAGGTCTATTGCTTGAAGCCACCAAGTTATGGGGTAATTATTTATACAGCAACATATCTAATATGGGACTTCCCTGGTAGTTCAGCAGTAAAGAATCTGCCTGCAGTGCAGGAGATGTGGGTTTGATCCTTAGGTTGGGAAAATCTCCTGGAGGAAGTCATGGCAACCCACTCCAGTATTCTTGCCTGGAGAACTCCATGGACAGAGGAGCCTGGTAGGCTACAGTCCATATGGTTGCAAAGAGTCAGACATGACTGAAGAGACTTAGCATGCATGCACGGATATCTCTAATACAAGAGTTAAAGCTCTAAGGGTATCTTTTATGGAAGCTAGGGGAATTTCCATCTTTTATGGAAACTCAGAGCCTCTGATGTTATGTTCTCCTGTGGTCAGCCTTACCCCAATGTCCTAAGAAAGAGGGTCTAGAAGTTCTCACAGGATCGCTACAAATAGCTATGTATGGACACAAATTCTGGCCAATTGCGCAGATAAACATAACAGAATTATGGCAAAAGAAATTAGAGAATACACAAAATTTAAATCCATAAGTAAAATTACGTGGCAATTTTGGCAATGAGACTTATTAAGACGAAAGCAACAGAGCTAGAAAGAACATGTCTGTGTTCATGAATGCCTTCAGAGGGTGGGGGATATACATGTTTGCTGGGATAAAAGGGAAGGATGAATAAAAAACCAAGACTGATAAAGACAGGGCTAGGAGAGGAGCTACCCCAAGCCCGAGGTCAGGGGCGGGGGCCGAGAGGAGTAACCCCACGTCCAAAGGGCAGTGGCTGCGCAGGCACAGGAGGTCTGAGAGGAGCTACCCCATGTTCAGGGTCAGGAGAGGTGGCCTGGAGGAGATGCCCCTCGTCCAAGGTAAGGAGCAGCCGCTGCACTTTCCTGGAGCAGCCATGAAGAGATACCCCACGTCCAAGGTAAGAGAAACCCAAGTAAGATGGTAGATGTTACAAGAGGGCATCAGAGGGCAGACACACTGAAACCATAATCACAGAAAACTAGCCAATCTGATCACGTGGATCACAGACTTGTCTAACTCAGTGAAACTAAGCCATGCCATGTGGGGCCACCCAAGGTGGATGGGTCAAGGTGGAGAGGTCTGACAGAATGTGGTCTACTGGAGAAGGGAATGGCAAACCACTTCAGTATTCTTGCCTTGAGAACCCCATGAACAGTATGAAAAGGCAAAATGATAGGATACTGAAAGAGGAACCCCCCTGGTCAGGAGGTGCCCAATATGCTACTGGAGATCAGTGGAGAAAGAATTCCAGAAAGAATGAAGGGATGGAGCCAAAGCAAAAACAATACCCAGTTGTGGATGTGACTGGTGATAGAAGCAAGATCCGATGCTGTAAAGAGCAATATTACATAGGAACCTGGAATGTTAGGTCCATGAATCAAGGCAAATTGAGTGGTCAAACAGGAGATGGCAAGAGTGAACGTCGACATTCTAGGAATTAGCGAACTAAAATGGACTAGAATGGGTGAATTTAACTCAGATGACCATTATATCTACTACTGTGGGCAGGAATCCCTTAGAAGAAATGGAGTAGCCATCATGGTCAACAAAAGAGTCAGAAATGCAGTACTTAGATGCAATCTCAAAAACAACAGAATGATCTCTGTTCATTTCCAAGGCAAACCATTCAAAATCACAGTAATCCAAGTCTATGCCCCAACCAGTAACGCTGAAGAAGCTGAAGCTGAGCAGTTCTATGAAGACCTACAAGACCTTTTAGAACTAACACCCAAAAAAGATGTCCTTTTCATTATAGGGGACTGGAATGCAAAAGTAGGAAGTCAAGAAACACCAGGAGTAACAGGCAAATTTGGCCTTGGAATACGGAACGAAGCAGGGCAAAGACTAATAGAGTTTTGCCAAGAGAATGCACTGGTCATAGCAAACACCCTCTTCCAACAACACAAAAGAAGACTCTACACATGGACATCACCAGATAGTCAACACCGAAATCAGATTGATTATATTCTTTGCAGCCAAAGATGGAGAAGGTCTATACAGTCAGCTAAAACAAGACCAGGAGCTGACTGTGGCTCAGATCATGAACTCCTTATTGCCGAACTCAGACTTAAATTGAAGAAAGTAAGGAAAATCACTAGACCATTCAGGTCTGACC
The DNA here is from genome assembly GCF_014754425.2 of Oryx dammah. Classification (NCBI taxonomy): domain Eukaryota; kingdom Metazoa; phylum Chordata; class Mammalia; order Artiodactyla; family Bovidae; genus Oryx; species Oryx dammah. The sequence goes on from NW_024070208.1 coordinate 73,197,476, forward strand.
TAAATCAAATCCCTTATGATTATACAGTGGAAGTGAGAAATAGATTTAAAGGACTAGATCTGATAGATAGAGTGCCTGATGAACTATGGAATGAGATTCGTGACACTGTACAGGAGACAGGGATCAAGACCATCCCCATGGAAAAGAAATGCAAAAAAGCAAAATGGCTGTCTGGGGAGGCCTTACAAATAGCTGTGAAAAGAAGAGAAGCGAAAAGCAAAGGAGAAAAGCAAAGATATAAGCATCTGAATGCAGAGTTCCAAAGAATAGCAAGGAGAGATAAGAAAGCTTTCCTCAACAATCAGTGCAAAGAAATAGAGGAAAACAACAGAATGGGAAAGACTAGAGATCTCTTCAAGAAAATTAGAGATACCAAGGGAACATTTCATGCAAAGATGGGCTCCATAAAGGACAGAAATGGTATGGACCTAATAGAAGCAGAAGATATTAAGAAGAGGTGGCAAGAATACACAGAACTGTACAAAAAAGATCTTCATGACCCAGATAATCATGATGGTGTGATTACTCATCTAGAGCCAGACATCCTGGAATGTGAAGTCAAGTGGGCCTTAGAAAGCATCACTACGAACAAAGCTAGTGGAGGTGATGGAATTCCAGTTGAGCTATTTCAAATCCTGAAAGATGATGCTGTCAAGTGCTGCACTCAATATGTCAACAAATTTGGAACACTCAGCAGTGGCCACAGGACTGGAAAAGGTCAGTTTTCATTCCAATCCCAAAGAAAGGAAATGCCAAAGAATGCTCAAACTACTGCACAATTGCACTCATCTCACATGCTAGTAAAGTAATGCTCAAAATTCTCCAAGCCAGGCTTCAGCAATATATAAACTATGAACTCCCAGATGTTCAAGCTGGTTTTAGAAAAGGCAGAGGAACCAGAGATCAAATTGCCAACATCCACTGGATCATGGAAAAAGCAAGAGAGTTCCATAAAAACATCTATTTCTGCTTTATTGACTATGCCAAAGCCTGTGACTGTGTGGATCACAATAAACTGTGGAAAATTCTGAAAGAGATGGGAATACCAGACCACCTGACCTGCCTCTTGAGAAACCTATATGCAGGTCAGGAAGCAACAGTTAGAACTGGACATGGAACAACAGACTGGTTCCAAATAGGAAAAGGAGTACCTCAAGGTTGTATACTGTCACCCTGCTTATTTAACTTATATGCAGAGTACATCATGAGAAACACTGGGCTGGAAGAAGCACAAGCTGGAATCAAAATTGCTGGGAGAAATATCAATCACCTCAGATATGCAGATGACACCACCCTTATGGCAGAAACTGAAGAGGAACTAAAAAGCCTCTTGATGAAAGTGAAAGAGGAAAGTGAAAAAGTTGGCTTAAAGCTCAATATTCAGAAAACTAACATCATGGCATCTGGTCCCATCACTTCCTGGGAAATAGATGGGGAAACAGTGGAAACAGAGTCAGACTTTATTTTGGGGGGCTCCAAAAACACTGCAGATGGTTATTTCAACCATGAAATTAAAAGACGCTTACTCCTTGGAAGGAAAGTTATGACCAACCTAGATAGCATATTCAAAGGCAGAGACATTACTTTGACGACTAAGGTCCATCTAGTCAAGGCTATAGTTTTTCCAGTGGTCATGTAGGGATGTGAGAGTTGGACTATGAAGAAAGCTGAGCGCCGAAGAATTGATGCTTTTGAACTGTGGTGTTGGAGAAGACTCTTTGAGTCCTTTGGACTGCAAGGAGATCCAACCAGTCCATCCTAAAGGAGATCAGTCCTGGGTGTTCATTGGAAGGAATGATGCTAAAGCTGAAACTCCAATACTTTGGCCACCTCATGCAAAGAGTTGACTCATTGGAAAAAACCCTGATGCTGAGAGGGATTGGGGGCAGGAGGAGAAGGGGATGACAGAGGATGAGATGGCTGGATGGCATCACCGACTCGATGGACATGAGTTTGAGTGAACTCTGGGAGTTGGTGATGGACAGGGAGGCCTGGCGTGCTATGATTCATGGGGTTGCAAAGAGTTGGACACCACTGAGCAACTGAACTGAACTAAACTGTAGGGCCAGTCCCTGTATAAGATAATCAAAAAGTCCTATCTGTTGTGTCCAAAAGAGCATGGCCAATCTGCTTGATGGGGAAGATACCAATATCCAGGGAGGTTTTATCTGAATGATGAGACATCAGCGTAGTAAACTATAATCACTATTTTATAATAATCTAGAAGGAAAAGGAGAAGGCAATGGCACCCCACTCCAGTACTCTTGCCTGGAAAATCCCATGGACAGAGGAGCCTGGTGGGCTGCCGTCCATGGGGTTGCTAAGCATCAGACACAACTGAGCGACTTCACTTTCACTTTTCACTTTCATGCACTGGAGAAGGAAATGGCAACCCACTCCAGTGTTCTTGCCTGGAGAATCCCAGGGATGGCAGAGCCTGGTGGGCTGCCGTCTATGGGGTCGCACAGAGTCGGACACGACTGAAGTGACTTAGCAGCAGCAGCAGAAGGAAAAAGAATCTGAAAAAGAATAGGTGCCTGTGTATAACTGAATCACTTTGCTGTACGTCTAAAACTAACACTACATTGTAAATCAACTCCAATGAAAAAAATCTTTAATAAAAAATTGTTTTAATTGCATAGAAGTCTGAAAATAAATAATTAACTAACTAAAAATGAATGGTGAGACATCACAGCTATTCAGGTCTTAGGCAATCAGGCCTTGGAATAACAAGAAAGCAGAACATTGCTGGGAAAGGCATCAAGACTTCCTTCCTTAATAGAATTGGGGTTTGGAGGACTTCCCTGGCAGTTCAGTGGTTAAGACTCTTGGCGGTCCAGGGGTTAACACTCTGTACTTCCATGGCAAGGGGTGTGGGTTTGATTCCTGGTCAGGGAACTAAGATCCCACATGCCATACCATGTGGCCTAAAAATGAAAAAAAATGCAAAAAAAGAAAAAAGAAGTGGGCTTTGGATCAAGACTTCTGGCTCAGGAGAGAAATTGAGGCAGTGGGTAGGTTGGATCATCTCAACAAGAATAAAGGGAAGGCTAGGACTCTTCAATAGATACATGCATGTCCTTGGTTTAGCCAAACACAGTGGGTGACAAGACTCATCTAATTCCTGACCCCTGGAGCTTCGGGGATGATTCCAGAACTGGGTGAAGCTGGGAACACAAGCACTCACAGACAACCTGGACGGTGCTGATGACTACCGCTCCACTAGGGCTGTTGGGGACAAACCAGCTTTGCAGAACATTTACTGATGTTAATGAACTGCACATAGTGGCGAGCAGGGTTTCACCTGAAGATTTCTGGAAAGTTGCTCTTGTTGTGGTCACTCTGTAGAATCGCATGGGCCCTCACGCAAAAGCTGGTTCAGATGTCACGACTGATGATGCCGTATCCACACCTACAGAGTAGGAAGGGCTTGTTACTCATATTACGAGGCTTCTGGGGGGGAAAGCAGGATAGGATTCCCAAGCTGGTTCAAAACCGGCCTGGAAGAGCAGGGAAAGGAGACTGGGCTTTTGTTGTGCTTAGGGGGTGGGGCTGGATCAGGGTTACTGGTTTGAGCCTCCTGCCAGCTCCACAGGAGGGAGCACCTGGGCTTTCTGGTCAACTTGCCTAGTTATGGGACACGAGAGGAGAGGGAAGATAATGCTTAAAAGCTGCCAGCCATCAAACATCAAGACAAAGGGTCAGACTCTATTATAATTCTTAACTATGCTTTGTGTATTACATTTTACACTTTTCAAAGAATGTTCATCTCTTTTGCAGTTCAGTTCAGTCACTCAGTCGCGTAAGACTGTTTGCGACACCATGGACTACAGCATGCCAGACTTCCCTGTCCGTCACCAACTCCCAGAGTTTACTCAAACTCACGTCCATTGAATCGGTGACGCCATCCAACCATCTCATCCTCTCTCATCCCCTTCTCCTCCCACCTTCAGTCTTTCCCAGTGTCAGAGTCTTTTCAAATGAGTCAGTTCTTCATATCAGGTGGCCAAAGTATTGCAGTTTCAGCTTCAGCATCAGTCCTTCAGTTTGATTTAAATGAAATCAATTTAAATGACTAATCAGGAAGACCCAATCAAATTTTCCTATAAATATGAATTTTTTGGTATGACCTGAGTATACATTTTTCAAAAACCCTGTTAGATGTTACAGAAATCATAAAATCACAGAGGTACACACTATACCATGAGTCTGACACTTTATGATTAATTTTCTAGTCATCGAGAAAACCAAACTGTTACATGATTATTTTGTCATAATCAACAAAGACAGATGCTGGATTAGTCACAGAATGATGAAGCATTGCTGACCCAAGAGGTGAGTCAAGAATATGTGGGGGAAATTATTTTTATGCTGTACTAGGAAAACAGCCACCATCAAAGCCACAATCAAACATAACAATCAACATTTGAATTGTGCTTTATAGCTTAAAATCCAATTGGCATTTTGTTTATTGTCTGTCTCCCCACATTAGAATATAAGGTCTATGAGAACAGACTTTACTTCTGCTTCCCCCTCTATGCTATCTTCAGGGTAACAGAATCTGGCACGTAGCAGGCACTCATGAATGAATCAGTGGGTGATCAAAAGAGATTACAAAGAACCAGAACTTGAACCCACATCTTGTCCTTATATTAAAACATAAAATTTTAACCAGTACACTCACTAAAACAAGAGCAGAACCCTTGGCCAGAAAAGGACCTATCCCAACCATTGCACATTATAAAAGATGATTAGAATGACTCTGCAATCATCTGTTTGACTGTTCCACGTGATCAAGGGCAACCAGCCATGACTTGTGGCTTCTTGTCTAGGGATCAGCTGTGATTGCCGTACAAGGTTTCAGCCGCCAGGCAGAGTCAAATGCTACCATGAATAAACACAGGTGCAATAATCGTTTATAGTCGAATGCAACGTGGATAAACACTTCTCTAATCAGAAAATCAGTTCAATTGGATTAAATATTCACATTTGTAAATTCTTAATGAATAAGTCAGACTGACAAAGACAAATACTGTATCTTCTAACTTACATATGGAATCTAAAAAAGCCAAACTGATAGAAATCAAGTGGAGATTGAAGGATGGGGGAAGTGGGTAGATGATGGTCAAAGGGTACAGAGTTTCAGTCATAAGATGAGTAATATGTAAAATAGCTAGCTAGCAAGAAGCTGATGTATATAGCACAAGGAGCTCAGCTTGGTGCTCTGTGATGACCTAAATGTGTGGAGTGGGGGGTGGGGTGGGAGAGAGGCTCAAGAAAGAAGATATATATATAGATAGATAGATATAGATATAGATAGATAGATAGATATATGGCAGATTCATATTGCTGTACAGTAGAAACTAACACAACATTGTAAAGCAATTATATTCCAATTTAAAATTTTTTTCATTGAAAAAAAAAGATGAGTAAATTCTGGGGATCGATTGTACAGCCCAGTGATTAAAGTTAATAATACTGTGTTGTATACTTGACATTTGCTGAGAAAGTCAATCTTAAACATTCTCGGTAAACACACACACATAAAACGGTAACTGTGTGAGGTGGTGGACATATTAACCAACCTTATGTGGTGGCCATTTCACAGTTTAAACACAGACCAAATTATCATATTGTACACCTTCAACTTACACAATGTTATGTGTCAGTTATAAGCTAAGAAATCTGGGGAAAATATTTTTAATTAACTAATAAATTAAGTTGTTCATGAAAACTATGTATAGTACAATCTAACTAAAAAAAAGGAATATATTGATATATGTATAGAAGACATCTAAAAGGATGCAGCAAAGTTTTGTTCAATACCTTACTATTAGGAAGTGGAGATCTGGAAGGGCGGCAGAAGACAAAAGTAAGTGAAGAGCATACTGAAGATTTTTGCCGTTTCAGATGATTCTAAATTTTTTTTTTTACATAAACATAGGATTTTTCTAATTTTTAAATGTGTTATAATTACAATATAACATAATTCTTCACCCTATATATAACAAGTACTCAATGATACTGGTTGATGACGTTGAAAATATGCTTCCAATGGCCACCCATGCCAGATTTGCCTTAACTCCGATGCTATTTTATCTACATAGTCATATTTATTTAAATATACACTTATATTTTCCATAAAATAAATGTATGTAAATATTTACACTCATTTTAGAATTCTGTACCTAATACTAATAACTCTTATTGGCATGATTTCTAAAACTAGCACTAACTTTTCTAAAAAAACAGAAAATAACAAGTGTTGGCAAGTATATGGGGAAATTGGAACACTGTATACTGTTGGTGGGCACGTAAAATGATGCAGTCATTATGAAAAACAGTATGGAAGTTCTTCGAGAAATTTAAAATATTGATAGAATATCAAAAATAGAATTACCATATGATCCAGTAATCCCACTTCTGGGAATATACCCAAGGGATTGAAAACAGAGTCTCAACGAGATATTTGTATACTCATGTTCACAGTAACACTATTTACAATAGCCAAGAGGTGGAAGTGACCCCAGTGTCCATCAAGAGATGAACAGATGAACAAAATGTGGTGGAACATATATAATGGCATATTCTTCAGCCTTTTAGGAAGGAAATCCTATTACATACTACAACATGGATGAACCTTGAGGGTATTATGTTAAGCGAAATAATCAGTCATGAAAAGGCAAATAAGTATGATTCCACTAATATGAAATATCTAAAGAAATAAAATTCATAGAAACAGAAAGAATGGTGATTTCTGGAGCTGGGGGAAGGATGAAAGGGGAGGGGTTGTCTAACAGAGTTTCAGTTTGGCAAGATGAAAAAGTCCCAAAGGTGTTTCACAACAATGTAAATATTCTTAACACTACTGAGCTGTACACTTAAAATGGTAAATGTTTGACTACTAAACGACTAAATAGTTTTTACAATTAAAAACAAACAAAGCTTAAAGACAGGCACAAACTGTACTTTGTACTTATAACAATCTTTTCAACTAACTATTAAGCCCATTTTACAGGCAACAAAGCTGAGGCTCAAAGAAAACATGGAAAGATTCCAACTAGGACACATCAGTCAAGTTGTTGCCTAGGCCTTATGGATTTGGTGTTGTTTAGTTGCTCAGTTGTGTCAGACTCTTTGCAACCTCATGGACTGTAGTCCACCAGGCTCCTCTGTCCATGGGATCTTCCAGGCAAGAATACTGGAGTGGGTTGCCTTTGCCTCCTCCAAGGGATCTTCCCGACTCAGGGATCAAACCCGCATCTCATGTCTCCTGCATTGACAGGCAGGTTTTTTACCACTGAGACCACCAGGGAAGCCCACAGGCCTTATTGATTGGGCTCAGCTCTGGGAAACAGTAGATATGGTGCCAGTCAACTTGGATTTCCAGTTATGTACTGACTGTTGAACTATAAATTGGTTTCACTCCCATCAAATTAAACAGCATTTCTAAATGAGAATCAAAATAAACCCTTCTTACTAGCTCTAGCCTGTCTCTGTTTGGCACTTTTGACATCTACAACTGCAGACAACTGGATCTCCAAAGCAGGGCACAGTATTGTGCTCGTTGTTGAGGACTGTCCTGGGCTTAGTCGCTCAGTCATATCTGATCCTTTGCGACCGCATGGACTGTGGGCCACCTGGCTCCTCTGTCCATGCGGATTCTCCAGGCCGGAATACTAGAGTGGGTTGCCATGCCCTCCTCCAGGAGATCTTCCCAACCCAAGAATCAAACCCAGGTCTCCCACATTGCAGGCGGATTCTTTACCATCTGAGGCAGCGGATTCTTTACCATCTGAGGCACCAGGGAAACCCATGAATACTGGAGTGGATAGCCTATCTCTTCTCCAGGAGAATCTTCCCAACCCAGGAATCGAACCAAGGTCTCCTGCATTGCAGGCAGATTCCTTACCAGCTGAGCTGCCACATATTTTATTATCTAAAGTCTAAATGCTTTTATCTACCTTTCAGAAAGTCATTTTGTTTAGAAAATTGCAGAAGATATTCACATGAGATTAAAAAAAAACCTACAGAAAAAGTGTGAAACATTTTCTCCACTTGGACGAATGGAAATGAACCAGTCCATCAATCTGGTTTTGTAAATAACTTCATTAAGACGACATCTGTGTCTCTGGGGCTTCACTGAGACGTGCTTGAGTAAATTCTTAAAAGATATCAGTGTGATAGAAAGACAACTTTTGACTTCTTCAGAGCACCAACTTCTTCAGAGCATCGACTTCTTCAGAGCACCAATTTCTGCTGCCTTGGGCTATCAACCCTTGGTCACAGGACACTCTCAATCCTTATGCACCTCTGTCACCACACTTATCTTTAATTTTTAAGATAATGACCTGTAATTACATATTTCCTCCACTAAACTGAGCTCCATGAAGGTGGTACAGTTATCATCTTTGCATCCCTGGGTCTCAGTAACCAGCCTGGTGCCTGAAGAACAGGAGTGCCCATAAATACTTATTAAGAACTGAGTGGGGCTTCCCGTATGGCTCAGTGGTGAAGAACCCACTTGCCAATGCAGGAGGCACAGTAGACTCAGGTTTGTTCCCTGGGTTGGGAAGATGCCTTGAAGAAGAAAATGGCAACCCACTCCAGTATTCTTGCCTGGAGAATCCCATGGATAGATGAGCCCGGCAGGCTACAGTCCGTGGGGTCACAAACAGTTGGACACAACTGAGTGTGCATGTTCATAAAACAACTGAATAAATGGGAAAAAAATGCAAGTCAGTGTTTGAAACCTGTGGCTAACCCTTATTCGCTTGGGAAGACTATAAAGTCCTACTTCACTTGGGAACACTATAAAGTCTAGTTCAATGCTAAGCAACTCAGCACAATCTGGAGTTCACCGACAGTGGAATCTGATCGCGTGAGGCAGTTTAATTAACTGAGATTTATGTTGTCCTAACACCTTTATGTATTATGGGCTTCCTTCATAGCCCTTCCCTCATTGCTCAGTTGGTAAAGAATCTGCCTGCAATGCAGGAGACCTCAGTTCGATTCCTGGGTCGGGAAGATCCCCTGGAGAAGGGATAGGCTACCCACTCCAGTATTCTTGGGCTTCCCTTGTGGCTCAGCTGGTAAAGAATCTGCCTGCCAAGCAAGAGACACAGGTTCAACCCCTGGGTCAGGAAGATCCCCTGGAGAAGGAAATGGCGACCCACTCCAGTATTCTTGCCTGGGAAGTCTCATGGAACAGGAGTCTGGAGGGCTACAGTCCCTGAGGTTGCAAAGGAGTCAGACACAATTTAGGGACTAAACAACATCAACAATCCTCTTTCCCTCCTCGGTATCCATTCGTTTGTTCTCTCTTTCTGTGTCATGGAGCTTTGGAAAGAAAAAATTGTGTTGAGAATATGGTGGTGGTGAGAATACAGCTTTCTATCAGGTAGTGAAGGGGACCTCAATGAGGAGATGGCATCCCAGTGAATTAAGAAGGGAATGAGTTAAGCAGTAGCTGGAGCAATGCAATTCCACGTAGCAATGGAATCCCAATCTGCACTCCAGCTATGCCAACCTTCGAAGGCTGGAGGGAGCCTGGTGAGGCTGAAGCCAAGTCAAGCAGGAGGAGAACAGTGGGAGAGGTGTCAGGCCCACCCTTCAGCCTAGCTCATCCTTGGTTCTTCTCTATAGGGTATCGTGATTGGAAGAACCAGGGCTTTAGCCTCCGGAAGACCCGCGTGGGAATTCCTTCTTCACCTTTCGCCAGCTCTCGAACTTTGGGAAGTGGGTCCGTCTGGCCTGTAAAATAAGCACTTTTTGCCAGTCCTCTCAATTAATCCTTTGAAGTGCTCCCTGAGAGTTAGAGGCTTTAGAGAGGATTCAATGATTTACTCGGAATTGTCAGTCTGAGAAATGACAGAAACAAGATGGGAATTCCAGTGATCAGATTCCCACAGAGCTCGTGTCCTTCCTGGCACGCACACGCTGGGCTGTGCGTTAGGGACACGTGTGTGTGTGCTCAGTTGCTCAGTCGGGTCTCTTTGTGACCCCACAACTGCAGCCCGCCAGGCTCCTCTGTCCATGGCTTTCTCTAAGCAAGAATACTGGAGTGGGTTGCCATGCCCTCCTCCAGGAGATCTTCCCAACCCAGGGATCAAACCCACAGCTTTTATATCTCCTACTGGCAGACAGGTTCTTTACCACCAGCATCACCTGGGAAGCCCGTCAGGTACATCACGTGCCCAATAAATGTAATTCGTTTCTCTGTCATCACCTTGAAGTGGTTTCCTGAGGTTGTCTGCCTTCTTGGAAGGGTGCAGCACCTCTGGGTGCTGTCAGCTCCTAGGATCCTCATTTTCACATGAGGACCCTCTTGTTTCCCAACACAAACCCTACCCACAGTGCTAAATGCCTGTCCAGTATCACCAGCCATACGGCCCAGGGCAACATACATCCTCTCTAGTAAACTGGGTTTGATGATGCTTGCTCTGATGGTGGACACACAAGAGGGAATCCCCAGAAGGCATGTCTCACCGAGGCTTCCAACCTCTAAGAGGCACCCACCACTAGTTGTTATTATCGTCATGTCTTCTGGGACTTGCTTTTGACCTTCCTGGCTGGTCTCACCAGCCATTGATTGGCCAGCCCCACTTCAAAGGTGGACAGGATTGTGTGTTCTCACCCCTTGTGGTCTGCTCAGAAATCCTTCACATCATTGGCCCTGGCACTGGATATGACAAATACATCTGACTTTTTTGAGCAAGCATGTAGATTCTAATACTTTTAATGTTTTAGATACAGATGTGGTGGGGGGTGGGGTGCGGTGCGGGAAGGGCAACTCCACTGGGGCCAATTTAGCCTGTCTATGTATTTAGAATTTTCCTAGAATTCATATGCTGGAAATAAAAGTCTGCTACTCACTACAATTTAGAACATGTTCCCTATTTAGAAAGATTAATATAAAGAGGGCTGCAGTCTTGCACAGCACCAGGAGGTAATGTTCGTGTGCTACTGTGGAGCTTGTAACTGGGTGGAGCTTGTAACTTATGTGGCGCTTGGAACTGGGTGACCCTAGGTGCACAGAAGGCCTGGCTGTGGGTCGACCCACAGCTGCTGTGTCACTGCTGGGTACTGGCTGTCACCTTCTCCGGAGAACTGTCCTCGCCAAAAGGAGCCTCCGCTAGGCCCACGAGGCCAATGGGAGGATGAAAGAGTTAACGTGCAGATACATTTGGCAAACGTTGCCTGTTCCCTCTGTTCCTGGTGGCAGAGGTGTTTCATGACTGGCTGACCTGGGATGGTAAACCACGACTCCTCATCCTAACGCAGGCCTCTTCCACTGGGTGATACTCTCTACGGAATCCAGCTCACTCTCGCATCTATGGTTTTGATCCACCCACTCTCTAAATCAAAATTCAGACCTATCTCCCCAAGTTGGCGTTCTTTTGGGGTTGAACAAAAGTTATGAGTCATGGAGAAAGGAGGCCAAGAAGAGGCTCAGATTTCCAGCTTTAAACCTCAGAAAAACAGCAGCAAAATGTTTCCTTTGGAGAACCCAAATCCCTGCCCTGAAAAAGCAAAAATCTCAATTGCCAGCACTCAAAGAAGAACTTATCAAAATAGCTAGGTTGGGCTGAGTATATTGAAGCTGTGATAAATTTCATGATTTACCATCAGTTTAAACAATGCAGATCTTAACGTTTGTCAGTAACTCTGAAGACAGAACAGCACTGTTCCGATATGCACCCATTTGTGTATCAATATGTCATGCTTCCTTAAAAGAAGGCTCGAGAAAGGATTTAATTCAGAACTCCTTGAACTGATTTAATTCAGCTACTTAGATGCTTCAGTTTTCAGCTAACTGGCCACTTTCTTTAAAAGTCACCTTAGAGTTCTGAAAGACATTAAATAGTGATGATGTTTATGGAGGCATAACCCTATCTCAGGCAAATTCTCTTGGATGTTAATATTGGAGACATATTTTCTTTCTCTAAAGAAAATAGTCAATGCTTGGAATTTTCAGCCACAGAACCAAAAGAATATTAGAGCCCCATCTGGTGGATCTGATACTTATTCAGGAGACAAAATGAAATTTTTCACCAAGCTTTTACTGCGTGCTATGCTATCATTACTTTCAGAACATGGCAGTTAATCTCCATGTCTTCATTTCACATGCGGTGTATATTTCCTTTCATCTGAATGACTGGACTTCTTTCTCCCTCCTGAATCTGGCTCACTCCCTTTCTATTGTGAGAAACAGCCTTCAACTTGTGCATGATCAGCAGTTTTCTATCTATTAAGCATCATATACAAAATAACATTTCAAAAGGGTGTATGTAACAAAATAGATTACACAACTTAAGCACATAAATACATCACAACATAAATATTATTGTATATGTGATGTGTGTGTCATAAATAATTGAATTTTGTCATGTTAAAATGTATATATTAAACTTCACGCTGTACTGTGCTTAGTTAGTCGTGTCTGACTCTTTGCGACCCCTTGGACTGCAGCCCGCCAGGCTCCTCTGTCCGTGGGGAATCTCCAGGCAAGAATACTGGAGCAGGTGGTCATGCCCTTCTCCAAGGGATCTTCCCCACCCAGGGATCGAACCCAGGTTTCCTGCATTGCAGGCTCGTTCTTTACTGTTTGAGCTACCTACGCGGTCTCTGAAGGTATGCTAAATTAAGATTTTATCTTGGTGCAGTATTATCACTTCTTTTTAATGAAAAGCAGGACATATGAGCAAAGAAACACTGTCTGCATTCTCTACTGTCTCCTCTAATCACCTCTCTGTGTCCATAGGGAACTGGTTCCAGGATACCCGCCCCCTGACCCCACCCTGCGAATACCAAAATCTGTAGATGCTCAATCCCTTACAGGCAGACAGACATCGTTTCATTGCCCTTTGCTGTATTGCGTTGCACAGATCCTGCGTTTTTTTTTTTACAAATTGAAGCAAGCGGCAAGCCCACATCAAGCTAGTCTATTCATGTCATTTTTCCAACAGCATCATTTTCTATACACATAATTGTATTTGTTGATTTCTTCTTGGCTGTGCTGGGTCTGTTTTTGAGGGGCTTTCCTCTAGTTGCAGGGAGCGGTGCGCAGGCTTCTATTGCAGCGGCCTCTCTTGCCGCTGGGCGTGGGGGGCTCCAAGAGCGGCAGCTTCCAGGCTCTAGAGCACAGGCTCAATAGTTGTGGTGCACGGGCTTAGCTGCCCCACAGTATGCGGGATTGTCCCTGCCTGGGATGGAACACGTGTTCCCTGCATGGGCAGGTGGATACTTGACCACTGAGCCACCGGGGAAGAGAGAAGCCCCCAGCAGCATTATTTTAAATTGAGGTATGTACACTGGTTTTTTGAGACATAAAATGCCATTACCTACTTAATAGACTGCAGAATATTGTAATGGTTGCTTTTATATGTGCCAGGAAACCAAAAAAATTCATGTGGCTCACTTTATTGCTAAATTCATTTTACTTTGGTGGTCTGCAACCAAACCCATAATATCTCCAAAGCAGGCCTGAATAAAATGGCATAGTTCAGTTGGTAAAGAATCCGCTTGCAATGCAGGAGACCCCAGCTCGATTCCTGGGTCAGGAAGATCCTCTGGAGAAGGGATAGGCTACCCACTCCAGTATTCTTGGGCTTCCCTTGTGGCTCAGCTGGTAAAGAATCCACCTGCAATGCTGGAGACCTGGGTTCGATCCCTGGGTTGGGAAGATCCCCTGCAGACGGGAAAGGCTACCCAACTCCAGTATTCTGGCCTGGTGAATTTCACAGACTGTATAGTCCATGGGGTCACAAAGAGTCAGACACAACTGAGCAACTTTCACTTTCTTTCAGTATTTGCACATAAGCTACACACATTTTCCCATATACTTCACATCATTATAATACTTAACACAAGGTAAATGCTATGTAAGTAGTTGTAAATACAATATAAATGCTATGTCTATAGTTGCCAGTGTACTACAGCAAATTCAAGTTTTGCTTTTTGGGAACTTTCTGGAATTTTTCTTTAATAGTTTTCATCTATGGATGCCTAACTGGCAGATACAGAGGGCTGGCTGTATTTTCCTAGCAAGGCTTTATACGATGAAAGTTGTGCCCCCCACCAAAAAAATTGTGCCAGTTTCTAACTTATCGCCCCTCATCTCCAAATGTGCCTTGCTTTGCTTTGCTTTGTCACGGTCTTATGAAACACTTTTCCTATTATTGTTTGGGTTTACTATTGAATGCATGTAGTTCCCTAATTTTCTCACACTATACCTGTTCTGCTCAGTAATGTAAAGTTTGCCATAGCTGGCATTTTGTTTTAAACGTCTCTATATCCCCAGCACCCAGAAAAATAAGTCATACATAACACATACAAACATGCCTAGAATGAATGGCAATGGCAATCTCACAACTAGAATAAAGTATACTAAGATTGTAACTATTTATTATATACCCCCAGACTTAAAGAAAGTTAATGCACATAGTTTTTTCTAGAAGACACATAAATATGATATGAAGCTTCAGTAATTAAAACAGGGTGGTATGGGTTTTAATTCCTCAAATCAATCAAACAGATATAAAGGCTCAAAAACTACGAAGTACAAATGGGATTTTGTTCTATGAAAAAGGTGGCATGTCAGATGGATTTGGAAATTGGGTACCTCTCAAAATAAAATGATGAGGAAATTGACCATGTATTTAGAAGGAAAGTTAGAGTCCTGCTTCTTCACTCGGCAGCCCCAAATTGATTCCAAATAGAGTAAGATTTAAATGGCTGTAAATTTTTATTTTCTGGTAATGCTGAGTTAGGTTATTCAAACTCTCCCACAGGAAACAGCTAAATATGCCAGGTAAAATATTTTAAGATTATTAACTGCATCAAGGAGCAACAGATAGAATGGAATTACTGAGTTAAAGGCAAATAAAACTGCATATCCAGAGAGCTAAACTGACATGGAAGCCACTTGTGCTCTAAAAGTACTTGCCAATTCAGGCAAACTTGAACTTTTGTTTGAGTAGACTCAGGGAGGAGAGTGGAGTAGAGGAACTATTTGAAATTCTAAAGATTGAGACATTTTCAGATGTGACAACACCACCAACCCACAGAACCCCAAGTTGAAGTAAATTAAAAAAAAAAAAATGTAATTAGATATATCATTGTGAAACTGCAGAAGACCAGGCACACAGAAAATCCTTAAAAACAGCTGAAGAAAAAAAAAAAAGAATCAGAGGCAAATTTCCTACCATCACAAAAAACCGTCATGAGTCTGACAGAGGATGTCTTTAGAAACGGTGGAAGCAAAATGAAGGCTTTCTCTCAAGTTATTCTATAGATCTTTACCTTCAGCCTATATTTTCCAGTATGTCTCTATCTCCCTTAAAGGGAAAGGGAAAGATTCGGAAAGTTCAGTACTCCTTGCCATAAAGTGATCTTGGAGCACCCTCTCATTAGCATTTAAAATAATCGAGAACAAAGCTCTCTGGGCAACTGCAGTGCTGCAAATACACTGCCCTGATTTAAGGTGAATATTCTTCATCGTGGAATCTATTTGCCATTTTCTCCAGGAATGTGAGTCTCTTTTATGAGAATGGCACCTTTTATCGGTACCACTATTATAGGCGTTGCATTAGGTTCTTGATATATACTATTTAATTCAGTATTCACAAGAAATCTGTGAAGAATGCTTTTATATCCTTTTGTCAGATGAAAAATTGAGGCTTAGATTTAATGTGTTTTATGATTGCACAGCAAATGCCGGTAGAGTCAGAAATCTAACAGGTTCTCTGCCCTCAAGTTCTGTGTGTTTTCCACCCCTCCTATCTTCCCAAAGAACCCACAAGTCAAAGACATAATGACATAAATTACACATTATTACCAAATTCTGTCTGCTTCTATCTAAATCTTAACAATTCTGCATACTGCATGAAACACACACATACAAAAGCGTCATGATACATGTACAATGCAAAAAAATTATTCTCAATTCCATATGTTTGTACCTAGGGAATAACAACAGTTTTCCCCTATTCAAATGTCAGATTTAAACAGGAGAGAACACTTAGGAATTTCCACAATGGGCCACTTGCTGGGGATTATTTCTGCACGTAGATTTCCCAATAAAATAATCTCTCTCTAAATACTGTATAATAAATTTTTTATTTAATAACAAGGCTGTTTCTTTTAACAGAAAATAATTCTCAGTACACACTAAAGCCTCCTATTTGTTTTATGTGACAAAGCAGTATTTTACTGCCAAACAAGAGAACTTTTTATAATGCACTGGATTTCTTAATTTTTATAACTCAATTTCAGATTCTTCTTTTATGGATAAGAAGAACTTAAAAGAAACTACCTTTATTTTTTTTCCCAACTGCTTCATAATCTAGTGTTATTTAACAAAACATTTGGAAGGGTATGGAAAGCAGGCTTGTTGTTGTTCAGTTGCTATGTCACATCTGTCTCTTTGCGACCCCATGGACTGCAGCACGCCAGGCTTCCCTGTCCTTCACCATCTCCCGGAGTTTGCTCAAAGCGGGCTGGATTCAGTGATTTCAACGTGGCTCAGACAGTAAAGCATCAGCCTGCAATGTGGGAGACCTGGGTTCGATTCCTGGGTCGGGAAGATCCCCTGGAGAAGGAAATGGCACCCCACTCCAGCACTCTTGCCTGGAAAATCCCATGGACAGAGGAGCCTGATAGGCTACAGTCTATGGGGTCGCAGAGAGTCAGACACGACTGAGCGACTTTACTTTCTTTCACTTTCAATGATCTCTTGAGTCTGCCCTGCCCAACGTAGTAGCCACTAGCCCCGTTTGTCTACTGAGTGCTTGAAATGTGGCTCATGTGAATTGGGATGCACTCTAGATATAAATCCTGGAGGAGGGCCTGGCGACCCATTCCAGTATTCTTGCTGGCAGAATCCTATATAAACAGAGGAGCCTGGCAGGCTACAGTCCATGGGGTCACAAAGAGTTGAACATGACTGAAGTGACTTAGCATGCACGCTAGGTATAAAATGTGCCTTGGATTTTGAAAACTTAGTATGAAAAAGAACTGTAAAATATCTCAATAGTAATCATTTTCTATTGATTACATATAGAAATGATAGTATTTTAAAATATTGGGTTAACCAAAATAATTAAAGGTAATTTTACCTGGGACTTGCCTGGCAGTCCAGTAGCTAAGAATCCATGTTCCCAATGCAGGGGGCCTGGGTTCCATCCCTGGTTGAGGAACTAGATTTCACATGCTGCAACTAAAAAACTCCCACACACCAAAACTAAAGATCCAGCATGGGCAAGGAAGATCCTGAGAGCTGCCAGTAAGACTCAGCATAGCCAAATAAATAAATATTTTCTTAAAAAATAATTTTACTTGTTTCTTTTTATTTATTCTAATGGGACTACCAGAAAATTCTGAATTACTTATATGGATCAATTTATAGCTCACCCTGTGTTTTTATTGGAGAAGGAAATGGCAACCTACTCCAGTGTTCTTGCCTGGAGAATCCCATGGACGGGGGAGCCTGGTGGGCTGCCGTCTATGAGGTCGCACAGAGTCATCTTAGAGAAAGGCATCGGCCCCCTAACTGGTGTACCTGCTTCCCCGTAAGACTCCTCCTTAGTCCATTCACAACAGAAGAATTTAAGTAAACCCTATAAAACAGGAGTCAGATCACGTCACTCCTCTCTGGAAACCCTCTCTCAAAGTGGTTCATGTCTGAGCCAGAGAAAGAGCCAGAGTCTTTACAATAGTCCAGTGGGCACTCTGCTTGATCCCCATCCTTTCCACGACCTCCCTTCCCCCAGCTCTGTCCCCATGCATGCGGCCCAACCATGTCCCTGTTCCTTACAAACCCTCCAGTGTTCTCACCTCAGGGCCCTACCACTGGCTCTTCTCTTTGTCTGCAACATTCGTGCCCTAGTTATCCTCCTGGCGGACTCGTTTAGCTTCTTCAAAACTGCTTAAAACTCACTTTCCCCATGAGATTAACTCTCCTCTCATTTAAAGCTGCAACTTCTGGGGGCTTCCATGGTGGTCCAATGGTTAAGACTCCACATTGCCAATGCAGGGGGCCCGGGTATGGGTTAGGATTCAATCCCCAGTTAGGGGAACTAAGATTGTCACATGCAGCACAGCCAAGAAAAAAAAAAAAACCCTTTTTAAATAAATAAATAAAAGCAAAGCTGCAACTTCCTAAAATTACCACACCCCTTACCTCTGCCTTACCTTTTTCTTTTTGTCACAGTCTTTTCATCTTTAAAACCTACCAAATAATTTACTTATTATGTTATTACCTATTTTTCACTGTCTTTCAATAATCATTGAATGGATGTGGGGAGAGCCATTATTACAGTACAAATTCTTAGCACTTTCAGGAGATCCTTGGCAGTAAAAGCAGGAAAATTCTTACACATAGAAGAAGGAGGGTGAGGGGGGGAAGAAGAGTGGGGAAAAAAATCAACAGACAGAGCTTCAGTAACATTACTCTTCTCACATAGACAGTATCTTCAAGACAAGAACTGTGTCTTAATCATACAGCTATCTCTTACACCTAGCATAAAACCTATAGCATATTGATTATTCACTCTCCCATAGTAAAATTATGCATTCTTACTCTTGTCATGGGAGAAGAAAATGGAGTATATTTCCCCATTCATTGACTTCGGACTTGGCCATGTAACTTGCTCTGGCCAGTGAGAGATTAGCAGGCATAATATAAGTGGAGGTTTAAAATGTGTCTGCATAGATTGCCTTGACCTTCTTGTGCTTCCAAAATCCTTTGTGAGAACACACTCCAGGTCGCCACTGATCATCCAGTCTGAGCCCCAGAGTGAGATCCGCAGAGCTAACCTGAACATGACCCACAGGCCCAAACCCAGGAACAAAGAATAAATGATTATTACATTTTGTGGTTATTTGTTATGCAGCAAATGCTGACTAATACAGCACCTGCCACATAATGCTACTATAAATAAAGTATTTATAGAAAGTTTTCAAATATCAAATGAGAAGTTATATCATCAAGTTATGTCTGTCTGTCATATCTGACGTCTGACCTCCTGCATCAATGTTCAGAGCTTCAGGAACATTACTGAATGTATCAGTGTTCGGTATTTGTTGCTCCTGACTCTTGATTGCACGTTTGGTTTCTGCTCCTTGCTTTGTATCTAATGGAATGAACTTACCTACTTGGCCCCTGACTACTACAGATACATATCTCACTCATCATCTTGTTCTCAAAGCTTGACCTTGACTAACCCAGCCTGGCCTCCCACCATGTCTAAACTCTGCCACAGACCATTGCCCAACCCTAAGTAACAGCAGGTCTGTCCAAAGAGGTAAAGAGCCAATAAACTTGAGTAAGAGAGAATAGGACACTGGGCAGCATGGTTAAGAGGGGAAAGAAATTTAGAGTATGTAGAGAAAGCAAACTTCCAATAATCATCCAAAAAACCCAGCCAGATATGTACAATAATTTCTGCAGAAATCCAGCTCTCAATGATTCTGACACTGTCACCCAGCAGGAGGTAGAATTTATTTCACATTTTTCCTTTGTGTTCTCTTCTCAAAGGCCTCCCAAGAAGCCCTTGTCTACTACCTTGAGAAAACATCACACTTTCTCCAAAGTCCATCAGATGAAAGAGGTCACCTCACAAAATGGAAAACATCCTCCATAAAAGATGACCTTCCCCGTGCCGCTGCTATGGGACTCTTAACAAAACCATCCACTTTCATCTTCAATGCCACTTCCATGCGAATGCTGAGGCATGGCTTTGGTGTCAACTAAAATCTCCCTCACGATGTACTCTGTTGGAAGGAAAGTTGTGACCAACCTAGAGAGCATATTGAAAAGCAGAGACATTACTTTGCCAACAAAGGTCCGTCTAGTCAAGGCTATGGTTTTTCCTGTGGTCATGTATGGATGCGAGAGTTGGATTGTGAAGAAGGCTGAGCACTGTAGAGTTGATGCTTTTGAACTGTGGTGTTGGAGAAGACTCTTGAGAGTCCCTTGGACTGCAAGGAGATCCAACCAGTCTATTCTAAAGGAGATCAGCCCTGGGTGTTCTTTGGAAGGAATGATGCTAAAGCTGAAACTCCAATACTTTGGCCACCTCATGCGAAGAGTTGACTCACTGGAAAAGACTCTGATGCTGGGAGGGATTGGGGGCAGGAGGAGAAGGGGACAACAGAGGATGAGATGGCTGGATGGCATCACCAACTCAATGGATATGAGTTTGAGTGAACTCCAGGAGATGGTGATGGACAGGGAGGCCTGGCGTGCTGCGATTCATGGGGTCGCAAAGAGTCAGACACGACTTGAGCGACTGAACTGACTGAAAATCTCCCTAGTGTAGAGTTTTCATAACCACAGAAATTGCTTCTTTTGAATTCATTTGTATAAATGCTGATTACTTGGCTTCAAAAGGACAGAGCTTTTAGAGACAATCCTCAAGCCATTAGAGGTTCTTCTCCTTTTCTGATGGTCTCCCTCTGGATCATATTTATCAGTAAAGTCCATTTCCTTCATTGGTTCACCAAATCAATTCACAGTAAGGTACAGGGTCAATCTTCTTGATGATAAATCCAAACTATTGGATGCATTTTATCGTGAGTCATCTTCCTTCTTTCTCTAATGATAATAATTTGTGGGCATTTTCTTTATGTGTGTGTTGAAACATGAAGAGGGACCATTTTTTAAAACTTTGCACTGAAGTGCAGCATACATCCCAAAAAAGGCACTAATCAAATATCTTGAAGACTTTCCACAAAGTAAATACACCAATGTATTCAGGACTTAGATCAAAACACCAGACCTTACCAGCCCCCTAGAAGCACCTACTACCCATGCTCCCTCACACACCCAAAGGGAAACCACCATCTTGACTTCTAACACCATGAATTAGTTTTACCTGGCTTTGAACTTCACATAAATTGCAGTCATATAGCATGTAAGCTTTTGCATCTGTCTTCCTCCATTCAAGATTATATCATCTTTATTCATTTGCATTATGTAGTCACAGTTCAATCATTCTCATTGCCATATGGGTTTCCATTGTAGAAGAGTACATTTGTTTTATCCATTCTACTGTTGATGGACATTGGGATTGCTTTTGGGCTATTACACACAGTGATATGAAAACACTCTTTGATATATCATTTGATGAGCATACATGGACATGTATGGAGCTCAGTGGGTAAAGACCCCACCTGCAGTGCAGCAGATGTGGGTTTGAACCCTGGAACAGGAAGATCTCCTGGAGGAAGGCATGGCAACCCACTCCAATATTCTTGCCTGGAGACTCCCACGGACAGAGGAGCCTGGCAGGCTACAGTCTATGGGGTTGCAGAAGAGTTGGACATGACTTAATGACTAAACGACAACAATATGAACATATATTTGACAAACATGTATGTTTCTGTTGAGATTATACCTAGTAAAAATCATTCTAATTTAGAGATTCTACCTGTAAAATCACTCTGAATAGTCTTGAAGAGACTAGTACTTTTACATTCTGAGTTCCAGACCCAAACCCCCAGGAAAGGTCCTTTACGTATTTTCTTATCTGGAAAGGAAACAGATCTCTGTGGAAGAAAGTGCCCCCAATACGTTTAGTATCCAAGTATTAATAACATAAGAAATGTAGTTGAAAAGAATATTAACACTTAAGTAACTTATACCTTAGGTTCAGCATTTTGAGTTTCATTTTGGGGAGCATTCAAAATTTTAATTTCCTTAATATGCTTTAATCTCTAAGGAAAATGAATTCTGGCAGCCAGAACCCAAAGCCAAGCAGGTTTTGCCTCCGTTCAGTCCAGCTTCACTCTCCAGAGGGCTGGCTGACTGAAGGCTGCACTAAAGGAGCATAAAAATAAGATCCTGCCAGTTGTCAGGGATCCATCTGCAGCTTTGTCTTCCCAGGACACATCAACTAAGAGCAAGGACAGTCAAGGGACATGGGGAACAATAATAATGCATTCAAAAATAATCGTTCAAAATGCAAAATGGGACAGCCACTCTGGAAGATACTTTGGTGGTTTCTTACAGAGCTAAACAGAATCTCACCATATGCTCCAGTAATGGCACTTCTTGGTATTAACCCAAATGAGCTGACAATGTTTGTCTACACCGACACCTGCACACAAACATTTGCAGCAGCCTCGTTCATTAAGTGCCAAAACCTGGAAGCAACCAAGATGTCCTTCAATAGGTGAATAGATACACAAACTGTGAGACACCTACACAACGGAGTATTATTCAGGAAAAAGAAATAGAAATGAGCTGTCGACCACAATGAGATACAACCTCTCATCCATGAGGATGGCTACTGTTAAATGAACAAGTAAATAAATGATAAAAGAAAATAACAGCTATCTGTAAGAATGCAGAGAAATCAGAAACTTTGTGTACTGTTGTTAGGAGTGTGAAGTGAGGTAGTCACTAAAACAGTATGATGACTCCTCAAAAAAAAAGAATTACAATTTCTTTAGATTCAAGAATAAATAATTACCTTTTCTCCACACTATGTAATATCATATATATATATATATATATATACAGTTGGTAAAGAAGCCACCTGCAATGCAGGAGACCCCGGTTCAATTCCTAGTTCAGGAAGATCCGCTGGAGAAGGGATGGGCTACCCACTCCAGTATTCTTGGGCTTCCCTTGTGGCTCAGCTGGTAAAGAATCCACCTGTAATGTGGGAGACCTGGGTATGATCCCTGGGTTGGGAAGATCCCCTGGAGAAGGGAAAGGCTACTCACTCCAGTATTCTGGCCTGGAGAATCCATGGACTGTATAGTCTATGGAGTCACAAAGAGTCAGAGACAACTGGGCAACTTTCACTTTCAGTTTCACACATGCACACATATATGTACATACATAGACATGGGCTTCCCAGGTGGCACAGCGGTAAAGAATCTGCCTGCCAGTGCAAGAGATGCAGGAGACTCGGGTTCAGTCCCTGGGTCAGGAAGATCCCCTGGTGAAGGAAATGGCAACCCACTCCAGTACTCTTGCCTGGAGAATCCCACGGACAGAGGAGTCTGGTGAGCTACAGTCCATGGGGTCACAAAGAATCAGATGTAATTGAGTGACTAAGCACACATATACACACACACGTATGTACATTCAGAATTACCGTGTGACTCGGCATGAGGGTCCCAAAGAGACACCTGCACAGTCATGTTCACAGAAGCATCATTTTCCATAGCCAAAAGATGGGAGCAACCCAAGTGTCCATTCAGAGGAATGGATAAACAAAGCATGGTATTATCCATACAACGTTTACGGATGAACACAGAAGACCTTAGGCTAACTGCAATAAGTCAAACAATGTTAGTCGCTCAGTCGTGTCCAACTCTCCCAGACCTCATGGACTGTAGCCCACCAGGTTCCTCTGTCCATGGGATTCTCCAGGTAAGAATACTAGAGTGGGTTGTTATTCCTTTCTCCAGGAGGTCTTCCCAACCCAGGGATTGAACCCAGGTCTCTTGCATTGCAGGCAGATTCTTTACTGTCTGAGCCACCAGGGAAGTCCCTATTCTAAGTGAAATGAGCCAGACAAAAGGCAAATACTATATGACTCCACCCACGTGCAGTACCTAGAGTAGTCAAATGCAGAGACAGAAGGTAGAATGGTGGTCGCCAGGGGCCGAGGAGAAGGCGGATATGGGGAGCTGGACTTCAACGGCTACAGATTTTCAGTTTTACAAGACAAAGGTGGTACTGGAAAGGGATGATGGGGATGGTTGCACAACAATGTCAAGTTCTTAATACCACTAAACTGTCCACTTCAAAACGGTTATGATAGAAACATTTTGGTAGAGACATGTTATTGTTGTTGTTTAGTTTGTGACCACATGGACTGTAGCCCACTAGTCTCCTCTGTCCATGGGATTCTCCAGGCAAGGACACTGGAGTGGGTTGCCATTTCCTTCTCCAGGAGAGCTTCCCGACCCAGGGATCAAACCTGCACCTCCTGCATTGCCAGGCGTGTTCTTCACCGCTGAGCCACTAGGGAACCCAACAGATATGTTACTGCAATTGAAAACAGCTGAGAGGAAGAAAGAGTGAAGGAGGAAAGGAAGCTATCAAAAGAGTGAAATGAGCTAGCAAACAAAGAGAGGCCATGGGCGGGGAGGAGGTTAAATCCATATTGCTAAGTGAAAGAAGTCAGTCCAAAAAGACTGCATTCTCTGTAAGTCTAGCTACATGGCATTCTGGAAAAGGCAAAACTACAACGATAATGAAAAGATCAGTGGTTACCAGGAGTTCAGGGGAGAAGGAGGGAGGGACATACAGGTGTGGCTGGTGAGAATTTAAGGGCAATGAAATTATTCTGTGTGCTCCTGTGATGGTGGATACATGTCACTATACAACTGCAAAAACTCATAGAGCTGTGCAACATAAAAAGTGAACCCTAATATAAACCACGGACTTTAGTTAATAATATATGAATATTCGTTCATTCATTTGAACAAATAAACCATTCTGTTTCAGCCTACTCAGTTATTATAAGAAAGTATCATAGATACTGGGTGACTTATAAACATCAGAAATTTATTTCTCACAGTTCTGGAAGCTGGAAGCGCAAAATCAGGGAGCCAGCATGGTCAGGAGAGGACCCTCTTTTCAGTTGCAGACTTACTGTTTCTCTTTGTTGTTCTTGTTTAGTCACTCAGTTGTGTCTGACTCCTTGTGACCCCATGGACTGCAGCACACCAGGCTTTCCTTCACTGTCCTTCACTATCTCCCAGAGTTTGAGCAAATTCATGTCCATTGAATCGGTGATGCTCTCTTTCACAGTTAAAGGAGCAAAGAATCTTTCTGGGGCCTGTTTTATATAAGGGCACTAATTCCACTCAGCTCTTCATGACCTAGTCACCCCCTAAAATGATCACCTGGAGCATTAGATTTTAAACACATAAATTCTGGGGAGAGACAAGTTTTTAAACCATAGCACAGCAATACGAGATGTTAATAACAGGGGAAATTGTTGGTTGGGGTGATGAGTTTATATAGGAACTCTATACTTTATGACGGAGAAGGCGATGGCACCCTACTCCAGTACTCTTGCCTGGAGAATCCCAGGGACAGGGGAGCCTAGTGGGCTGCTGTCTATGGGGTCGCACACAGTCAGACACGACTGAAGCGACTTAGCAGCAGCATACTTTCTGAACAGTTTATCTGTAACCTAAAACTACTCCAAAAAATAGAGTTTACTAGGACTTCTCTGATGGTCCAGTGGCTAAGACTCCAAGCTCCCAATGCAGGGGGCCTGGGTTCAACTCCTGGTCAGGAAACTAGATCCCAGACCGCAACAATGAGTTCGCATGCCTCAAATGGAAGGATCCCACGTGCGACAACTACGACCCATCACAACCAAATAAATAAATACATCTAAAATGAAGCTAACTTATTAAAAAAAACAGTCTTGGACCCTGTTGTCTAATAAGCAGAATCCTGGAAATGGACTCTGCAAAGCTCCTCCCCTCTCTGGGAAGAGTCAGGTCGCCATTCTTTTAGTGGTCATGAAACCCCTCCCAGGCCACCTCTGATGTCTTTGCCTTCATAATCCTAGCTGCCCTGAACCCTCCTATTTGTCCAGCACAGGCTCGCTTTGCCCTGATTCTGTCTGGAAGATGATGTTGCCATGATGGCAACCCACCAGCCATCTCTGCTGAAGCTGCCCTGGCCTCTGACGGTGGTCTTGCTGGAGGAGGACACTGTCTCTCCCACCAAGAATATGATGAGCACAAAGCGACTGAATGGGGTGATCCTGATTCCTCAGTTTCCTGCTGCAGTCTTTGTTACCCTTTCATTAGGTCTCAGCTCTCCTATAACTTCTGCCTCCTTCCCATGTCCAAGAAACCCAACACAAGCTGCCCTTGAGACTGAATACTGTGTCACATGAGTGACCCTCCACAGAATCACGTGAAAAATGTCCCTTTGTACTGGAAGCAAGTCAGTGATTAGGGAGATTATGCTCTCTGCCTTCCCCTTACCTCTGACATTTCCTGATCACCAAGAACATCACCCAAAACATGGAAGCCCTAATGTCTTAATAGAAGGTCCTGTGTACCTCAAAATTAGCCACTTCAAAGACCTTGAAACTCTCTTTCCAAATGGAATCATTGACTCTACATGAAATTGTTATGACCAACCTAGATAGCATATTCAAAAGCAGAGACATTACTTTGCCAACAAAGGTCCGTCTAGTCAAGGCTATGGTTTTTCCTGTGGTCATGTATGGATGTGAGAGTTGGACTGTGAAGAAAGCTGAGTGCTGTAGAGTTGATGCTTTTGAACTGTGGTGTTGCAGAAGACTCTTGGGAGTCCCTTGGACTGCAAGGAGATCCAACCAATCCATTCTGAAGGAGATCATCCCTGGTTGCTCTTTGGAAGGAATGATGCTAAAGCTGAAACTCCAGTACTTTGGCCACCTCATGCAAAGAGTTGACTCATTGGAAAAGACTCTGATACTGGGAGGGATTGGGGGCAGGAGGAGAAGGAGATGACACAGGGTGAGATGGCTGGATGGCATCACTGACTCGATGGACATGAGTCTGAGTGAACTCCAGGAGTTGGTGATGGACAGGGAGGCCTGGTGTGCTATGATTCATGGGCTCACGTAGAGTCGGCATGACTGAGCGACTGAACTGAACTGAACTGAAGGGCTCTGCCCTAGTGTTCCAGGGTTCTCTAGAGCTGAGGTTCCCAACTGTTGGCCCATGGCAAAGCACTCATAATTCCATAGCAAAATGAGAAAAACAACGATGTAATGACTTTTACCACAAAGTCAAATTTGTTGTTGTAGTTTAGTCACCAAGTCATGTCTGACTCTTTTGTGAGCCCATGAACTGCAACCCGCCAGGCTCCTCTGTCCATGGGATTTCCCAGGCAAGAATACTGGAGTGGGTTGCTATTCCCTTCTCCAGGGGATCTTCCCTATCCAGGGACTGAACCCTCCTGCATTATAGACTGATTCTTTATCACAGAGCCCCCTGGGAAGTTGAGTCAAACTTAACTAAACTTAAAAGTTCGCCTTTTTTTCGTAAATTAAATCCTTCTGTCATAGGAAAAAGTAGGGCTATTTAAATGTCAGTTTCTTAATGAAAGGTGATACAAAAGTCTTTTTTTTTAGGTAGAAAATTATTTTTTAATTCAACAAATTTTAAAAATCAGAAGCTTACAGAAAATTACAAGTATCAGTTCAGTTCACTCATTCAGTCATGTCCAATTCTTTGTGACCCCATGAACTGCAGCACGCCAGGCTTCCCTGTCCATCACCAACTTCTGGAGCTTACTCAAACTCATGTCCATTGAGTCGGTGATGCCATCCAACCATTTCATTCTCTGTCGTCCCCTTCTCCTCCTGCCTTCAATCTTTCTCAGCATGAGGTGGCCAAAGTATTGGAGTTTCAGCTTCAGCATCAGTCCTTCCAATGAACACTCAGGTCTGATTTGCTTTAGGACTGACTAGTTTGATCTCCCTGTAGTCCAAGGGACTCTCAAGAGTCTTCTCCAACACCACAGTTCAAAAGCATCAATTCTTCAGCGCTCAGCCTTCTTTACAGTCCAACTCTCACATCCATACATGACTACTGAAAAAACCATAGCTTTGACTAGACAGATCTTTGTTGACAAAGTAATGTCTCTGCTTTTTAATATGCTGTCTAGGTTTGGTCATAACCAAAAATAAAGTCTGTCACTGTTTCCACTATTTCTCCATCTATTTGCCATGAAGCGATGGGACCGGATGCCATGATTTTAGTTTTCTGAATGTTGAGCTTTAAGCCAACTTTTTCACTCTCATCTTTCACTTTCATCAAGAGGCTCTTTAGTTCTTCTTCACTTTCTGCCATAAGGGTGATATCATCTGCATATCTGAGGTTATTGATATTATAAGTATAGGATAAGCAATTTTCCCCCCTGGACCATTTGACACTAAGTTGCTGACCTGAAGCTCTAAGTACTTTAGTATTAAGGCAAAGAAATTTTCCCATATAACCAAACTGCAACCATCAACATCAGGAGATTAACGTTAATATCTACATGGCAAAAGAAGTTTTTTAAAAGGCCTTATTTGGCTAAATACAGAAAGCCAGCAACTTCTGTTGATACCCAAAGTTGTTTAGAAATTTTCCTGGTCCATAAAAATTCAAAAGTCTGGAATTCACTATCCTAGATAAGTATACTGACAACTTCCTCCCAGAGTCTGAAATATATAGGAAAAAAAAAAAAAACTGGATACCTGAAATCACCTCTTCACCCAGAAACTGTCACAACCAAAAGGTCCCACCACCTCCGTCTTACACCAAATCTCCTGCTGGAGCTGCCAACACAGACAGGCTTTTCTGTGCACCTTCCCTTCCTCTCCTTGATGAGTTACTAAGTTTAGGCAACAGAAGGGAGGAGATAAAGACCCAAGACTGACTCATCCATCTCCTGGAAAACAAGAGCCTTGAAAACAAGGTTACTGTGTAGCCCAACCCATGGTGAGACTTGGTGCCCAGTCAGAACCTAACACACCAGACCTGAAATCCTGAATTGAATTTTCTAATTAACAGGAGCAGGTGTCAGGAGTGAAAGCACCGAAGGTCTCCGGTATGAATAACTTATTTCTCAGAGCATAGCCACCTACAGGCTTAGTGTGGCCCTAAATATCATAAGTTTGTATGCGATCTGCCTGTCCCTGTGGAGTTTTAAGAAGCTTGCGCCAAAACCATTTTCCAGGAAGAGCATCCCACAGTGCTTGTAGCAGGGAACACACTGCCTCTACCGGAAAAAGGGGGTTCAGTGGCTTTAGAAGAACCCCCTGGGAGCCATCCCACTAACAATTTCTTTTTATCCAACCCCCAAAGTTAGATAACTCCATTATTAGTCATTAAGCCAAGATTTATATAAAAATTGGCATCAAGGAAAGTGTTGGCTTATCTAAGATAGAAGAAAATTTCTTTACCCACATCCATTTTCAAATTAGGTTCGTTATTTCTCTCTGGCTTTGCATAATGATTCACAGTGAACTTGAATCCCTTTGCTGCTAACATTGAAAACAGAAGGGAGGTTGCTATTAGTTAATATAAGCATTTTGGAGACAGGGAAATGGAGAGAGAATGAATCAGTAGACCAGCTGGGAAAAAAAATCCCTTTGCTCATCACCATAGCTTATGTCCTGAATTCAGACCTTATTTTCTTAGAATAAAGCCCCTTAAGAAGTGTATATATATATATGTGTGTGTGTGTGATCTTAGTGGAAACACAGTTCTTTGGCTTCTAAGATTCTCTATTACATAATGTCTATCTGAGTCCTAAATTTGATCAAATGAAATGATGCACAGCGAGGTTTTCAACTATGCTACACAGGCAAGGACCACATGAGAGGAGAAAAAGGTGTAGATGTGGGTGTGGGCATTGGAAGTGTTAAAAATCCACCCCTTGTTCATCCAGAACAAACCCGCTTTTATATCTACTTACATATTGTGTGTTTGTGTGGTATTTCAAGAAAATGTACATTCCTTTTTAAAAAAAGAAAAAAGTACAAATTACTCATAAATATGAAAATGTTTTATGAACGGTAAGGCACCATGCAAATGTAGATTCAGTATAGATTTTTCTACTATATACACACAAAGAGCATGAAGTCTGCTCATTGGTGGGGATAAGCAACCCTTTATTGAATGTCCATTTTACAGATGAGAAAAAAAGAGGTAAATTCACACATTTAACAATATCTGAGAATGACTAATTCCAAAGTCTATGCTTTTTCTTCTTTATCGGTTTCTCTAAACTTTAAGCCAATGCATGTGTCTGGCTCCTCAGAAAATTCAGCAATCTTGGTTGTAAACCACACTCAGTATTTCAGGAGAAGTTAAAGAGTGGTCATTTCAGCTTTTAGTGTTAATAGTATTTATTAGTTTCACACTTAGGAGAGGAAAAATAAATTTCCTTCTACCATTCTGAGACCCCCATAATAAAAGACAGATTATTGGAAATTCCCTGCTTCCCAGTGGTTAGGACACAGTGCTTTCACTGCCTGGCTCAATCCCTTGCTGGGGAACTAAGATCCTGCAAGCCACAGAGCATGACCAAAAATAAAAATAATAATAATACAAGAAGAGATATAACATGTCTTGTTATATAACAAGAGATATAACAATTCTTGGCTTGGAAGAATCAATATTGTAAAAATGGCTATACTACCCAAAGGAATCTACAAATTCAATGCAATCCCTATGAAACTACCAATGGTATTTTTCACAAAACTAGAACAAAAAAACTTCACGATTTGTTATGGAAATACAAAAGACCTCGAATAGCCAAAGTAATCTTGAGAAAGAAAAACAGAGCCGAAGGAATCAAGCTTCCTGACTTCAGACTATACTTCAAAGCTACAGTCATCAAGACATTATGGTACTGGCACAAAAACAGAAATACAGACCAATGGAACAAGATAGAAAGCCCAGAGATAAACCCACACACCCATGGGCACCTTATCTTTGACAAAGGAGGCAAGGATATTCAATGGAGAAAATACCTCCTCTTCAGTAAGTGGTGCTAAAAACCTGGACAGCTATGTGTAAAAGAATGAAACTAGAACACTTCCTAACACCATACATAAAAATGGATTAAAGACTCCAATGTAAGTCCAGAAACTATAAAGCTCTTAGAGGAAAATATAGGCAGTACACTCCTTGACATACATCACAGCAAGATCCTCTTTGACCCCTCTCCTAGAGTAACAGAAATAAAAACAAAAATAAGCAAATGGGACTTAATTAAACTCAAAAGATTTTGTACAGCTAAGGAAATAATAAGATTAAAAGACAACCCTCAGAATGGGAGAAAATAATTGCAAATGAAACAACTGAAAAAGGATTTATCTCCAGAATATATAGGCAGCTTATACAGCTCAACATCAGGAAAACAAACAGTCCAATCAGAAAATGGGCAGAAGACCTAAGCAGACATTTATCCAAAGAAGACAAACAGGTGACTAATAAACACATGAAAAGGTGCTCAACATCACTCATTATTAGAGAAACGCACCTCAAAACAACGATGTATCACATCACAGCAGGCAGAATGGCTATCATCAAAAAAAATCTACAAACAATAAATGCTGGAAAGGGTGTAGAGAAAAGGGAACCCTCCTGCACTGTTGGTGGGACTGTAAGTTGATACAGCCACTATGAAGAACAGTGTGGAGTTTCCTTAAAAAACTAGGAATAAAATTACCTTATGACCCAACAATCCCACTACATGGCATACACTCTGAGAAAACCAGAACGGAAAAAGACACGTGTGCTCCAGTACTCACTGCAGCACTATTTACAATAGCTAGCACATGGAAGCAATCTAGATGTCCATCAACAGATGAATGGATAAAGAAGGATGTGGTATATATACACAATGGGATATAACTCAGCTATAAAAAAGAATGCATTGAGTCAGTTCTAATGAGATAGATGAAACTAGAGCCTATTATACAGAGTGAAGGAAGTCAGAAAAACAAATATCATATATTAACACATATATATGGAATCCAGAAAATGGTACTGATGAACCTATTTGCAGGGCAGCAACGGAGTTGCAGACATACAGAACAGGCTTGTGGACAGTGGAGGAAGGAGAACAAATTAAGAGAGTAGCACGGAAACATACATTCAGCTCAGTTCAGTTCATTTCAGTCGCTCAGTCGTGTCCGACTCTTTGCGACCCCATGAATCGCAGCACGCCAGGCCTCTCTGTCCATCACCAACTCCCAGAGTTTACTCAAACTCATGTCTATTGAGTCAGTGATGCCATCCAGCCATCTCATCCTCTTTCATCCCCTTCTCCTCCTGCCCCCAATCCCTCCCAGCATCAGGGTCTTTTCCAATGAGTCAACTCTTCACATGAGGTGGCCAAAGTATTGGAGTTTCAGCTTTAGCATCAGTCCTTCCAATAAACACCCAGGACTGCTCACCTTTAGATTGGACTGGTTGGATCTCCTTGCAGTCCAAGGGACTCTCAAGAGTCTTCTCCAACACCACAGTTCAAAAGCATCAATTCTTCGCTGCTCAGCTTTCTTCACAGTCCAACTCTCACATCCATATATGACCATTGTAAAAACCATAGCCTTGACTAGATGGACCTTTGTTGGCAAGGTAATGTCTCTGCTTTTTAATATGCTATCTAGGTTGGTCGTAACTTTCCTTCCAAGGAGTAAGCATCTTTTAATTTCATGGCTGCAATCACCATCTGCAGTGATTTTGAACCATATGCAAAATAGACAGCCAGTGGGAATTCGCTATATGACCCAAGGAGCTCAAACCCAGTGCTCTGTGACAATCTAGAGGGCTGGGATGAGGTGGGAGATGAGAGGGAGGCTCAAAAGGGAGGGGACATCTGTATACCTATGGCTGATTCATGTTGATGTAGGGAAGAAACCAACACAATATTGTAAAGCAGTTATCCTCCAACTAAAAATAAAGAAAAATAAATAATTTTTAAAAGAAAATAATGAAAAAAAAAAGAAAATAATGATCATAAAAGATTATCAAAAGAAAAACACTCTGAAGTTTATTAACACGTATTCCTCATGCATATACAGAAAATACCCAGGAAACAATGCGTGACTCTCCAAGGTGGTTTAGAATTCAGGCTTAAATAATACCACCTTAATAGAGAAGGTAGGGCAGGATGTTGGTCTCTCAAGCAGAGAGTGAATGATGTTTAGGAAAGATGAATAAGCCCTTGGAAGAACAGATGGGAGGTATAATAGTTTGTGAAGAAGTTGGTCTGGGTGTGGGGTCAACTCCTGGTAACCCCTTCTGTAACAAAAGTCAGTCTCCCCTAGTTGGTAAAACTCCTAAAGAGTTGAACTTGGACAGTTGAGTTCTTTTTGGAGGATTGGTCTTCAGGCAGGTAGGTGAGTTCAAAGAACACCTCTCCTTGCATGTGCTGTTTTTTAGTGAGTCTGGCCCAAATTAACCAGTATACCAGGGTGGTATATTTAGGGGAGGCACGCCCTGAACTCCCACAGTCATGTTTGGGGGTGGTGTATTCTGCAACTCTCCAACACCAGCTGTCAATACATGTTTTTAATTTTTTTTCTATATTCTTTTTTTCTTTTCTGAAATAATACATGTTCCTTTCTTTGAAACATATTCCTAAATTTTTCATTAGCAACAAAGCCACTAGGTTCTACATGGTGTGTATTAACCTTCATGAGAAAGAAACAGCCAAAAAAGCGAATCTCTAAAGGTGTTTTATTCAGTCTGCACTGCATTTTCCTTTTCTGCATCAGCTACAGCCCATATGGATGAACCCGTCACTTGAAAAATGATTGTCATCTTTCTCAATAATTCTGATGAGGAGCCTTATTTTTAACTCCAATCTAAAACACATTAGAGGAGCCATCTAGTGTTTTGAAGTTGGCATTTAGGAGTTATATAGAACATTCCTCCTCCCCAAATTCAATTTACCATCTGTGTTCTTCTCAATGTTCCAAAGCATCAACACAGGGTATATATTTCATTTGGGGGAGAAATAAGATTAAAATTAAGAGCTCTAAGCTGCCTCACACCTGATCCCCTGGTATTTGAATAAGGAACTTAACTCCAAAGTTACTGTCGGTTTCTTTTGAGGACTGGGTACAGTAAGGTAATGTGGAAATACTTGGCCCATCAGAAATAAACACATGGCATGTTCAGAAGTCTCCCAGGAAACCTGGACTCTAATTAGCTATTCTTCTACACGAAAACAGAGCCAAACTTGGATGCATGAAGTGCAGGTAACAGTCGACTTGATGGAATTTCCAGGAGCATCAGGAAAAACTGAACATCCTCCTCTGCCTTCTGCTTTATGAATGCTGATTTCATAACAGCTTTATTGAGATGCAGTTGATGTACCATAAGCTGCATATATTTAATAAACGATGCCATTCCATGCGCTTCAGCTTATGCACACACAAAAATACCATCACCACAATTAAGATAAGGAAATCTTATCCCCAAAAGTTTCCTCATGCACCTAAGCCACCTCCATCCTCTCCTCCCCCTCTCATCGCCAGGTAACCACGGTGCTGCTGTCAATAGAGATTAGTTTGCATCTTCTAGAATTCTATAAAACTGAGATCATACAGTATGTCGCCTTACCGGACTAGAGCATAGTGATTTTGAAATTCTTCCGTGTTGTCATATTTATCAATATTTTGTTGCTCCTTATTGATAAGTAGGGTTTCCCTAGTGGCTCAGCTGGTAAAGAATCCACCTGCAATGCGGGAGACCCCTGTTCGATTCCTGGGTTGGGAAGACCCCCTGGAGAAGGGAACGGCTACCCACTCCAGTATTCTGGCCTGGAGAATTCCATGGACTGTATGTAGTCCACGGGATCACAAAGAGCCGGACACGACTGAGCGACTTTCACCTCACTTCATTCACATTCACTGCAGTGTAGGAATACGCCACAGTTTGTTGATCCAGTCACCTTTCGATAAATGTTTGAGTTTCAAGTATTTGGCTCTTACAAATACAGCTGGTACAAATAAGCATGTTTAAGTCTTTTCATTATTGGAGTATAGTTGCTTCACAATGTTGTGTTTCTGCTGTATAATAAGATGAATCAGCTCTATGTATACACATATCCCCTCCCTCTTTGAGTCTTTCTCCCTCCCTCTCATCCCACGGCTCTAGGTCATCACAGAACACCAAGCTGAGCCCCCTCTGCTACACAGCATCTTCCCACCAGCTATCTGTTTTACAAATGGTAGTGTACATATGCAAATGTTACTCTCTCAAATTGCCCCACCCTTTCCTTCCCCTGCTGTGTTCACAAGTCTGTTCTCTGCATCTGCATCTCTATTCCTGCCCCGCAAATAGCTTCATCTGTCCCCTTTTTCTAGATTACATATATATGCATTAACATATGATATTTATTTTTCTCTTTCTGACTTAACTCACTCTGTATGACAGACTCTAGGTCCACCCACATCACTGCAAATGACCCAATTTCATGCCTTTTATGGCTGAGTAATATTCCACTGTATATATATACCACATTCCTCTTTATCCATTCATCTGTCAATGGACATATAGTTTGCTTCCACATTCTGGATACTGTAAATAGATATTTACTTTTCTCTTAGGTAAATTCCCAAGAGTGAAACTGCTAGGTTGAGTGGTTGGTATACATAACATTCAAGAAATGGCCTGTTTCCAAATGGTGGTATCGTTTTTAATCCCACCAGCAATATATTAGAATTTCAGTTGCTCCAAATCTTCACCTACACTGATATTTTATTTGAATAAAATAAAATGTTCTCTTCCTTTACAATCTGTTTACCTTTTATTAATATTTCTTTTTCTTGCCTTTTTGCACTGGCTAAAACCTCCAATACAAGGTTGAATAAAGGTGGTGAGAGGGGATATCCTTGCTTTCTTCCTGATTTTAGGAGAAGAATATTCATTATTTTGTTAACTATGGGTTTTTCACAATTTTCTTTATCAGAATGAAAAAGTTGCCTTCAATTCTTAGCTCCTGGGAGTTTTAATCATGAATAAATATTGGATTTTATCACATGCTCTTTCTCTCCCTACTAAAATGACCATATGATTTCTTTTTCCTTTTCTTTTTTAAAAGTAGGCTTTATTTTTTTTTTAGAGCAGTTTTAGGTTCACAGCAAAACTGTATGAAAGATACATAGGTTTCCCATAATCTTTTTATTCTGTTAATAAGTTGCTTCTCAGATGTTAAAGGAATCTTACCCTACTTGGTCATGACGTATAATCCCTTTAATATATTGGTGGATTGACTTGCTAAAATTTGTTTTATAAATTTTCTATCTAAATTTTTAAGGGATATTAGCTTATAGCTTTTTCTTGTACTGACTTTCTTTCAAGAAAATTCTGTACCCATAGAATAAGTCAGGAAGAATTTCTTCCTTCTTATTCTCTGGAAAAATTGCTTACATATACATTATTGTTTTCCTTAGATATTTGGTATATATCATTAACAAAACCACTTTGTCATGAAATTTTCTTTTAGAAAGGTTTTTAGCTACAACTTAACTTATGTAATAAATACAGGTTTATTTAGTTTATCTATTACTTCTTGAGTGAGCTTGGGTAGCTGTTGTTTTTTAAAGTATTTATCCGTTTCATATAACTCATCAAATTCATTGGAGGAGAGTTGTTAATAATATTCTCTTACCATCCTTTCAATGTTCTTTTAATTTCTTTAATGTTCCCTCTCTCATTCTTGATATCGGTAATTTCTGTTCTCTCTCTTCCTGATTATTCTACTAGAAGTTTTTTCATTTTATTAATCTCAAAGAACGAATCTTTGTTTCACTGATTTTCACTATTCTTTCTTAAAATATCTCATTTACATTTGCTCTGACTTTTATATCTTTTCTTTTACTTAGTTTGCAGTTAAACTTCCTTTTCTCTGTTTTCTTGATGTGGAAGCTTAGAAAATTAACTGTGTATTATCCTATTTTCTAGCATAAGTATTTAATATCATAAATCTCTAACTGATTTCACAGCATAATAATAATGTCACGTTTTCATCTTCATTCAGTTCAAACTATTTTGTTTCCCTTATGGTCTCTTCTTTGACCCATACGCTATTCCAAAGTTTCCAGATCTATTCCAAAGATTTTGTTTCCAGTATTAGACAGTTCCAAGATCTCTTTCTGGAACTGATTTCTAGCTGAGTTCCAGTATGGTCTGTGAACACATGCTATATAACTTCAGCACTTTTAAATTTGTTAAAGTCTATTTTATGGCACAAAATGTGATCTATTTTTTTTTAATGTTCTGTGCACATCCAAAAAGAATGTGTGTTGTCTTGCTGTGGTTAAAGTGTTAAAATAATTTAGAAAAATTTTAATTTGATCTAGATGACTGATGATGTTTTTCAAGTATCTATATCCTTACTAATTTTCTATCGACTTGTCTCAGTAATTGTATTGACAGAGAGGTGTTGAATCTCCAATTATAATTGTGGACTTGTCTGTTTATCTATTCAGTTCTGTCCATTTCTGCTTCACATATTTGAAACCCTGCTATTATATACCTAAACATTTTGAACAATTATAACCCCTATTTTAACTATTATATCCTCTTAATGAACTGACCCCTATATCATAATGAAATGAATCTCTTTATCCCTTGAAATAGTCAAGATTCTGAAATCATCTTTGTCTGATATTAATATTTTTTGGTCCTTTTTATTTAAACCTAGCTGTGTAATAGATAGCAAATAATTTGATCTTGTGTTGTTATTTTATTTTTAATCAGTTGACAATCCTTGCCTTTTAAATGGGATGGTAAGACAATTTATGTTTAATGTGATTATTGATGTGGTGCTGGTTATTAAATGTACCATCTTGATATTTGTTTCTATTTGTCATATCTGGTTTTTGCTCCCTTTTTTTCTTTTTCTGTCTTCTTTTGGATGAACTGCATTTTTATGACTTTATCTTTTAAATTTATTGTTAGCTATATGTCTTAGTTTCATTTTCTTAGTAACTGACTTAGGGTTTACACTATGCATCTATAACTTACCACACACAGCCTCAGTTCTCAGTTCAGTTCAGTTCAGTCACCCAGTCGTGTCCAACTCTTTGCGACCCCATGAATCGCAGCACGCCAGGCCTCCCTGTCCATCACCAACTCCCGGAGTTCACTCAAACTCACGTCCATCGAGTCGGTGATGCCATCCAGCCATCTCATCCTCTGTCGTCCCCTTCTCCTCCTGCCCCCAATCCCTCCCAGCATCAGAGTCTTTTCCAATGAATCAATTCTTTGCATGGGGTGGCCGAAGTACTGGAGTTTCAGCTTCAGCATCATTCCTTCCAAGGAACACCCAGGGCTGATCTCCTTTAGAATGGACTGGTTGGATCTCCTTGCAGTCCAAGGGACTCTCAAGAGCCTTCTCCAACACCACAGTTCAAAAGCATCAATTCTTCGGTGCTCAGCTTTCTTCACAGTCCAACTCTCACATCCATACATGGCCACTGGAAAAACCATAGCCTTAACTAGACGGAACTTTGTTGGCAAAGTAATGTCTCTGCTTTTGAATATGCTATCTAGGTTGGTCATAACTTTCCTTCCACACAGAGCCTACCTTCCAATAATATAATATCACATCACCTGAAGTGTAACAACCTTACAACAGTATAAGTCCATCCCCCACCCCATCTTTTCTGCTATCTTTGTCACACATTTTACCTTACATATGTTCGATTCCTTTAAACACAGGCTATATAATTCTTGTCACTATTCAAACACCTTTCTGGGTTCATGTTCACTGGGGTGTGAATGAAGCATCTGAACAGGTTTTTATGAAAAATGGGGACAAGAGGAAACCTTGACAATTCTTGGGGAGTAAACACAACACCAAGAGATAAATAGGATGAAATAAGACTATTTTAAATTTTTGAGAAGGCAATCTTAGCCAAAGGCTAATGGTTTGAGACTTCTCATCAGTTTTCCTACCAGACTCAAGATTTAAAATGCTGGACAGTACAGTTAGAGCAAGAATCTATGCACTTAAAAGCCACAAGAGTTACTCAAGGTGAGAAGAGTATTAAATTGTGGTTTTATTATGGATATAACTAATAATAGTTTATTCAAAAATCAGCTGATTCCAAAGAGCAGTCATACCATTATTGTTACCACATGGGGTAAACAAACAGTCGAATGTGTATCCTTTTTCACTTTTTGCTCGTATTTTCACTATCATGTAGGCCTGCTAATTTCTCATGCTGCTGCTGCTGCTGCTAAGTCACCTCAGTCGTGTCCGACTCTGTGTGACCCCGTCATAGACGGCAGCTCCCCGTCCCTGGGATTCCCCAGGCAAGAACACTGGAGTGGGTGCCATTGGCCTTCTCCTAGACCAAACCAAATTTATATTATAATAGAAATAAAGCAAAGTTAAAAATAAAGGAAATTTTACCAAACATCATGCTATACACACAATTGTTTACTCACTAGGAAGTATTAAAATAAACTCTTTGGGCTATAAAGCATAAAATGTTACAAAAAGACTCAGAAAATATGAAGTCTTCCTCTCTCTTATCATCCCTTAAACCCACTCCTACTCTTCCATCTGCCTGGACTCCAACACCCAGAACAGAGATTGGAAACCCACCAATCCCATCGTCTTGGCAAGGTTTCAGGCTTAGGGATTCGTGTTCCTATATCTCAATGATATTGTAATATGTTACTAAGAATTTTAGGTATAAAAGAGCCATTGTAGATAGAAAGTCTTAGGGTTTTTTTTTTTTTTTTTTTTTGCAAGATATGTGTTGGCCAAAAGGAAGTTAGATCTAAGTTTTCTCTAGATCAGCTCATTTCTGTAAAAGATGTGTCTTTTCTAGGGTGTGGTCTCTTAATAAATTTCACTCTCTCTTTCTTCCTTCCTTTCCATTCTCTACTATCTCTTTCCCCCTTTTTTCCCTCCCTATCACCCCCTCTTTGTCTCTATTTTTCTCCTCCTTCTCTCCTCTAAATAGATATGACTTGCCTGTGCAATGAAACACTGTTGAAACTGAGCTATCATTGAAAGTTCATTTATCTAAATTTCCACTAGATTGTGAGGTCCTTGAGATCTCAGATAATGTCATGCTCCATGGGTGCCCAATAAGTGTTTATTAAATAAGTAAATGAAATTATACCTAGTAACTATGTGAGCTGACAACAAGTAATAGAAACAGTGGTCTACAAGAAATGTACCCAATTTACCCAAGAGTTGGAAACATGTAGGAAGTGTGTCCAAAAACACCAAGACCATGTGGAACTCAGCATCCACCTACAAAAATTTTAAGAAGGAAAATGATCTTTGTGTTTTTATGCCCGCCTAAATTAAGCAGGATTAATGAGATAAAACTACAACAACGTTTTCTCTTAAGGCACTCCAAAGCAAAATCACACCAAATAATGTTTAATTGCCTGGGTATTTTATTCAAACAACGTCATTAATACCACTTGAAATGCAACTTCTGGGATCATAAACTTTATGTATACCTGTCATCAAAGTCCTTGAGGAGCTACTAGTTTAAATGTGTTTCACTACTGTTAGAGAAGACTCTTGAGAGTCCCTTGGACTGCAAGGAGATCCAACCAGTCCATTCTGAAGGAGATCAATCCTGGGATTTCTTTGGAAGGAATGACGCTAAAGCTGAAACTCCAGTACTTTGGCCACCTCATGGGAAGAGTTGACTCATTGGAAAAGACTCTGATGCTGGGAGGGATTGGGGGCAGGAGGAGAAGGGGATGACAGAGGATGAGATGGCTGGATGGCATCACTGACTCGATGGAAGTGGGTCTGAGTGAACTCCGGGAGTTGGTGATGGACAGGGAGGACTGGCGTGCTGCGAGGCATGCATGGGGTCGCAAAGAGTCAGACACGACTGAGCACCTGAACTGAACTGAACACAATAATTACATGATATTAAAGAAAGCAATGAGTTACTTTTCAGTTGTTGAAAGGTTAAAGGCTGTTGATGTGAGATGAGGAATTTATGTATCATGATCAAAGATGCTTGGCTCTTTGAGAATATTTTATATGTAAATGTAATCTCCCTTCAACACATGTTTAAGTTATGTGGCATTCCACTTTTAATGCTATCAGAATCCGAATGGTTCTCAAAAAACACAATTGTTTCAGGACCCCAGTTCAAACTCTACATGAAATACTGATTTTTAAAAATCTGTCAGAATTGACAGCCTTCACATCCTGGAAACATAAATTAGACAATTTGGCTTGAAGATGAGGCCAGGGAGAAACGTTCCTCTCATGTTATTGATAGATGTCCCAATCTGTCTTCAGATTAAGTAGATACGCTTCCAGTTTATTCATAGAGCACATTTCACACCTCCTCTGTGTCATAAGTTTAATCTTCTTACAACATATTGTATCAAAATGCATCACTGAAATTGGTTCTAGTATAAACTGCTTAAAAATGACAAAATTCTAAAATTGGATTAGTACTGGGCACTATTCATACCAAAAGATGTTGATGAAAGATTTCCATTTATTGTTGCAATTACTTTGCAAGAAAATAAATTACTATCAGGTACGATTTTTCAGTGTTAATGTCACTTCCGTTTGAAAGATTTGGATCCCTCCTCCCTTTAAAAGCTCATTATGATTTTGCAAAATATATTTAGTCCATAATCCATTTGATGTTATAATTCGATCACTTTTCAGTATTCTTAGCAGTTTTGTGACACCAATTATTCCAATACAATTCAGGACAGATGTTGGCTGAAGTGTCAAAATGTTTTTTTTCCTTTGAAAACATGAGCTATTATCATTTCAAATGTGCCCCCTAGATTCTTTCCAGAACATTCAATTCTGTGTATATTTGGTTGGCAATGCTGATCCATCATCAGTAGGAAATGTACTGAATTATTCTGCTCACTGTGACGAAGGGTCTGTAATTAGGCATTTTTGCTCTCTCAAAATCTTATCTTTGCCAATGATGTTCAGGGAGCGTAGCTCTCTCTCAGCAATGCTACCCAAACAATGCAGTAAATAAATTCATCACTGAGGTCACATTGGTACCATGCTAATAACCTGAGTTACCAAACCAAGACACTTTCTATTTTGAACACTGTTCTCACAGGTGCCATTAACAGACACCCAGTTAAACTGGCTCAGTCAAAACAGAGAACTGACGGGCTCTTGGAATAACCATTCAGTCTGGGGGCCTGAGTCCACGGCCAGCCTACAACTGAATTCACTGGCTCAACACAGAACATCAGGGCAGGTGCCTCATCCTCTAATGCCCCAGCACTGACTTTCTCTGGCTTCAATCACAGGCAGGACTTGTTCACAGTAGGGTCCCAGCTACGGGAGGCTTACACTGACCAATTAGCCACACAGGTAGAAAGAGAGTGTCTCTTTCCAAATTCCTGGGCAAGACTTTCATACGTCCATCTTTCAACCGATTACCGTGCCCGTGGCATGGACAGGACACCCTTACCGGCCAGGGACAGGTGACAGTTTCAGCAGGAGGGATGAGTCCCTCTTGAACTACGAACTGAGAACAAAAGAAGGGTTGTTCCCCCAAAGGAAGGGTCTGTGTGCCCACCCAGGAGATAAAGGAGTGGGGCTGGGCCCGTTGGAACGACTGCCATGCGCTCTGTCCTCCACGGATGGCAGACAAGGAAGACCATACGTCCCTCAGGGACCCTCAAGTTGGTACCAAAGAAAACACAGTGAAGTCCCCCAAGAGCAGAAAGCACACGTGGCTCTCCGTGTGAGGATGAGGGTTATCCTTCCCTCAGTAATTACAGAAACGACTGAGAGAGTGGCTGACTCTTCTAGGCCTGTTTCCTTGCCGTTTCATAAAATTCCCTGGACTAGGCATTGGACATAAGAGGCTTCAACAGTGATGCTCCCGCTGAAATGCCCTCGGTTTAAGGTTTTCCAGACTTAATACAGTCAGGGTCCACTCATTTAACCTCTTAATTGAGCACTGGCATAGGCAGAATAATAATCCGAGTGGCCCAGTATAATTCTATCCTTAGAAAAATGTATAATACAAAAACACGTGTGCATGTGTGTTTGTTAGTGGCTCAGTTGTGTCTGACTCTTTGCAACCCCATGGACTGTAGCCCACCAGGCTCCTCTGTCCATGGAATTCTCCAGGCAAGAATAGTAGAGTGGGTAGCCATTCCCTTCTCCAGGGGATCTTCCCAACCCAGGGATCGGGAACCCAGGTCTCCTGCACTGGCAGGCAGATTCTTTAACACTGAGCCACCGGGGAAGCCCATGCAAAGTCCTGAAGGTTTTTGTGCCTCAACCATGATGGGGAAATCCCAGAGGTAATGAGCAAAAGGCATGAGAGTGAGAAATAATGAGAGAGGTGCCATCTGCTCTTTCTATGAGTGACATGGGCCACCAGCAGCCCCATGCTCTGCAAGGCTAAGGCCCTCCCAGTACAGATGGAAACATCTTCTCTGGAGCTTAGAAGAGTGTGGTTGGCACTGGAAGAACTCCCTGGAATACTGAGCATCAGTTCAGTTCAGTTCAGTCGCTCAGTCGTGTCCGACTCTTTGCAACCCCATGAATCGCAGCACGCCAGGCCTCCCTGTCCATCACCAGCTCCCGGAGTTCACTCAGATTCACGTCCATCGAGTCAGTGATGCCATCCAGCCATTTCATCCTCTGTTGAACCCTTCTCCTTCTGCCCCCAATCCCTCCCAGCATCAAAGTCTTTTCCAATGAGTCAACTCTTCGCATGAGGTGGCCAAAGTACTGGAGAATATTTAATACTTCACATACTGTTTGACTCAGACCTAAATACTTGAATAAAGGGTGAATACACGAGTGGATGGGTGGACAGATGGATGGATGGACAATGAGCCCATGGATAGGAAGGATGGTGGGCCTATTTAATAGCAATATAATTCTACAGAGAAAAACAACAGCTTATTCATCTTACACAGGACATATATTTGTAAGTCCCAGGAAGAGAACCTCATAGTGCTTTACAGAAAGCGTTCCTACCCTTCCAACTGTGATACCAGCAGGGCCGAGGGGAGCAGTGAGGAGTCAGATGCTGGCCAGTGGTCCATGACAAGGGCTCCTGGCTCACAACTTTCTACTTCCTTCAGGGTCTCCTTCAGCTGCTTTGTGACCTCAACCTATCCTTCCTTTCCACCTCATTTCGCTCCCCCTTCTCCCCAGCCTTTCACAATGTCGCGCCTTTCTCTTCCATCAGAGCACAGTTTATTAATAGAAGGGAGCCTGATGCATAAGGAAAGCCTGATAGATATTTGTCAGTACTTATCAATAGCATGTCAGCATCCCTGGAATAGCTTAATTCCCTCTAATCCTTAACGTGGCTACAGTCCCTGGGGTCGCTGCCTAAAATGTCAAAATAACTATATGAGGTGTGGTAGTTTTGTGTGTAACCCAAAAGAAATGTAGCCTG
Source organism: Oryx dammah (assembly GCF_014754425.2). Lineage (NCBI taxonomy): Eukaryota > Metazoa > Chordata > Mammalia > Artiodactyla > Bovidae > Oryx > Oryx dammah. The sequence goes on from NW_024070208.1 coordinate 73,241,380, forward strand.
CTTGCTACTGATTTGAGATCTAGGTTACATCTGAGACCCATTACAAGTCGAAAACCAAAAAGCCACGATGAGAAAACAGCTAAGTATTCTAAATATGCCTATTAAGCCCCCATCTCCCTTAAGTCCCTCATTGTTGTTTCTCTCCAAAAACCAAACATCAAGAGGGCTTTCGGAAATGGTTCCTGAGCACCATCCCCCTGCTTCTCTGGTCTTCCTCCCCCGGCTCACTTCCCCTCACCTCGTGCGTGAGTGCTAAGTTGCTTCTGTTGCTGCTGCTGCTGCTGCTAAGTCGCTTCGGTCGAGTTCAGCTCTGTGCGACCCCATAGACGGCAGCCCACCAGGCTCCTCCATCCCTGGGATTCTCCAGGCAAGAATATTGCAGTGGGTTGCCATGCCCTCCTCCAGGGGATCTTGCCAACCCAGGGATCAAACACACGTCTCTTATACCTCCTGCATTGGCAAGTGGGTTCTTTACCACTAGCGCCACCTGGGAAGCCCGCCCGTGATCTCCCGAGCAGGTAAATCCCAACTTCCCCAAGTAAATTACAAATTTCCCAGATCTCTTCACTTCCTTCCCCGGATAAGCACAATCAAGGCACGGGAATCAGAGGGCAGGGAAAATCTCGGAAACGCTGTATTTAGGTATCTGTCACGTGTGATTTGTTGCAGTTGGTTTTCACCACAATGCACCCGATTTTGTTCCGGGGAACGCCAGGACCGTCTCGGAGCTGGCTGAGCCTCGGAGATGATGTGCGTGAATGTATCACTAGGTGGCGACAGAGCATCGCTGCCAGCCCTTCACTCTCAGAGCTCGAGGCAAAGAAACACTCCGGGAAATCGCTACCAACTCTCCGCCTATATCACAAGTCACTGGACCTTCTGTCACGTGGCAAAGCAGGCCAGGCAACAGGCCTCTACCGGTCTGTTCCAGTTGATGATTTATTGATTTTGTTGGCTGGCATTTTCACTTAATCCTTGGTTTGATTTAACTGAGCTACGGGAGTTTTTTGTTTTGTTTTGTTTTGTTTTAATTGGTCAGTCTTGCTAGAATTCTACCCAAAGAAAAATAAACCTTGTTTATAATTGCCTATGGTAGGTCCAGTAGTTCTATGGATTCTAACAAGAAAATTAGCTCATGGGCACTGTTTAGTCCAGATGAGAAGAGAGCAGTAATGCTAATAAGGAAAAGGCCAGCAGGTGGGCGGCTGACTCCCAGGTGAAGTTATTCCAGCCCGTGACCCCAGGCTGGGCCTCTAAGTCTTAGTATCTGTTTGTACAAGTCATATGTCACAGAGAGGCTGGCTGAGAGTTGCAGCAGTCTTCTTCTGCTACCAGCGAATCCAAGGGAGAGGGCTTTCAGTGCCTCAGTTTCACATGCAAATGAGAGCCACAGCTAATCCATCCAAAAAAGCTTTGCTGAGTTTCCTAAAAGATCCAGATCCTTGGTAGCTCTTGGTAAAGACTGTGCAGCCGCCAGCTGATTTCACAATCAATCTGATTTATATCAACAGCATAACTGCAGATTAAAGAAAAGTATCATAGTACCATATGATGCTTCAACATGTCTTGAGGGAACTCTAACTTGCATTGATTTTTTGTTTTGTTCTGTCATAGCGTGTTCTAGAAATCACATATGTCATCTTCAAGAGGGGAAGTCATTGCACCAAACTGAGGCTTAAAGAGTTTAACTTACACAGGCACTAAATGGAAGGATTGGAAGTACCCTGGTCCTTTCCCCAACACTCTCATCTGACAGATTTTAGAGCAGCAGTCTTCCTTTAATAATTAATTCATACTACTAAAGATGAACTATGGGATATTACAGTTGATTCACCGTAAAATTTACCATTAAATTTTGCAAATGAGTTTCCAACTTGGCTTACTAAGACAAACCAAGGGAAAATTGGCCAAAATCTTTCAGGTCCACAAAATCTGCATAGGGAGGGGCTTCGTGTAGGGTTTCTGTGCTGCTGTTTAGTCACTAAACACAACACCTGCAGGAGACCTGGGGTCAATCCCTGGATTGGGAAGATCCCCTGGAGAAGGGAATGGCTACCCAAGCCAATGTTCTGGCCTGGAGAATTCCATGGACTATACAGTCCATGAGGTCGTAAAGAGTTAGACACGACTGAGCGACTTTCCCTTTAGTCACTAAGTCGTGACTCTTCTGTAGCCCCCATGCTCCTCTGTCCATGGAATTCTCCAGGCAAGAATACTGGAGTGGGTTGCCATTTCCTGCTCCAGGGGATCTTCCCCACCCAGAGATCAAACCTGGGTCTTCTATGTCTCCAGCACTGCACTCCACTAGTGCCACCTGGCAAGGCCTTGAGAAGCCAGAAGAGACAAGAAAACAGATTCACCTCCAGAGCCTCCAAAATGGGACACAGTCCTGTAACAGCTGGCTTTTAGCCTCATGAGACCCATGTCAGACTTCTAATACACAGAAGTATGAGAGAAGTTGTGTTTTAAACCATTAAATTTGTAATAATTTGTTGCAGTAGTAATACAAATCCCAACCCAGGTTTCCCGCATTGCAGGTGGATTCTTTACCAGCTGAGCCACAAGGGAAGCCCAAGAAAGTGGACTGGGTAGGCTATCCCTTCTCCAGGGATCTTCCCAACCCAGGAATCAAACCGGCGTCTCCTGCATTGCAGGCAGATTCTTTACCGACTGAGCTGTCAGGGAAGCATAAATCCAATACCACTATAGTTAGTTAGTTCAGTCGCTCAGTCGTGTCCGACTCTTTGCGACCCCATGAATCGCAGCACGCCAGGCCTCCCTGTCCATCACCAACTCCCAGAGTTCACTCAGACTCACGTTCATTGAGTCCGTGATGCCATCCAGCCATCTTATCCTCTGTCGTCCCCTTCTCCTCCTGCCCCCAATCCCTCCCAGCATCAGAGTCTTTTCGAATGAGTCAACTCTTCTCATGAGGTGGCCAAAGTCCTGGAGTTTCAGCTTTAGCATCATTCCTTCCAAAGAAATCCCAGGGCTGATCTCCTTGCAGTCCAAGGGACTCTCAAGAGTCTTCTCCAACACCACAGTTCAAAAGCATCAATTCTTCGGCGCTCAGCCTTCTTCACAGTCCAACTCTCACATCCATACATGACCACAGGAAAAACCATAGCCTTGACTAGACAGACCTTTGTTGGCAAAGTAATGTCTCTGCTTTTGAATATGCTGTCTAGGTTGGTCATAACTTTTCTTCCAAGGAGTACGTGTCTTTTAATTTCATGGCTGCAATCACCATCTGCAGTGATTTTGGAGCCCAAAAAAATAGTCTGACACTGTTTCCACTGTTTCCCCATCTATTTCTCATGAAGTGATGGGACCGAATGCCATGATCTTCGTTTTCTGAATGCTGAGCTTTAAGCCAACTTTTTCAGTCTCATCAAGAGGCTTTTTAGTTCCTGTCCACTTTCTGCCATAAGGGTGGTGTCATCTGCATATCTGAGGTTATTGACATTTCTCCTGGCAATCTTGATTCCAGCTTGTGTTTCTTCCAGTCCAGTGTTTCTCATGATGTACTCTGCATATAAGTTAAATAAGCAGGGTGACAATATACAGCCTTGATGTACTCCTTTTCCTATTTGAAACCAGTCTGTTACTCTAAAAATACCTTATATCCAGCTGAACAAACTAAACAACTGCATGCGTGCTCAGTCACTTAGTCATGTCTGACTCTTTGCCACCCCGTGGACTGTAGGCCACCAGGCCCCCCTGTCCAAGGAACTTTTCAGGCAAGAATACTGGAGTGGGTTGCCATTTCCTCCTCCAGGGGATTTTCCCGATCCAGGGATCAAACCCTAATCTCCTGTGTCTCCTGAATTAGCAGGCAGATTCTTTACCACTGTGCCACCTGGAAAGCCCAACTAAACAACTAAAAAAAGGATAAAACTGGTTAACACCTAATCCCAAAGTTATAACAATTCTGAATGTGCTTGAATAACATTGCCTTAAGATATGCATGGCAAAAGTAGGAATTACTAGAAGGAATTAAACTTAACAAACTTCTCAATAACTGACAGATTAAGAAAGAATAGTTAAGGAACAGAAAATCTAAACATGTAATTCCAACTTTCACAGTGCAGGCAGAACCTATTGAACTTTATTCTGCTTTAATGTTAAACAGAAGAAAATTATAAGATTAGACTTAAAGTAATCCGAGGAAGTATCATGATACAAAAGTAACTTTTTAAGAAAAATTGCAGGACTCCCCTGGTAGTCCAGTGGCTAAGAACCTGCCTGACAGTGCAGGGGATGTGGGTTCGATCACGGGTCCAGAAAGACTTCACATGCTGCAGGGCTTTGCAACTAGTGAACCCATGTGCTCTAAAGACCATGCTCTGCAGCAAGAGAAACCACTGCAATGAGAAGCCCCCACACCGCGACTAGAGAATAGCTCTCGCTCACCACAACTAGAAAAAGCCTGCACCCAGTTATGAAGTCGAAACATAAAATCCCCTTGTTCCTTTGCTACAGTTTATAGATAATGCTATCATAAAACTTCTGAAATATTCACGCTATTACAGGAAATATCAATGTTGAAAGATCATGTGATGTCAGAAGCTAGAACAACTGAAAAATCGTGAGTTCAGCTCCAAGTAATGGGTCGCAGTGGCTATGATGAATGTTGGTTCCTCTTGGTGGCCAGGTCTCAGGTTATCTCCTCACTAGATCTAAAAGCAGTACAGGGAACACTGAGGATTGCCGGCAGGTTCTAACACAGGTATGTTTCACACTTACAGAGAAGCGAAAACAATGTTCAGGAGACAACAAAACCTTGGCCTTGCCTAGAGTTGGCTAGAAACCACTGGGAATGAATCAAATTGAAAATGCCCAGTGAGTGACCGCTGAAAGTTGATGGGCCTGGTTCTACAGCATGGCCCGGTTGAGTTAAATTCCCCACACAAGCGGAGTCATTATTTCAAATTCAAGCATCCACTTGGAAGTCACTTTCTTAGCTCTGGCTGATTGCTTGGCTACGTGAAAGGGACAAATTACCCCTAACCTCAAATTAATTTCTACCTTCAGACCTCTTTCTATCAGAATTAACTCGAATGACACAGGGTGCCCTGTAGCTCAGGAAGGCCCAGTACACTCGGGAGAGCTGTTTCTGTGAAATTACAAATGGGGGACACAGGGGCAGCTAGGTCACCCAGAGAAAGCTTGCCCTGCCCCCTCCCCTAACCCGACCTGAAGGTCTCTTGAGTGAGTGCAAGTCACTCAGTCGTATCCAACTCTTTGCAACCCCATGGACTATACAGTCCTTGGAATTCTCCAGGCCAGAATACTGGAGTGGGTAGCCTTTCCCTTCTCCAGAGGATCTTCCCAACCCAGGGATTGAACCCAGGCCTCCCACATTGCAGGCGGATTCTTTACCAGCTGAGCCGCCAGGGAAGCCCGAAGCTCTCTGAACCAAGCTGATAACCCATTCACACAACAAGAGCAAGATGTGCAAGAGTTGAACAGGACACTGGAAACGCAGGCTGGATTGTTACTTATCCTTCCTTGGTTGCAAAACAATAATGAAAAGACACAGTTCATATTAATAGCGGCTTCACCTTCCAGTCCCTGTTAGACAGGTAAGTCAGCACACCTAGAGCTGACACCCCACATTTATATGGGGTGCCTAATCTGAAAATCTTCGAGGTCCCTGCTGATTATGTGACAGACATGTCTCCACTCTGTCTCCACAGACATTAGCTGCAGGATACGGGGAAGTCCCTAAAGTTTGCAATGTTGAGAGATGAAGGGTGATGGGGAATAAATAGCAGGGGGACTGCCAAGCCGAGGTAGCAGCTCTGCAAGCCTCTGAACCAAGAGGAAACTTGATTGGGTAAGGGAACAATCAGCAGCACAGTGCCCCTTGGTCAGAGGGCACAACACAATGGAGAAATTGGCAACACTGGCAAGACACGACGCTGAAAAAGGAAGCAGAAGTTGTGTCTTATTTGAAGGCAATGGTTCTCGCACTCATTTAGCGACAGCAGAACCACCTGGAGGGCTTGTTAAACCGGAGGAGCATGCCCACTCCCAGAGTTCCTGGTTTCATGCATCTGGGGTGGGCCATGAGAACTGCATTTCCAGCGAGGTGATACCTGATGCTGCGGGTCCAGCAAACCATGCTTTGAAAAATCACTGCTCTGAGACGTTGCTACATTATCCGGAATGCCTTGGACATGAACAGATACAGAAGGCTTCTGGCGGTGTGTCATAGCCAACTTGACCAGTGCATGGTACCAGCCGAGGGCAAGGGCATGTCTGGGAGTCAGGAGGGCATGCGGGGCCTTGAGGGGAGTGAAGGTGTTTTAATACATTTGTGGCAAAAAAGAAGAGACAAACCTGTGCAGTGGTTCAGGTGGGTGGCTGAGCAACTGTTAAAGTACGGATGCACGGGCTTCCCTGGTGGTCGTGGTTAAGACCCCACACACCCAAAGCAGGGGTCCCAGGTTCAATCCCTGGTCAGGAAATTAGATTCCACTTGCCCCAGTGAAAGATTCCACATCCCGCAAGGAAGACTGACGATCCCACGTGTTGCAATAAGACCCAGTGCAGCCAAATAAATAAAAATAAATATACAAAGAGAAAAACAAGTTTGGATGTGGTTGGAGATGATACACTTGTAGTGGCAAAATTTTACCAGTTGTCTGACTTTCCCAGCATGAGCAGGAACTACAGGTGTAACAAGAAAAGTACGGTGGTTTAATATCAAACAAAAAGAAAAGGGGGAAGAAAGAGGGAAAGTGTTGGACAGTGGTACGATTTTGTAATTTTTTTCAAATGTATGTTTAGCTGTGCTGGGTCTCTGCTGCTGTGCTCGAGCTTTCTCTAGTTGTGGCGAATGGAGGCTACTCTTCATTACAGCGCACGAGCTTATTGCAGTGGGCTTCCCTCGTCACTCAGCTGGTAAAGAATCTGCCTGCAATGCAGGAGACCTGGGTTCGATCCCTGGGTTGGGAAGATCCCCTGCAGGAGGGAAAAGCTACCCAACTCCAGTATTCTGGCCTGGAGAATTCCATGGACTGTATAGCCCATGGGGTTGCAAAGAGTCAGATGTGACTGAGCAACTCTCTTACTGCAGAGCACAGGCTCCAGATGCCCAGGCTTCTGCAGCTGCAGCAGGCAGGCTCATGACCGTGACTTGCTGGCTCTGGGGCACACTGGCTTTAGCAGTTGCAGTGCTCAGACTTAGTTGCCTCACAGCATGTGAAATCTTCCCAGACCAAGGACTGAACCCCTGCGTCGGCAAGGCAAGATTCTGATCTACTATACCACCAGGGAAGTCCATGATATTGTAATTTATAAGAAATACAGATGTGGTCATTCAGATGAGCCAGCTATATTTCTGATTTGTGTTTGGTCTTTATTTATGGTTCCTGGCCTGTAGCTCCCCAAACCCTTGGAACTTTCTGAATGAAAAGACAACAGTTCAGTTCAGTTCAGTTCAGTCGCTCAGTCGTGTCTGACTCTTTGAGACCCCATGAATCGCAGCACGCCAGGCCTCCCTGTCCATCACCAACTCCCGGAGTTCACTCAGACTCGCGTCCATCGAGTCAGTGATGCCATCCAGCCATCTCATCCTCTGTTGTCCCCTTCTTCTCCTGCCCCCAATCCCTCCCAGCATCAAAGTCTTTTCCAATGAGTCAACTCTTCGCTTGAGGTGCCCAAAGTACTGGAGTTTCAGCTTCAGCATCATTCCTTCCAAAGAAATCCCAGGGCTGATCTCCTTCACAATGGACTGGTTGGATCTCCTTGCAGTCCAAGGGACTCTCAAGTCTTCTCCAACACCACAGTTCAAAAGCATCAATTCTTCAGCACTCAGCCTTCTTCACAGTCCAACTAACACAGTAGTGTCTTTTATGACAATGTTTGGTCTCTAGTTCCCAACTCCTAAAAAGCTTCAGAGCCAAAAAGGTGGACTGGGTATATTGATATTCCTGATAAGTCCTTTCCACCACAATTGGGCTTAGGTTAATGAGATGACTTTTGTTTAGTCTCTATCTTTTTTAATTGTTGATTTACAATGTACAGATAATTTCTGATGTGCAACAAAGTGACTCAGTTATACATACATACATAATACATATATACACATTCTTTTCTATTTTCCATTACAGTTCCAGGAGATTGGGAGGTGTTCCTTATACAGTAGGACTTCATTGTTTATCCATTCTACATGTAACAGTTTGCATCTCCCAACCCTAAACTCCAAGTCTGTCCCTCTCCCTGCCCCTCCCCTGGGAGACACAAGTCTGTTCTCTGTCTGCAAGTCTGTTTTGTAGGCAGGTTTATTTCTGCCACATTTCAGAGTCCACATGTACGTGGTATCATATGGTATTTGTCTCTCTGCTTCTGACTTACTTCTCTTAGTACGATCATCTCTAGTTGCCTCTATGTTGCTGCAAACGGCATTAGTTCATCCTTTTTACGGCTGAGTAATGTTCCACTGTATATACGTACCACATCTTCTTCAGTCATTCATCTGTTGATGGACATTTAGGAGTTTCTATGTCTTAGCTATTATGAATAATACTGCTATGAACATAGGGGGTGCCTGTATCTTTGCAAAGTGACTTTTGGAAAGCAGCAAGAGAACCAACCATGAAGAGAAGGGTGAAACTTTCAGTCACACCCCCTGGTTTCTGGGGAGGTGAGAGGGGGTGAGGGTGGTCAATGACCTAATCAACTGTGCCTATGAAACCAAGTCTTTATAAAAACCCAAAAGGAGGGGGTTTGGAGAGCTTCCAGAGCTTCCAGAACACTTCCATATAATACTGCACTGGGTCCAAACTCCATGAAAGTTTATGTCTACATACCTTGCTGCTGCTGCTGCTGCTAAGTCGCTTCAGTCGTGTCCGACTCTGTGCGACCCCAGAGATGGCAGCCCACCAGGCTCCCCCGTCCCTGGGATTCTCCAGGCAAGAACACTGGAGTGGGTTGCCATTTCCTTCTACATACCTTGGTCACCCACAAATGAGTAAATAGCATTTTAAAAGATGGACAGGACATCAATAAACTGAAGGAGTCAACCAACAACATGGGAAGGGTGACAACCATGGTGAGGGATGTAACTGGCAGACGAGATGAGAATATACACACCCCTAGAAAGTCGAGCAAAGCTGGCTGCAGCAGCCACGTGAGTTACCTGTGGTGAGGAATACCCAAGACACTCAGGGTCATATGGTTTCTTTGTGAGCTGACTGCTACACTCTAAACGAGGGGTCCCCAACCTCTGGGCCATGGACCAGTACCTCCGGTCCAATCGGTGGTGGCATGAGGCTTGAAATAAAGTGCACAATAAGTGCAATACACTTGAATCATCCTGAAACCATCTCCCAACCCCTGGGGGAAAAAAAAATTGTCTTCCACGAAATTTGTCCCTGGTGCCAGAAAGGTTGGGGACCACTACTGTAAACCAATAATAAGTAAATAGCCCTCACCTCATCATAACTTGCTTATCCACAATGTCTAAATAAATGAAAGAAATTACAAGATATCCACCACACATGACCTATTTCAAATTGCAAATGGGTCAAGGGATACTCACCATTACCCTCAAACCATATCAAGGAGTGCTAGGCAACAGCTGTTATCCACCTCATTGAAGAGAACGTTCTATGAGAAGCGGGCCAAGCATGGAACCTTTGGGAGGCCAGCCGAATATAGCACAAATGTCTATATTTGTGATCCAAGAGGGATCCAGGGATCCAAGAGCTGACTTGCAGCTGTTCAGCTTTCAAAGACACGAATCCTCTTGGATATTTCTGGACCAGAATTAGCACCCATGTTCTGTGGGCTAGCTCCCTTATGCCGTTTGGCTGACATTCTTCCTGCCCTTTCTGAGAAAGTAGCTGACCTGAGAGGGTAAGGTAAAAAGTTCCAAAGAGTTTCACGCTCTCCTATTTCCCTAAATAGCTGTGGTCTGTCTTTAGACCTGTAAAGAGCTACACAGCAACAGTGGATTACAGATGACCCTAACAAAGGAAATTACTGGACAAGGGTAAGCCTGCCCCTTTAACCAGAATCCAAAGTCCAGTGGGTGACCTTAGCATTTAATTTTTTTCAACACCAAAAGCACTTTGTATTGGGGGTTTCCCAGGTGTCACTAGTGGTAAAGAACCTACCCGCCAATGCAGGAGATGTAAGAGAAGCGGGTTTGATCCCTGGGTCGGGAAGATCCCCTGGAGGAGGGCATGGCAACCCACTCTAGTATTCTTGCCTGGAGAATCCAATGGACAAGGATTCTGATGGGCTACAGTCCATAGGGTCGCCGTGAGTCAGACACAGCTAAAGCGACTGAGCACATAGCCAACTAACGATGTTGTGACAGTTTCAGGTCAAGAACTGTCTTCGGACTAGAGTGATGAAAAAGTATGGTGGAAAAAGGGCTGAAGCAGGGCTGGAGGACTTGGTTTCTTATCATTGTCCTTAACCTAGACCTTGGGGAAGTCAACTGACCTCTAAGCCTTCATTCTCGCTGTCTTTAGAAACAGGAACGGGGTGTTCACTGGCTCCTCTGGCTTCACTCTGCACCCTGCTCCAACTTGCTTTCTACCCTGAGAGGCTGACCTGTAGGAATGACAACAAAGTGTCTTTCCCCCTCTAGATTCTGGCTGGGAATCTGCCAAAGGGTGCTCCTGGTGATCTCAATGAGGCAGCAGTGAGCGGCGATGTGAAGCAAGATCTTAATTCCCTGTCCAGGAATTGAACCTGGGGAGCCTGGAATCCTCCCTGGAGGAGGGCATGGCAACCCACTCCAGTATTCTTGCCTGGAGAATCCCCATGGACAGAGGAGCCTGGCGGGCTACATACAGTCAATGGGGTCGCAAAGAGTTGGACACGACTGAGCGACTAAGCACAGCACAGCGCAGCCTAGGATCCTAGCCACCAGAGCAGCAAGGGCTAGAGGCTAGAAGCTTTTTATCTTTGCCCCCTGAAAAAATGTGTTTCTCATGGAGGCCAAAACTGTAAATGTGCATACCCAGCTTATTATTAGAGATAACCACAACAAGTGGGCAAGCACACAGAGAAGCAGCTTAACAAGACAGTAGCAAAGCTGCACACCCAGAAAGGAAGGGCAGGGACGTCCACCCCAGTGAGGAGCACAGTGAAGAGGCGGTTAAGTCATTACGTAGGGCAGTTTTCCTCGGTCTTTGTTGACCTTTAGCCAATTATCTGTTGTCCACACCTGACCTATCCTAGGACCCTCCCCAACACGCATGCACAACTTTTTCCAAGATGGATTCCAGCCCAGAGGTGTACAGGGTCACATATTAGCCTCACATATAATGGAGTAGTGGCCCCCTCCCTTCTCACCCTCAAGGAGCTTTCTGTGCACATACAATGTCTCCCTTGCCCCAAGGATGGGAAATATATGACCTTCAGATCCCTTACTCAGAAAAGGTTTAGCCCCTCTCTGTCCTTGCCAAGATTGTTATCTTAAAGCGTCCACAGGAGACAAAGCCTGACTATTTACTCTGTCTCAGTTGTTACTTCCACAGCTTGTAAATATCTAACCTGGAGCCCACGATCTCCTGTTTCAGGAAATGCAAACAGGAGGCTAGTTTTAAGTGTCAGACCTGAAGCCCGTATTTTCTTGCCTCAATAAATGTAAACAGGAGGCCAGTTGTAAATGCCTAGCCTGGGGCCCATCTATCTCTTGCCTCACTGGAAGGCAGCAGAAGGAGAAAGGAGAGTGACACTGGGTATGTACTCGTTTTTTTCCTGGAGGATCTCTTGGGAGTGGCGGAGCCCCTCTCCTGAAAGCCTCTGCTCTCTCAAGATAGCACCGCCTGCACAGTCATCCTCCAGGTTCCAAGAGCTCGCTCAGCTTACCCTCAGGTCTACTGGCGCTTACAGCTCCACTGTCAGCAGCCCTGAGGTATCCTGCCACCTTGTGTGGCTCCCCAACCCTGCCTCTGCTCTTGTAAATGCTTTAATAAACTGAAAGTCTCCTGGAAGCACCCTAATTTGAGAGTGCCAACTGCTTCCTGTTGGGGCTGTGACTGATGCGATGCTAGATTAGAGGTATACTGAATATCATGGGACACTTCCAAGATTTCATTTGCATTTTGATTTGAACTGTATGCATGTTAGCTAAATCTGACAGAAGACCGCAAAACCAGAAATCACCAAATATGACTTGTGGATTCTTCCAAATTGCTTGGGCTTCTGTAGCTCAGTGGGAAAGAATCTGCCTGCAGTGCAGGAGGTGCAAGAGATGTGGGTTCGATCCCTGGGTTGGGAAGATCCCCTGGAGGAGAAACAGCAACCCACTCCAGTCTTCTTGCCTGGAGAATCCCATGGACAGAGGAGCCTGGTGGGCTACAGCCCACAGGGTTGCAAAGAGTCGGACACAACTGAGCACACACACACAGGAATTGCTTTACTCTTCTTGTTGACTGAGGCTAACAAATTTCACTTGACTGGTTTTGCAGATCAGTGTGTCATATAAAATTGTATTCAAGAAGGAAAACAGGCTTTACTGCTTTCAAATGTTTGATAACCACCAATAGGTGGCTTCTGGGTTCCTTCCAAGATTCTTAGATATTCAAGAGTTGAGCAATACCTAAATCTCTCTCAGCCACGCTTCTGGGTGATGAAACAGGGTGGCAGCCCCTAGAGGTAAAGTACAGAGAGAACTCTACAGGCCACTTCCACCCCTGCCCAGAGTGACAGCCACTGGAGGCGGGCCACCAGGAAGGTTACGTCTGGGACGCAATAGCATCCTCCCACCCCCGACACCCTCATTCCCTCAGCTCAGATGGCTCATTCTTTTCATCAGGATCTCTCCAGTAATAATATAATGATGCTCATAGTTGCTAGTTGCTAAGTCGCTCAGTCGTATCCGACTCTTTGCGACCCCGTGGACTGTAGGCTACCAGGCTCCTCTGACCATGGGATTCTCCAGGCAAGAATACTGGAGTGGGTTGCCATTTCCTTCTCCAGGGGATCTTCCTGACCCAGGGATCAAACCCAGGTCTCCTGCATTGGATGCAGACGCTTTAACCTCTGAGCCACCAGGGAAGCCCAAACTACTGACCATTTCTTTACAACCTACTATGTGCCAAGCACTGTGCTTAGAGCTTTGTATTTGTAACTGGTCACTGATATGACAGTAGTATTACAAAATGGAATGCTGTCAGCCCAATTACCCTGCCCAGCAGGGAGTCCAGGGCCCCACCCCAACCCCTCTCACCGGCAAAGTGCTCCCCAACCTGATCCCCACTCTGTGGGGGGGCAGGGGACTTCCAGGCAGTCCCACCGACTCCATCCTCTTAGGCTAAAACCGGCAGGAAAAAACTTTACCCCAAACTGGACGGGGCTCCCTTTTAAGTTATTCTTCTGAGCTGCTTTTTCTAAGCTCTAACTCTGCCCTTGGGAGGGCCTGGTAGGGGAAGGTAGCAAGCAGGTTGGCTTCCTGGGGGACCAAGAGACACCTGGACTCTGCGCTGTTCACCAGCTCAGGGCTGCAGGCCGGCCACCACCCCCGGGGCCACACATCTTTCTACCTTAGTGGTAATTTTACTTCAGCATCTTCATCAGCCTGTCTCTGCTTGGAGTCCCCCTGGACCTTTCAGAAGAGTGTTCTGAACCTCGATTCTTAGGGACAAGAGGTTAGGGTCTTGGTTCCCGGCTCTCTTAGAAGGTCCCGTGCTCTGTATGCAGGTGTTGAAGATCCTTTGCGTGCTCTGCTTTCCAACTGAATATGTGATAGGAGACATGGAGGCATTCTCCCTGTGGGTCCCCCCGCCCCAGTAATTCAGATCTTCTGCAAAGTAATATTTGCAGTCTCTACCAAAGGCTCACCAAAGTGTTAGGACCCAAATCACCAAGCGCTGCCAACTGTCCACCTTCTATTTCCTCAGCTCCATTATTCCCATGTTACAGTGGCAGTCTAGAATGTCCCAGAGCCTAAACACAGAAAAGATTGAGCTGTAACTGTCATCTTTCAGGGCAGAAGAAAATGCCAACAATTATGCCTATTTCTAATTTCTATTATGAGCAGAGATCTCTCAAATAAATCCTCCCGCTCTGACTTTAAAGTCATCCTGTATTGTCAGGACACCAGATTCTAAAATAAAGCCCTTGGGGAGCCAGGGGTAATTTTTAGAATCACAGTGAATTACAGAGCATGCAGAGCCTCAAAGTCAGAGTAAGGCACGTGTCTCTGATGAATGAGTTAGCAAAAAAAATTTTGTTCTGGTTCAATTCAAACCCTGAAGTCAGACTCTGCTGTTTTTAGAATCTGTAAGGGTTCTGCTAAGTTCAACTTGAGTTCAATGGTGTAAAGAAGAGGCGTTCGACTGTCACTGCGATACCGGGAGGAAGAACTCCAGCTTTTTGGAGGCAGGGGAGCAGACTTTAGTCTCAGCTCTGTCTTGGGTGGGTGCGTTACTTAACTTACCTGCAGCTCAGAATCATCATCTATAGAAGAGAAACAGTCGTAGTGACTTGGTTGTGAAAAGTCAGAGATAACACAAGCTGAAGCCCAGACAAGTCCTGCCACATTGGAGACAATAAAGCACCTGGTATTCACTCATAGACTACTCAGTAAAGTTGATTTCCTCCTCTAAGTTGAAGCCTAGGTGTGACTGAGGTCATCCAAGGGGAGAATAGACAGTGAAAAGAGGGAATTCTCTGGTGGTCCAGTGGTTAGGCACTTTCACTCAAGTCCCGCAAGCTGCTCGATGTGGCCTAAAAACAGAAAGAGAAGGGCCGTGCAGGCATGCAGGGATGGGCAGGTGAGTGAGGTGGTGCCCACAGATGACACCCATCATGGGGACCGACAGCTGCCAGGAGGTGGGGCCCGGGTGAGAGGAAGGTGGGAGGAAAGAGGTTGCTGAATGCAGAGATGTCCACTGCCTGGTGCTGAAGATTAGAATGGAAATATGTCCCAGTGATTAGAAGATTAGGAGGCCCTTGGGTTCCAGGGTCCGGGTTCCAGCAGAAACAGATGGCAGGTCCAGAGAAAGCTTCATAGAGAGTATGTGGAAGGCTGGGGCAGACTTGCAGGCAAGTGGCCAAGGTGAAGAGCCTGGCACTGAAACAGCAGGAAGCCACTGCCACCCTTGGGCGTACTGGAGAAGGGGGATCAGGTTCTCCAGGGCCCGGGGACACAGACTGGAAGAAGGGCCGTCCACGTGGGGCCTTGGGAGAGAAGGCACAGCCCTTCAGAGATGGCCAGGCGGGCCGGAACTGCTGCTGACTCTCCCCCGTCCCTCTTCCCTCTGCCCACAGTCTCCGGACCTCCCCTCTCCCATCTCCCCGCCTCTGTCTCTCTCCACCTTCCCTGTATGCATGCTGCTGCAGCTGCTGCTGCTGCTAAGTCTCTTCAGTCGTGTCCGACTCTGTGCGACCCCATAGACAGCAGCCCACCAGGCTCCCCCGTCCCTGGTCCCTGGGATTCTCCAGGCAAGAACACTGCAGTGGGTTGCCATGTCCTTCTCCAATGCAGGAAGGTGAAAAGGGAAAGTGAAGTCGCACAGTCATGTCTGACTCTTCGCAACCCCATGGACTGCAGCCCACCAGGCTCCTCCGTCCATGGGATTTCTCCAGGCAAGAGTACTGGAGTGGGGTGCCATTGCCTTCTCCCTCCCTCCCCTCTGCATCTCCCCCTCCCTCCCCCCTCCATCTCCCCCTCCCTCCCTCCCTCCCTCCATCTCCCCCTCCCTCCCTCCCTCCCTCCATCTCCCCCTCCCTCCATCTCCCCCTCCCCTCCACCCCTCCCTGCACCTCCTCCCCACCTCCTCTCTACCCCTTCCCTCCCTCCATCTCTCCCTCCCCCATCTCTCTCTCCCTCCTCCTCTCCCTGCTGGCCTCCACCAGCAACCAGCAGTCCAGGGAATCCAGGCGGTGCCATGGGTGAAGGGTGGACCTGTGGCCCACTGTCCCACCCTCAGTGCCAGAGCGGTTTTCACAGCAGGGAAGTGGGGAGAAGGTGCAACAGGCCCTCTACTCACAGCGGCTCTGGGCACAGCCCGAGTCTCTCTGTAACCCTGAAAAACAAACCACGACACACTGCCACCTCCTATAAGACAGCCTGTTGTTCAGAATGAAGACAAGGTCTCCCTGGCCTCTCCCCGCCCCCGCTAGCTGGGTGTTCCTGCCCACTGTCACCGTGAGCAGCAGATCAAGCGCTGTTGGACACTAAATAGAGACACCTCAGCAGCAGTATTGGATGGCAACACGCTACAGCACTGTTTCTCTTAGAAACTGTAATTCCCAGACCTGAAAACCCTCTGAGAAAGAACTAAAAAAAGGAGCGTGTCTGCTCTGCTTCTCTCTCTTGCGTCATCACCAGGCAGGGATGAGAGATATTTCAGCTCCTCCTTGGAGGACAGACATGCCCTGACCCACCTTCCCTCTCCCTGACCACCCGGAGCTATCTTTGAAACTGGGTCTGCGCTGGGGCCTTGTGTCCTCAAAACCTTGGAGCGAATCAAGCAGGCACTACGTTCTGTGGGCAGGGAGTGGGGGAGCAGGGGGCTTTTGCTTTTCAGGACGGCCCACCGGCTACCCCACGTGCGCACGCGCACTGGCACACCACACGCCATGGTCTGCAGCGTCCAAACTTGAAAAGCAGCAGTGTGTCACCCCCCCACCCCGAGGAGAAGCCAGGCCTCCTGGATGGCACAGGAGGTACTTCTTCCCACCTGAATACCCCCAGGCCACGGGGCACATGCAGGGAGGTCTTGCGGCTCATGAGCCACGGGGTCAATGCACCAACGCGCTTACAGACCCTGCAGAGCATGCGCTGCTCCCATTAGCAATTCTGACAGCCTCCGGCTTGTTCCATCTTCTCCAGGCCCTGTTAAAACATCCTTTGACAGCAATTTTCCAGACCTTCTGAATGTGAAATGTGACAGGGTCAGGGGACATTGGGGGCCCTAAGCGTCACTCTCCATCTCTTCAGGGGATTCCATCAGCTGACGCGTGGCTTGAACCATATGGAATTGCTGTTATTCTTAGGTCAAAAAAATGGTCGAACGTCAGCATTCGAGTGATCCAACCTAAATCACAGAAAGATCCAACCGACAAAATATCGGCTTTATGAATGTCTTGGACAATGTCCAGCAACCTCCCAAAGGCAAGGATCTCTGGGGTAAACTAAATTAGCTGAAGTGCATCCCGAGGCCTGAATGGAGTCTCCAGTTGCCTTTGCCTAGAACTGCTGACAAGGCTGCCATACACTTTCCCCCAGGGCACAGGGAGAATGGGAGTCCCCCCTCCAACATGGGGATGGCTCACCGAGGTCTCCTGTACAGGTTGCAGGAGGCAGGGTAGAGTGAAGGTTACCCCTTTACTTCATTCTGAACAGTGAAAAGTGGCCACCGAACAAGTTGCATTAGCCTGGGGTGTGGACACACTAGAGTGAAACTGGAAGAACACCACGGTTGCGATGGTTAATTTTGTGTCAACTTCACTGGTCGTGGGGTGCTTAGTCACTCAGTCATGTCTGACTCTTTGCGACCCCATGGACTGTAGCCTGCCAGGCTCCTCTGTCCATGGGATTCTTGAGGCAAGAATACTGGAGTGGGTTGCCATGCTTTCCTCCACGGGATCTTCCCTGGAGATTAAATATCAGTTCTGATGTGTCTGTGGGCTGTTTCCAAATGAGATGAGTGTTTGAATCAGTGGACTCGGTAACACAGATCATCCTTCCCAATGCACATGGCCACATCAAATCCACTGAGGTCCTGAAGAGAACAAAAAGTGCAGAAAAGAAGAATACCCCCCTGCTTTTTTTCCTGCCTCACTGCTTGAACTGGGACCCTTCATCTAATCTTATTCTCCTCTTGGACTTGGGTTTACACCATGGCTCTCAGATCTTCAGACTTAGCTGAGTTATACCACTAGCTTTCCTGAGCCTCCAGCTGGCCAGCAGCAGTCCTGTGAGCCAGTTCCTTGTAACGACCCTCCCTTCGTACATGAGGATTGTCTCCTATTGGTTCTGTTTCTCTGGAGAACTCTGGCTGATAGAATGGTTCAGCAAAAGAGCACCCTGGTACTGTGCTTCCCCAAGCTTCTTGTGGCTTCCAGGGGCATAGGTAGAACCAAGAAGTTCCTACAGTCCCTACGTTGAGGACTCAAAAGGCATCTGAGTTAAAAGCAGCCATGGGCCCGCCATGGTGACAGGAGGAACAACCAGAAATAGAGGCCTGGGGTAGACCAGGGAGCCAATGCAGAGATTCAGTGTGCTTCAGTTCAGTTCAGTTCAGTCACTCAGTCGTGTCCGACTCTGCAACCCCATGAATCGCAGCACGCCATGCCTCCCTGTCCATCACCAACTCCCAGAGTTCACTCAAACTCACATCCATCGAGTCAGTGATGCCATCCAGCCATCTCATCCTCTGTCGTCCCCTTCTCCCCCTGCCCCCAATCCCTCCCAGCATCAGAGTCTTTTCCAGTGAGTCAACTCTTCGCATGAGGTGGCCAAAGTACTGGAGCTTCAGCTTTAGCATCATTTCTTCCAAAGAACACCCAGGGCTGATCTCCTTCAGAATGGACTGGTTGGATCTCCTTGCAGTCCAAGGGACTCTCAAGAGTCTTGTCCAATACCACAGTTCAAAAGCATCAATTCTTCGCTGCTCAGCTTTCTTCACAGTCCAACCCTCACATCCATACATGACTACTGGAAAAACTATAGCCTTGACTAGACAGACCTCTGTTGGCAAAGTAATGTCTCTGCTTTTAAATATGCTATCTAGGTTGGTCATAACTTTCCTTCCAAGGAGTAAGCGTCTTTTAATTTCATGGCTGCAGTCACCATCTGCAGTGATTTTGGAGCCCCCAAAAATAAAGTCTGACTCTGTTTCCACTGTTTCCCCATCTATTTCCCATGAAGTGATGGGACCAGATGCCATGATCTTCGTTTTCTGAATGTTGAGCTTTAAGGCAAGTTTTTCACTCTCCACTTTCACTTTCATCAAGAGGCTTTTTAGTTCCTCTTCACTTTCTGCCATAAGGGTGGTATCATCTGCATATCTGAGATTATTGATATTTCTCCCGGCAATCTTGATTCCAGCTTATGCTTCTTCCAGCCCAGCGTTTCTCATGATGTACTCTGCATGCAAGTTAAATAAGCAGGGTGACAATATACAGCCTTGACGTACTCCTTTTCTATCTGGAACCAGTCTATTGTTCCATGTCCAGTTCTAACTGTTGCTTCCTGACCTGCATATAGGTTTCTCAAGAGGCAGGTCAGGTGGTCTGGTATTCCCATCTCTTTCAGAATTTTCCACAGTTTATTGTGATCCACACAGTCAAAGGCTTTGGCATAGTCAATAAAGCAGAGCTTAGAACGCCAGTAAAAACAAAGGCCAGGTCACAGGGGAGGGCTACCAGGCTCTATGTTATTTGTGAGAACAATTAACACATTAGTTCCCACCAAGACTGTAGATGCAAATGCCAGGAGGGTGTGTGGCAACCAGAGCCGCTGGGGAAATTTGCACGTGACCAAGCTGTATTATCACTATCCATGCTCCATGCATCCAGAAGCCATCCCAGATGGCAGAGAACAGCATTGAAATAAACGACAGCAAAAACACAAGCAACACCAACTTTCTAAACACTTTAAAATGCTGACTTACTAAAGAACCTGTTTACATTTACTAGATTAGACCTTTTTTTTCTCTACTCCTTAATGTGGTGATATTCACGAGAAAGACTAGATAGCTATAGAAGAAAATTCAGAAACATCTGAGAATAGTGTGAGCAGAATTTGTGAGCCTACTATACTTATGAAAAGTAATTTATTCTGAAGAAACAGAAAAAGACTACACTATACCTTTTGCTGGAACCTTATATAATCTAGATGGATTTTGATGCATGACATCCAAAAGGCTTAGATATGCAGTGGATAAAACTATTGGTCCTAACTCTTCCATCATCCCTATATCTATGCCCTTTGTCATGTAATTTTAAAGTTACTGCTACACAAAAGATGGTGTGAACTTCCCCACCTTTGACATTCTATTTGACCATATGACTTGCTTTAGCTAAAGAGATGTTAATAGGAACTAGACACGTGGTTACCTATTGAAGCTGTTCTCTATTCTTCCATCACTGACAGGTAACGGGCCTTGGCTGATCCCAGAAGAATGAGAGCTATTTGGTGCAGAGATATCCTCACTGAGCTGGAACATAAAACAGTTGACTCAGCTGCCTCAAATTCACGAGCAAGAAATAAATGTTTATCGCTGTGTGACATTGATATTTTTAGGTTGTTAGGCAGCTATAGCTGACTGACACAAAGACAGAAAGCTGTCTAGTATGCCGGAAATAGTCCCAACTTAATCTAGGTGGTGGTTACATAGGTGTATAAAATTCATTGAGCTAATCACTTAAGATTTGTATTCTTTGGTGTTATATAAGTTATGCCTCAATTTAAAAAACAAAAAATTATTAATATTAGTATCAGTAAGCTTTTTTAAAAAATTGAAATCACACAAAAATTTAAGAGAAAATCTGCTTGATTTTCTCTCATCTCTTTTCCCTTGAAGCATCTTTAGTTTGGAGAATTACCTGATATACTCAATGGGGACACAGTTCTAAAACAAAAACAGTTGGCCATTTTTAAATGTTATGCAAAGCATAATGCAGTTAAATCTATTTTTAATCTTTTCTTTTTCACTTTATCTTATAACATGGGACAGTCTTTTCTTCTGCAGATCCTTCTGAGCTGTAGTTAGTTGACTTGTAAAAAGAATGAGAATTTTCTGTGCCTCATCTGAGCCATAAGAATTTGTGAACAAAATCCTGCTAGCATTCAAAAACATCTGGATGTTGTAAGGAATATTTAGAATATGTGATGTGGCATTCTAGCCTAGGCTAGCCTATGCACTATATGTGTTGGTAGATTCCTTTATAATTAATGAGATTTCTTTCATTGTGAACATTTCCCCTTTTTTAGCTTCTATCTTTTGAATATAGACTGTATTCTGAAACATAAAGTCTAAGAAGTTTCTGACATTTTAGTTTAAATCACTAAGATACTAGACTCTCAAGCTTTGCCTCCCCTGGAGTAAAATGTGTGTTGAATGGAGTTCCAAACAGACATATCAAACTCCAAACTGTAGCTTATCAGGGCATTTTAGGTAGCTTTGTAGATGGGGCAAGAGGCTTGTCTGCAGAAACCCTTTCCTGTGTACTGAGGACTTACCTTTTCAGGGTCAACCCTAGATGTTCTTTTGACCCCAGAATCTCCTTTAGAATCTACCTCCACTGCCTCTCTGATCTCGTTTTCCTCCAGATACTTGATGGTTGGGGCACCCCCTGACTACAGTGACTTCCCCCATGACTACTTATTATGAATTAGAGCGGTTCCAAAATCAGTGTCATTCCCCATCTCTTTAGCAAATTCGCCTCACAGCACATCATCCATCTACAAGATAAAAGAACATTTAGCTACCACCAGTTCTGCTAATGAAATGCGTTTTCCCTACTGGGGAAAAAACAACCAAGGTAGCTTTTCCTCCATCTCTAGGGAAGGGTGGGGGACTCATGCTTCCCAGAGTTCCTCCCATGCTTTTCTCCTCAGCATGTTTTAGATCTAAAAATTGCCATCCCTCCCTCTGGGTGTACAGCTACCGCTTCCCATGTGATGGGCACTCAGTTCATTCATCATATAAACTGAAGCTGGAATAATGGCATTTAGAATTCCACACTGATTTCCTATTAAAAAGGATATAGGCCTGTGCCCCTTGGGAACAAGAGTTACTTTTACAGGCTTCCATGAATATATCAGTACTAAATTAATTTAGAATGTCCAAAGTTTAAAAAAAAAATCTTTCAAAGAACTATGACCACAATCATAAAAGTCAGACCACAAGACTAAGAGACAATACACAGGGAATGGTACTGATGATTTTCAATCCTTCAGAGCCTCTTACAAAGCAAAAAGAGTCTGAGCTGAAACCAAGATTTACACATTACCTATTTCCGTGGGTTTTTTCCCTTAGACACCACCTGGGTAGCTGACCTATTTCCCTGTCAGCAGCAATGAAATGAGGCTCTATGTGATATTTTCCTACATCTGTAGGTTTGAAAATAAACAATTTTAAAAGCCTGCAGCTCAGCACTTGGCATTTCACCAGAACTTTCCCAACTCCCAAAAGCCAAATCTGTTTTTTATTCCACTATGCAGTGCCTCATCTATCTTTCCAGGAGAAAACATAGTAAAAACTAGAGAATTTGGTTCAAAGGGTATATAATGGGCACTTAAAACAATCCTATAATAACAATTTTTATGAAAAGCATATCAGGCAGATTTATATATATACATATATATTATGTAGATAGATTTATATTTATATACATACATATAAATAGGTAGATTATATATATATATATTTATATTACATACATATGGTCTAGTAACCCAGTTCTTATTCTTTTCTATCTCTTCATTGGCAGAGTAATAAAATTTGGGGTTCAGTTCAGTCACTCAGTCATCTCCGACTCTTTGCGACCCCATGAATCGCAGCACACTAGGCCTCCCTGTCCATCACCAACTCCCAGAGTTCACTCAGACTCACGTCCATCGAGTCCGTGATGCCATCCAGCCATCTCATCCTCTGTCGTCCCCTTCTCCTCCTGCCCCCAATCCTTCCCAGCATCAGAGTCTTTTCCAATGAGTCAACTCTTCGCATGAGGTGGCCAAAGTATTGGAGTTTCAGCTTTAGCGTCATTCCTTCCAAAGAAATCCCAGGGCTGATCTCCTCTAGAATGGACTGGTTGGATCTCCTTGCAGTCCAAGGGACTCTCAAGAGTCTTCTCCAACACCACAGTTCAAAAGCATCAATTCTTCGGCGCTCAGCCTTCTTCACAGTCCAACTCTCACATCCATACATGACTACTGGAAAAACCATAGCCTTGACTAGACAGACCTCTGTTGGCAAAGTAATGTCTCTGCTTTTGAATATGCTGTCTAGGTTGGTCATAACTTTTCTTCCAAAGAGTAAGTGTCTTTTAATTTCATGGCTGCAGTCACCATCTGCAGTGATTTTGGAGCCCCCAAAAATAAAGTCTGACTCTGTTTCCACTGTTTCCCCATCTATTTCCCATGAAGTGATGGGACCAGATGCCATGATCTTGGTTTTCTGAATGTTGAGCTTTAAGCCAACTTTTTCACTCTCCACTTTCACTTTCATCAAGAGGCTTTTTAGTTCCTCTTCACTTTCTGCCATAAGGGTGGTATCATCTGCATACCTGAGGTAAGAGATAGCAATAGAGCTAAATGAAACAGAGGCAAAAGACCAGTCTTTTAGTATAATTATTTACAGAATCCTGAGGTCATGTATGGATGTGAGAGTTGAATTATAAAGAAAGCTGAGCACTGAAGAATTGATGCTTTTGAACTGTGGTGTTGGAGAAGACTCTTGAACGTCCCTTGGACTACAAGGAGATCCAACCAGTCCATTCTGAAGGAGATCAGCCCTGGGATTTCTTTGGAAGGAATGACGCTAAAGCTGAAACTCCAGGACTTTGGCCACCTCATGCAAAGAGTTGACTCATTGGAAAAGACTCTGATGCTGGGAGGGATTGGGGGCAGGAGGAGAAGGGGACGACAGAGGATGAGATGGCTGGATGGCATCACGGACTCGATGGACGTAAGTCTGAGTGAACTCCGGGAGTTGGTGATGGACAGGGAGGCCTGGTGTGCTGCGATTCATGGGGTCGCAAAGAGTCGGACATGACTGAGTGACTGAACTGAACTGAGGATAAATTTCATAATATAGTTAACATCATACCTTTAGTCAAGAAGGGACAAAAGGGCTGGTGCTGTCTTTAGAGCATATGAAAAATTCATTTTTTCTCAGCAAAAAAAAGAAGTGATAAAAATTGATCTATTCCTTCTAAGAAAAAAATTTACTATGGCAGAAACACCCAATATTGCAGTCATTTATTACAAATGTTGAATTCAAGGAGTACAGACTTAGTCTGCCCTTGACTGGTCAGATTTATTTCTCTAGGAATAATCTGAAAAATCCCTGTACAAATGTAAACCATCGTGTGATTCAGGGTGGCCAAAGGCCTGACATAGGGCCTGCTGATTTAAAATATGTACATGGGCAACTATACGCTAATAAAAATCAAATAAAACATGTCCGTGTATTATGTTGACCGAAACTTTAAACGCTATCAAAATCTTGAAGTGTCTAAATCAAAAGCCAGTTATCATTTCCTGCAAAATAGGGCACTTAACCATCCATGCCATCTGCATTATCAGGGGCAAAGGCTCACCTCTGTGATTATCTGAAAGGCCCCCAACCTGTTCACCCAGGCCTTGGGGGAGCCAAAGAGCTATTCAACTGCTGCTTCAGTTACCCACGGTTCCAGCCCAGAGACAAATCAAAAGCGGAAGCTGTTGTCCCAGCAAGAAGAAAGCTGCGCACAACGGAGAAGACCC
This sequence comes from Oryx dammah, assembly GCF_014754425.2. Classification (NCBI taxonomy): domain Eukaryota; kingdom Metazoa; phylum Chordata; class Mammalia; order Artiodactyla; family Bovidae; genus Oryx; species Oryx dammah. The sequence goes on from NW_024070208.1 coordinate 73,265,795, forward strand.
CACTGAGCCCACCGCTCCTTCAAGCAGGTATTAACACTGTCCCCACCTTCTGAAGAACAAGAAGGCTCAGCTGGTGGGAATGGCACACAGACGCACACCACCACCCTTAGTGGCCTGCCTGCCTTGGGCCTTAAAAGAGGAGTTCCCAAGTTCATTCTCAAGGGATAGACCAAATTAGGACGTCTCGTCTAAAGAAAGACACTTTGCACAGGTTAACTCAGAAGACAGAAGAGCTCTGGCTAAGCTGGTGGAAGCTTTCAGGACCAGTTATGATGACAGATACGTGGAGATCTACCATCACTGTGAGGCAATATCACAGGTCCAAAAATTATCTGTGGTTCTCACTGCCAAGATGGAAAGGGAAGGGCTAAAGATTTTGCCACCAAACTGGGACAAAAGCACAATGTTAACTTTTCTGTACATAAAAAATACAAATTACCCTTCAAAAAGACTCAACCCCATAACAGTATCTTCACTCTCCAAATTCCCATACTGCGACTATACCCTAGCACATGCAAACACATGCATGAATACCTAGGACTGCATGCTGTTTTCTTCCATTGAGTTAAGGTGAGTGATGTGTCTTCACTAGCTAAGTTATAATCTACAATTTATAATGTCCCCAAGTCTAGAAAACGTTATCACTCTACCTTGTATTTTAATTACTTGGTATCTGTTCTAAAGCTCTCCTACCAGGCTGCAAGTTTACTGGGGGGAGAACGTGTGTGTTACTCATCCTTGGACTTAACTGATTTATGGCTAAGATCATGTTGTTGTTTCTGTTGTCAAAGTTCCTCATGCAGTAAGAGTATGGCAGCAAATGAGCAAAGCCTAAAGAGGGCCCCCAGGAACTCCACCATGTGTCCAGATGCACATCAGATATCAATCTCCCCACATTTGGGATTATCTCAACACTGCAAGTGGTGAATGGGTTGCTGCTGCTGCTGCTGCTAAGTCACTTCAGTCATGTCCGACTCTGTGTGACCCCACAGATAGAAGCCCATGAGGCTCCTCTGTCCCTGGGATTCTCCAGGCAAGAACACTGGAGGGGGTTGCCATTTCCTTCTCCAAGACATGAAAGTGAAAAGTGAAGGTAAAGTTGCTCAGTCATGTCCGACTCAGCGACCCCATGGACTGCAGCCCACCAGGCTTCTCTGTCCATGGGATTTTCCAGGCAAGAGGACTGGAGTGGGGTGCCATTGCCTTCTGTGGTGAATGGGTTAGTAGTTCCCAATTCTCTCACGGTTGCAATACTTAAAAGAATCACCATCACACGAGACTGAACTACAGTAACAAACAGATGCTAAAGTTTTAGTGGTTTCTCAAATCCAAAGTTTCTTTCCTATTTATAAAATATCTAATAGAGCTGCTGTCCTTGACATGGTGACTCAGTGATAGAGGCCACCTCCCTCTATGACTCCTCCATGTCAAAATACTCACCACCAAAAGGAAGAAGATTATGAAAACCTAGTATTCTTTAACTCCCTTGGACCAAAAGTGACAAAAGTCCTTTTTGCTCATGGCCCACTGGCCTTAATCTAGGCACCTGGTCCCAACTCAGTTATAAGGGAGGTTGAGAATTAGGGGTGTCCATGGAATTATCTGTTGAATATTGCTGGCTCACCATACAACTGAATTTATAAAATGAACCAGGGACCAGTTAAGGAATGACACTGATGTAGAGAGATGGCTGTACCAACAGGGTACACAACGAAAATGTAATGTTTCATCATATCATTGAATCAAGAGCTCCACCATTTTTATATAAGATCTAAGTTTTTGCAATTTACTTTTGCCATTTTCAAGGAAAGCGAGTCCTATAATAAAAAACATGTTTTCTATTGCAGATAAAGCAATAAGGTGTTATGACTTTGGAGAAAAGTTCTTAAAATAATATATCAGGCTCATCTGTTGAGGCCCTTCTGCTGCAGCTTGCTATTGCCCAGTTTGCTGTCTCTTATAATAGTAACCAGCTTTGAGGCCAAAATAAACCTTCTAGTTGTTCTTTAGGACACCCCATCTGCCGCATCCTTCAACACCAGGAGTGCTTCCAGAGCTCTCGATGGTTATGGCAGTGCGTAGTATAAATCAATGGTCACGTGGCTTCGTTCCATCCAGGCTAAAAGATGTGCTCATTTCATCACTATTGCAAGAATACTTGAATTTTTAAAATTTCATACAGCAGTTTTCCTCATATCTGTAGCTTAAAGACCATCTTCGGGAAGGCAAACAAAAATTATCTAAAAACATTACTTGGAGATCAAATAATATAAGACAATAATCACACACACAAAAATAGGTTTTGCATTTTTCAACAAATGCATTTGTTCTATTTATATGCACAGACTAATCATTTCATCACTAAGCCCTTTTCTTAGTTTACTAGAGGAAAAAAAGAAAAAGACCTATTTTTGTAACTTATCAGTTCAGTTCAGTCGCTCAGTTGTGTCTGACTCTTTGCGACCCCATGAATCACAGCATGCCAGGCCTCCCTGTCCATCACCATCTCCCGGAGTTCACTCAGACTCATGTCTATCGAGTCAGTGATGCCATCCAGCCATCTCATCCTCTGTTGTTCCCTTCTCCTCCTGCCCCCAATTCCTCCCAGCATCAGAGTCTTTTCGAATGAGTCAACTCTTCGCATGAGGTGGCCAAAGTACTGGAGTTTCAGCTTTAGCATCATTCCTTCCAAAGAAATCCCAGGGCTGATCTCCTTGCAGTCCAAGGGACTCTCAAGAGTCTTCTCCAACACCACAGTTTAAAGCATCAATTCTTCAGCGCTCAGCTTTCTTCACAGTCCAACTCTCACATCCATACATGACCACAGGAAAAACCATAGCCTTGACTAGATAGACCTTAGTCAGCAAAGTCATGTTTCTGATTTTGAATATGCTGTCTAGGTTTGTCATAACTTTTCTTCCAAGGAGTAAGCATCTTGTAACTTATAAATGATGTTTTTATAACTTATAACTCTACTAACTCCTTAAAGTCTATGACAAAAAAAATCAAAACAAAAAACAATTATAAAAATCACACTGGTATTTCACAAATGCCAATAAAAGGGCATCCTCCAAAATGCCAGTACTCTTGCAAACTGTCAAGGTCATCAAAAAGAAGAAGAGTCTAAACATCACGACCAAGAGGCACCTAAAGAGACATGACAAATAAATATACTGTGGTACGTTAGACATAATTCTGGAGCAGGAAAAATATCCTTAGATAAAAACTGAGGAAATGTGCATAAAGTATGGACTACAGAAAGTAGGAGGCTGAGGCTGGAAGGGGATGGGAGTTATTGTTTAATGGGCAGAGAGTTTCAGTTGAGGATGATAAAAAAAAGTTCTTGAGATGAACAGTGGTGATGGTTGCCCAACAAAGTGAATGTTCCTAATGCTACTGCATGCCCACAAGCTCAGTCACATCCAGCTCTTTGTGACCCCGTGAACTTTAGCCTGCCAGGTTCCCCTGTCCATGGGATTCTTCAGCCAAGAATCCTGGAGCAGGCTGCCATGTCCTTCTCAGGAGAGCTTCCCAACCCAGGGATCAAACCTGTCTCTCCTGAGCCTCCTGAATTGACAGGCGGATTCTTAACCACTTGAGCCACCTAATGCACGCATAAAACTGGTAAAAATGGTAAATTTTATGCTGCATGTATTTTACCAAAATAAAAGCAATCATAAAGTGTGAAATGTGTCACAGTGGTAGCAGCTTAGAGATAGATTTTGTAAGTATTAGGTGTGTTTTCCGTTCTCAAGGAACTCCAATATATTCTAAACATTAATAACAATGGGATGTAATTCTAAGTGAAGGCTCAGGAAGTGTTGCTTAGTCAAGAACAGGGAAGCTTTCCCAAAAAAAAGTGTAACCTGAAATCCTTTTAGAAGAAAATTTGGCTGAGAGGAGGTGTTAATGGAGAAGGCAACATTTGATCCAACAAATGTTCTTCTGCAAAGAATTAGGCTTCTAACTGATTTTGGATTAGATCTGCATGAGTTGGATTCAGGCACAGAATGTGGCTGACTAACTCTGACTAGCCTTATGGTTGCCACCACCCACCCACACCTTTGTAAAATAAACTTCCTCAAATTACCCAAATCTGAGTAAACCATCTGTGTCTCGTTAGGACCCTGACTGGTACATGGAATCAAATTATAAGTCATCAAATTTGGATTCAACCTTGGACAAAATTAAAAAGAAAACTGTAGGTAACACAATATTTGATGAGAATTATGGAAGAAATAATATGTTGATGTAATTTGCAAACTCAAAAAGATCCTGGTTATCCTTGTTGATAAGATGAGAGGACAGAGACAGTAGATAGAGGTCAGCCTGGGCTTCCCTGGTGGCTAAGACAGTAAAGAATCTGTCTGCAATGTAGGAAACCCAGATTCGATCCCTGGGTCGGAAAGATCCCCTGGAGAAGAAAATGGCAACCCACTCCAGTATTCTTGCCTGGAAAGTCCCATGGACAGCAGAGCCTGACGGGCTACAGTCCATGAGGTTGTAAAGAGCTGGACATGACTTTGCCAACTAAGGTCCGTCTAGTCAAGGCTATGGTTTTTCCTGTGGTCATGTATGGATGTGAGAGTTGGACTGTGAAGAAAGCTGAGCGCCGAAGAATTGATGCTTTTGAACTGTGGTGTTGGAAAAGACTCTTGAGAGTCCCTTGGACTGCAAGGAGATCCAACCAATCCATTCTGAAGGAGATCAGCCCTGGGATTTCTTTGGAAGGAATGATGCTGAAGCTGAAACTCCAGTACTTTGGCCACCTCATGCAAAGAGTTGACTCATTGGAAAAGACTCTGATGCTGGGAGGGATTGGGGGCAGGAAGAGAAAGGGACAACCAAGGATGAGATGGCTGGATGGCATCACCGACTCAATGGACATAAGTCTGAGTGAACTCCATGAGTTGGTGATGGACAGGGAGGCCTGGCGTGCTGCGATTCATGGGGTCGCAAAGAGTCGGACACAACTGAGCGACTGAACTGAACTGAACTGAACTGAACTGAACGACTAACACTTTCAGAGCAGAAAGCAGGGTGGAAAAGAGTTGAAAGTGTACCTGGAAGGGCAAAGGGAAGCTATCCAGCACATTCCACAAGAAAAATACTATAGAAGGATTGTGAGCTGTGTCAATTATGATATTTTGGACTATAAGAAATAGACCCAACTGATATGTTAAAATAGGGATTTATTATTTTACTGTAAATCTGGAGATGGGGTGGGGAGCTGTTTCTAGGTAAATCCATGATGTCCTCAAAAGTCAGGGGCCTTCCATTTCACAGGCATGAGAGCAAAGTCTCTCCTCTGGGCCACAAAATGGCTGCAGATGTTCCAGATGTCACACACTAATCCAGCAACATCTAGTCAAGAATAAAAGTGTTTTGCCTCCATGGTTTTCTTCAGTGAGGAAAATCTTTCACAAACTCTCCATGTAGGACACCTCAGATCTCATTAGCCAGAATTCAAGTCTAAACCATTCCCTAGCAATGTGATTGAGACTGTCACTTAAATTCATCACGATTGACTTCTGGGATCAGGACGGATGCACAAATTCAGAGCTCTAGCAACAAAGAGAAGGGTGGAAATTTCTGAGGGCTGTTATCCAAAATGCCTATCTCTAGAGAGGATAATATATTAATATCATTCTTTTCTAGAAAGAGACTTTCTTGTAGCTTCTTCCTCCTTCCCCCAAGAGATCTTCAAAGTTAAGGTAAAACTTTTTAGTGAGAGGAAGATTGGAAATTTCTATTCCTCTCTGCATCCCTGCCTTTAAGAAAGTGCATTATGGGGCTTTTTACTTAATCTTCTCCTGCTTTCATTCATTCATTTACCAAATATGTGTGGAGAACTTAACATGTGTCCAACTTTGGAGATATAACCAAAAATAAAAAGACAAAGTCCCTGAATTCTAGAAGCTCACAACTGATGTCAAGAGAGCGACCATAGAAAGTGCTCTGTGTATGGAGGAAGGGCAGGTGACTGCAGTCAAAGAATGGGCAAAGGTGGCCAGGAGAGACCTTCCACTCTGGAGAGCTGGGTGGAGAAAAGGAAGCCCCAGGAGACAGTTGCTGACAACTTATTTTAGATGCTGACTTTTTAAAAAATTTTATTGTAGTTGACTTGCCATGTTGTGTTAATGCCTTCTGCACAGCAAAGTGACTCACTTATGTATATTTTTTCATATTCTTTTTCATTATGGTTTATCACAGGATATTCAATAGGGTTCCCTGTGCTATACAGTAGGGCCTTGCTGTTTATCCATCTATATAAACTAGCTTTCATCTTCAAATTCCAAACTCCCAATCCTTCCCTCCCACGCCCCACTCACACTTTGGCAGCCACAAATCTATTCTTTATGTCTGTGAGTCTGTTTTTATTTCACAGATATGTTGATTTGTGTCATATTTTAGATTCCACCTACAAGTGATATCATATGGTATTTGTCTTTCTCTTTCTGACTTACTCCGCTTAGTATGACAACCTCTAGGTCTATCTATGATCTTGCAAATGGCATTATTTGATTCTTTTTGATGGCTGAGTAATACTCCATTGTGTGTATGAGTGTATATATATACACAGACACACACACACAAACACACACACACCACATCTTCTTTATCCATTCATCTGTTCATAGATATTTAGGTTGTTCCCACGTCTTGGCTATTGTAAACAATGCTATGAACATAGGGGTACATGTATTTTTTCACATTATTGTTTTGTCTGCATATACAATCAGAAGTGGAATTGCTGGATCATATGGCAACCCTGTTTTTGACTCCATACTATTTTCCCTACTGGCTGTGCCAATTTACAAATAATGCCATCCACACCAATAATATGGGAGGGCTACCTTTTCTCCACACTCTCTCCAGCATTGTTAATGATGGCCATTCTGACCAGTGTGAAGTAAACTCCAACTTTAGAAGGGAGATGCAACGACCTTAGTAGGATAAGAAATAGGGAAGTAGGACAAAGTTTCTTTAGATGAAGGTTGTTCGGTTGACAGAAGCCCTCTCTGAGCTGGATCTCAAGAACCAGAGTGGAGCAGTGATGACTCATGATGAACACCTTCTCATGAAAATGCAGGGAGGGGCATGGTGGGACGTCCCAGCCAAGAGATTTCACCGGAGCCAAGGTTCAGAGATGAGACTCCCAGAGCTAAATGCATACATGTGTGAGACAAACCTCCCTTGGAGCAGAGGTCTGTGACTACAGAATGGTGGAATATGGAATAGAGGTCTATGCCACATGCAGTGAGATCCTAAACGAACAATCCTAATGATGGCTGTAAAGATGACCACAGTGATGAAGACGATGAGAATGACAACATCCCGATGGCTGACTGTGATCACTATCATAAGCCTGGTAGGGTAACGTAGGTCTTTCCTTGACTACTCTTACAGCGTCACCTACAGGTAAACTTGGGAACGACCTGACCCTTTTTATCGCTTGACCCATAAATCCTGACAACCTCTCTGATGCTTTTCAGGAGGATGTTGCTAAATATTGATACTTAGCTAAGTAATACCTCTATCACTTCACATGATTATCATTTCTTTTTTATAGTGGGAACAATTAAGGTCTAGTCTCAGGACTTCCCTAATGGCACAGTGGATAAAGAATCCACCTGCCAATGCAGGGGATATGGGTTCAATCCCTGGTCCGTGAAGACTCCACATGCCGTTGAGCAACTAAGCCCGAGCCACAATTTCTGAGCCTGTGCTCTAGAGACCATGTGCCTAGAGCCTGTGCTCCCCAGCAAGAGAAGCCCTTGCACCACAACAAAGAGAAGCCCCCACTTGTCATAACTAGAAAAAGCCCATGAGCAGCAATGAAGACCTAGTGCAACCAAAAATAATTTTTTTAAACTTAAAAAAATCTAATCTCTTAGCAGCTTTGAAGTTTATAATACAGTATTGTTTTCTAATCACTATGCAGTGCATTTGACCTTCAGGATTTATCTACTAGTTCCAAATTTGTATCTTTAAACAATGCAGCCCCAATTTCCCTACCCCTACCACCAGCGTCTGGTAGCCATGCTTTTACGCTGTTTTTCACCAATTTGTGTCTTTGGATTCCACATATTAATGATATCATAAGTATCTGTCTTTGTCTTACCTTGATGCTTAGCATAATGGCTTCAGATCCAAAGGTCCATCCATCCTGTTGCAAATGGGAGAATTTACTTTTTTACTGTGGCTGAATAATATTCCATTATATGTATACACTCCTATCTTCTCTGTTCATCCATTGATGGGCACTTGTTTCCCCTCTGTTGACTGCTATGAATAAACACTGCAGTACACATGGGATTGCATACATCTCTTTGACCCTATTTCCATTTCCTTTGGGTATATACCAAGAGGTGGAATTGCTGGATCACATGGCAGTTCTATTTGTAATTTCTGGAGAAACCTCCATACTGTTTTCCATAGGGACAGTAAGATTTATATTTCAAGGAAGAGAGAGCAATTACCTGAGGCTGTTCTTCCGGGAAAGTCTCTGGGAACAAGTAGTCATGGTCTCCGGTGAGGCGTTGAGGGGAGGTACTCCTAGGCCCCTCAGTGCTTCCGGGCGCAGTGCAGAGAAACAGACAAGCTCGGTGCGATGGCATGGCTCGCACCTAGACCTGGCGCAGGCCTGGACCTGGCAGATGTTAGATAGGGGCCCCAGTGGCCCACGGCAGAAGCCTGGGTTCCTGGCGTGGCCCTTCGGCCTCTCAGAAGTTGATGCACTGGCAGCACAGGCGCGAGCAGTTCTCTCTCCCACTCGGGCCTCGGGTGCTCCGGCCCCTGCACAGCCACAGGCCTCAGCCGGGTCCTTAAGAGCTGGGGGTGCAGCTGGGACGAACAGGCCGCCACACAGACTCACGACGAACGGCAAGAGAGGAGGCAGCTCCAGGAGCGGCTTTGGCCAGGTAGGCGATGGGAACCAACTCCATTGTGAGTGAGGCACCCAGGTGTTTCCCCTTTCAGGAACCTCTCGCCAACCTCTTACGAACTCGCGAGATCATGTGAGACTTGGCTTCCGCTGGGGAAAGGGCTTCTGGGAGGAGCCTTTCGGGCCTGACTTTGCCATCCTCTGGGCTACCTCCTGCGGCAACGCGTCCCAGCTCATCTTCTTCCTGCCTTTCCATATGCTCTTATATTTACCACCAGCACCACCCATAGACGCTGTGGATCACAACAAACTGTGGAAAGTTCTTAAACAGTTGGGAATACCAGACCACCTGACCTGCCTCCTGAGAAATCTGTATGCAGGTCAAGAAGCAACAGTTAGAACAAGATATGGAACAACAGACTGGTTCCAAATTGGGAAAGGTGTACCTCAAGGCTGTATATTGTCACCCTGTTTCTTTAACTTATATGCAGAGTACATCATGAAAAATGCTGGGGTGGATGAAGAACAACAAGCTGGAAGCAAGATTCCCAGGAGAAATATCAATAACCTCAGATATGCAGATAACCCCACACTTATGGCAGAAAATGAAAAACTAAAGAGCCTCTTGATGACAAGTGAAAGAGGAGAGTGAAAAAGTTGGCTTAAAACTCAATATTCAGAAAACTAAAATCATGGCGTCCAGTCCCATCACTACATGGCAAATAGATGGGAAAACAATAGAAACACTGACAGACTTTATTTTTGGAGCTCCAAAATCACTGCAGATGGTGACTGCAGCCATGAAATTAAAAGACGCTTGCTCCTTGGAAGAAAAGCTATGACCAACTTCAGTTCAGTTCAGTTCATTCGCTCAGTTGTGTCCGACTCTTTGCGACCCCATGAATTGCAGCACACCAGGCCTCCCTGTCCATCACCAACTCCCAGAGTTCACTCAGACTCATGTCCATTGAGTCAGTGATGCCATCCAGCCATCTCATCCTCTGTCATCCCCTTCTCCTCCTGCCCCCAATCCCTCCCAGCATCAGAGTCTTTTCCAGTGAGTCAACTCTTCGCATGAGGTGGCCAAAGTACTGGAGCTTCAGCTTTAGCATCATTCCTTCCAAAGAAATCCCAGGGCTGATCTCCTTCAGAATGGACTGGTTGGATCTCCTTGCAGTCCAAGGGACACTCAAGAGTCTTCTCCAACACCACAGTTCAAAAGCATCAATTCTTCGGCGCTCAGCTTTCTTCACAGTCCAACTCTCACATCCATACATGACCACAGGAAAAACCATAGCCTTGACTAAACGGACCTTTTTTGACAAAGTAATGTCTCTGCTTTTGAATATGCTATCTAGGTTGGTCATAACTTTCCTTCCAAGGAGTAAGCGTCTTTTAATTTCGTGGCTGCCATCACCATCTGCAGTGATTTTGGAGCCCAAAAAAATAAAGTCTGACACTGTTTCCAGTGTTTCCCCATCTATTTCCCATGAAGTGATGGGACCGGATTACATGATCTTCATTTTCTGAATGCGGAGATTTAAGCCAACTTTTTCACTCTCCTCTTTCACTTTCATCAAGAGGCTTTTTAGTTCCTCTTCACTTTCTGCTGTAAGGGTGGTGTCATCTGCATATCTGAGGTTAATGATATTTCTCCTGGCAATCTTGATTCCAGCTTGTGCTTCTTCCAGCCCAGCATTTCTCATGATGTACTCTGCATAGAAGTTAAATAAGGAGAGTGACAATATACAGCCTTGACGTACTCTTTTTCCTATTTGGAACCAGTCTGTGATTCCATGTCCAGTTCTAACTGTTGCTTCCTGACCTGCATATAGGTTTCTCAAGAGGCAGGTCAGGTGGTCTGGTATTCCCATCTCTTTCAGAATTTTCCACAGTTTATGGTGATCCACACAGTCACAGGCTTTGGCATAGTCAATAAAGCAGAAATAGATGTTTTTCTGGAATGCTCTTGCTTTTTCCATGATCCAGCAGATGTTGGCAATTTGATCTCTGGTTCCTCTGCCTTTTCTAAAACCAGCTTGAACATCTGGGAGTTCACAGTTCATGTACTGCTGAAGCCTGGCTTGGAGAATTTTGAGCATTACTTTACTAGCATGTGAGATGAGTGCAATTGTGTGGTAGTTTGAGCATTCTTTGGCATTGCCTTTCTTTGGGATTGGAATGGAAACTGACCTTTTCCAGTCTGTGGCCACTGCTGAGTTTTCCAAATTTGCTGGCATATTGAGTGCAGCACTTTCCCAGCATCATCTTTCAGGATTTGAAATAGCTCAATTGGAATTCCATCACCTCCACTAGCTTTGTTTGTAGTGATGCTTTCTAAGACCCACTTGACTTCACATTCCAGGATGTCTGGCTCTAGGTGACTCATCACACCATTGTGATTATCTTGGTCATGAAGATATTTTTTGTACAGTTCTTCTGTGTATTCTTGCCACCTCTTCTTAATATCGTCTGCTTCTGTTAGGTCCATACCATTTCTGTGCTTTATCGAGCCCATCTTTGCATGAAATTTTCCCTTGGTATCTCTAATTTTCTTGAAGAGATCTCTTGTCTTTCCCATTCTATTGTTTTCCTCTATTTCTTTACATTGATTGATGAGGAAGGCTTTCTTATCTCTCCTTGCTGTTCTTTGGAACTCTACATTCAGATGCTTATGTCTTTCCTTTTCTCCTTTGCTTTTCGCTTCTCTTCTTTTCACAGCTATTTGTAAAGCCTCCCCAGACAGCCATTTTGCTTTTTTGCATTTCTTTTCCATGGGGTTGGTCTTGATCCCTGTCTCCTGTACAATGTCACGAACTTCCATCCATAGTTCATCAGGCACTCTATCTATCAGACCTAAGCCCTTAAATCTATTTCTCACTTCCACTGTATAATCATAAGGTATTTGATTTAGGTCATACCTGAATGGTCTAATGGTTTTCCCCACTTTCTTCAATTTACGTCTGAGTTCGGCAATAAGGAGTTCATGATCTGAGCCACAGTCAGCTCCCGGTCTTGTTTTTGCTGATTGTATAAAGCTTCTCCATCCTTGGCTGCAAAGAATATAATCAATCTGATTTCGGTGTTGACCATCTGGTGATGTCCATGTGTAGAGTGTTCTCCTGTGTTGTTGGAAGGGCATGTTTGCTATGACCAGTGCATTCTGTTGGCAAAACTCTATTAGCCTTTGCCCTGCTTCATTCTGTACTCCAAGGCCAAATTTGCCTGTTACTCCAGGTGTTTCTTGACTTCCTACTTTTGCATTCCAGTCCCCTATAATGAAAAGGACAGGTTTTTTGGGTGTTAGTTCTAAAAGGTCTTGTAGGTCTTCATAGAACTGTTCAACTTCAGCTTCTTCAGCGTTACTGGTTGGGGCATAGACTTGGATTACTGTGATATTGAATGGTTTGCCTTGGAAATGAACAGAGATCATTCTGTCATTTTTGAGATTGCATCCAAGTACTGCCTTTCGGACTCTTTTGTTGACCATGATGGCTACTCCATTTCTTCTGAGAGATTCGTGCCCGCAGTAGTAGATATAATGGTCATCTGAATTAAATTCACCCATTCCAGTCCATTTTAGTTCGCTGATTCCTAGAATGTCAACGTTCACTCTTGCCATCTCCTGTTTGACCACTTCCAATTTGCCTTGATTCATGGACCTAACATTCCAGGTTCCTGGAATATTGCTCTTTACAGCATCGGATCTTGCTTCTATCACCAGTCACATCCACAGCTGGGTATTGTTTTTGCTTTGGCTCCATCCCTTCATTCTTTCTGGAGTTATTTCTCCACTGATCTCCAGTAGCATATTGGGCACCTACTGACCTGGGGAGTTCCTCTTTCAGTATCCTATCATTTTGCCTTTTCATACTGTTCATGGGGTTCTCAAGGCAAGAATACTGAAGTGGTTTGCCATTCCCTTCTCCAGTGGACCACATTCTGACCAACTTAGACAGCATATTAAAAAGCAAAGACATTACTTTGCTGACAAAGGTCTGTCTAGTCAAAGCTATGGTTTTTTCAGTAGTCATGTATGGATGTGAGAGTTGAACTATAAAGAAAGCTGAGCGCTGAAGAATTGATGCTTTTGAACTGTGGTGTTGGAGAAGACTCTTGAGAGTCCCTTGGACTGCAAGAAAATCAAACCAGTCCATCCTAAAGGAGATCAGTCCTGAATATTCATTGGAAGGACTGATGCTGAAGCTGAAACTCCAATACTTTGGCCACCTGATGCGAAGAACTGACTTATTGGAAAAGTCCCTGATGCTGGGATAAATTGAAGGCAGGAGGAGAAGGTGAATGACAGAGGATGAGATGGTTGGATGGCATCAGTGACTCGATGGACATGAGTTTGAGCAAGCTCTGGGAGTTTGTGGGGGACAGGAAAGCCTGGCGTGCTGCAGTCCACGGGGTCACAAAGAGTCGGACATGACTGAGCAACTAAACTGAACCCATACCCGAAGCCACAAACACACCCTACAAGCTCCAGCCTGAAGACTCTGCTTCCCTTCCTGGCAAACACCAGGCACTATCGCCAGTGGTTGAGAACACATTTCGTCCAAATTCCAGGTCAGACACTATTGGTTTGACCTTGATAAATTCCACAGAAAACATAACCAGATAACAAAACTAATCTTTCTAATCCTTAGCATCCTCATTTGTAGACTGGGCACAGTAATATTATTTACATCACTGCATATATAAAAACTATACAAAGCAATATATGTAAAGTACAAAACACAGGGCTTGCCACATTTTTACCAAGGTGGCATTCATTTAAAGTATCTTATAGGGCTTTTCTAGAGAAGGAAATGGCAGCCCACTCCAGTGTTCTTGCCTGGAGAATCCCGGGGACAGAAGAGTCTGGTGGGCAGCCATCTGTGGGGTCACACAGAGTCGGACACGACTGAAGCGACTTAGCAGCAGCAGCAGGACAGGGCTTTTCACCTCTCCAAACGTGAGGGAAATAAATGGATATAAAGTGTATGTAGAAATGTAAGTATATGTCCAATATGCACACATACACTGTAGATAGGTAATAAATATGTTTAAACATATACATACAAAACAAAAATGTGTAAAATCAAGTACAGTGATTGAGATGATTTTCTCTATTATACTGTTTCTGGATTATTTTTTAAATTCATCTATATTTGTGTATTTTCTGCAATAAACATGAATGACTACTTTTTGTAAAATTTATATATATATTTAGCTAAGGTAATATATGTGTATATCACATTTATCTAAGTGGCTCAGTGGTAAAGAATCCATCTGCCAAGGAGGAGATGCCAGAGACGAGGGTTTAATCCCTGAGTCAGGAAGATCCCCTGGGTCAGGAAATGGCTACCCATTCCAGTATTCTTGCCTGGAAAATTGCATGGACAGAGGACAGTCCATGGGGTCTCAGAGAGTCGGACACAACTGAGCACACATACACAAGGATTTGCAATTGGATTTTCAACCATACCAACAGGAGCACGATCATCCTGTTTGAAAGGCTCCCACTTCAGAAACTGGTACCACCCCACAAGTTAATGAGCTTTTCTATAGATAGTTTCTTCCAGTGTATAATTACTGGCCTGGCTTCATATTATTTTAGGATAGTTCAGCAGCTAATCGTGGTACAGTCTGAATGCTCTGAAATGAGTTCGGCTGAGGATGAGAATAGCTCAGCAAATTTAGGGCTGTGTGTGCATCATTTTTCAAGTCTATTGTTTAGAAGGACACTGATCATGGCAGATTAATGGTGGCGTCCAATTCAAAGGGCAAGTGACTGTGGAGTCTGACCTGCCTCACATTTCACTTTGAACTTCCTAAACTGCTCATTCCTCGGTACCTTGTCACATGCAACCATCATAGGATATTTGAGTTGACCTAAGCGGGTAGGGGAGACTCGGGTCCTGGCAATGCTGAGTCCCTAATATTGTCGCAGGCTCTTATAGAAAAGGAAGCATTTATTTTCTCCCTCTTCAGATTTCCCTTAAAGGAAGGGAACTTCTTTTCATTCACCTGGAGGCAAAAATGCATGCAGAATTTTTCTGGCCTCTTTTGTCTTCCTTTTTTCATTCCTTAGGGAACAGGAGTATGTTATCTGATGGATCTTTGGGAAAATTAATGACATTACTGACTTCGTCACCATCACTCACTCTTTCTGTTACTCCTGTTTGGGGATACAAGTCTTCTTTTCCACATGAAAACTTGCCCCTGTAGGGGAGACTTGTACTTACTATGGCAAGCTGTGTTTTCCTGACAGTTTTCCCGACAATTAACGAAATAATTTAAAGTGAATGTGTTAGTCGCTTAGTTGTATCCAACTCTTTGTGACCCCATGGACTGTAGCCCTCCATGCTCCTCCGTCCATTGAATTCTTCAGACAAGAATACTGGAGTGGGTTGCCATTCCCTTCTCCAGGGGCTCTTCCCTGGCCCACGGATCGAACTTGGGTCTCCCACATTGCGGGTAGATTCTTTACTGTCTGAGCCACCAGGGAAGCCAAATTCCACATATTTATTGAACCAAAAGTTGTTGTATAACTACAGTGGGAGGATAGGGGAGATAATGAAGTACAACAACGCTAAATACTTATCTACCATCATGCAAAATTAATAGACAATGTCTAATATTGATGAGTAGTAAGATAGAGCCATATGGAATTCAAATAGATAGGATGGGATAGATGCCAGAAGAAACAGTTTAATCCATGTAAAATTGTTACCAGTAGGAGAAAAACCAGGAGAAGCAGGGAAATATGGAGGTATGCGTCTGCTCAGACTGTCATAATGAAACACCACTGGGCGGGGCTGGGGTGGACTTGGACAACCGTAATGTATTTTCTCACAGTTCCTATGGCTGGGAAGTTCCAGATCAAGGTGCTAGCCAATTCAGTCCCTGGTGAGGCTCTCTTTCTGGTGTATAGATGGACTCCTTCCCATCATGTGCTCATGTGGCCTTTCTTTGGAGCCAGCATGAGGAGGAGGAGAGCAAGCTCTCTGGTGTCTCTTGTTATAAGGGCACTAATCTTTTCAGCTCAGGGCCCGACCCTTATGACTTCATTTAACCTTAATTCCTTCTTTAAATACAGTCACACTGGGGAGGTTAGGACACCAACAAAGAAATTCTCAGCCCATAGCAGAGGACTTCCATGTCCCTGTACATCTGGGAACTAGCCTGACACAGCTAGACCATGGTGTTCTCCTGTTGCACATAAACCACCTTATGGGAGACCACCATCAGTCAAGGTCATTCTGTAACTGTGATGAAGTGAGACAAAGTAAGCTCACATCTAAATTGTGTGTTTTTGTTTGGTCACTAAGTCATGTCCATGTAAGGAAAGACAAAAACAAGATTTCTCTGCTACCCACAAAACACCAAGCATTCTCCTTCCTAGCTAATAAGAGTGGCCACTGCCTTCACCAGTCACAACTTCATCAGGGTCTAGTCTGCCTTCGCTAACACAACTAGACATGAAATTGGAGAGATGGGAACAGACTCTGATGGTAGTGAAACCATGCAACTCAAGAGTGGGCCTTGAACCCACCAGGCAGGACTGGAACCTAGCCAAAACCCAGACTGGGACTTGAATGCACAGTGTCTCAACTGAGATCACATCTGATCTCAGGATGTAAAGAAGCTCAGTTTCTTTATGTCTCTTTGAAGAAAGAATTCAGTGAGAGACAAAGTGATAGGTAAGAAATAGATTTATTTAAAGAGAAACGCTCCACAGAGTATGGGCCATCTCAGAAAGAGAGAGTTGCCTTCAGGTATGAGGTTGTCAGTGGAAGGAGTATTCCAGATATTTTGGAGAAGGAGTAGGCCAGGAATTGGGCTTCCCTGGTGGCTCAGACTGTAAAGAATCCACCAGCAATGAGGGAGACCCAGGTTTGATCCCTGGGTTGGGAAGATGCCCTGGAGGAGGAAATGATTATCCACTCCAGTATTCTTGCCTGGAGAATTCCATGGACAGAGGAGCCTGGCAGGCTACAGTCCACAGGGTCGCAATGTGTTGGACACGCCTTAGCAAATAAGCACAGCACAGCAGGCCAGGAGTTGAGCTGCTGCCCACTTTTTGAACTTTATAGTTGGCTGTAGAACTGTCTTGGCACTTGTGGGTGTGTCATTTAGCTTGCTGGCATGTTCCAATGACTGTATACTGAGGTTCAAGATCTAGTGGAAGTTGACTCATCTGCTATCTTGGACCTGTTTGGTTCTAAGCAGCTTATGTTGTATCCTCAGGCTATGTCATTCTTTTCAAGACTATGCCCTGCCCCCCTTGCTCCTGTATCATTACTGCCAAGGACCTAGGTTCGATCCCTGGTTGGGAAACTAAAATCCCACAAGCCATGTGGTGTGGCAAAAAAGAAAAAAAAGGTACTAGATCTATCTGTATGAATATTAATATGTTTTTTAAAAAGTTCAGTGGAAAAATCTTGATGTAGATCAAATATATTGTACAACATCACTGATATCAATTGAAAACAATAACCTCACAAAACAGTTTTATATACTGATTGTAGATCCATATATACAGGAAGATGAAGTGAGCAAATACCTACAAAACTCATAATAGTGGTGATGGAAACAAGAATGGGACATGAAGTCAAATGTCACTTAAATGTTTATCTATAATACTTAATTAAAGAATAGAATGACAAATATAACAAAAATATTTCATGTTGATCCCAGGTGGTTAGAAACTAGTGTTTTTTACACTATTCTTTTCTATTTATTCTTCCTACCTTTCTATCCATGTAAGAAATAGCTAATCTATTTTACAGCAATTAGTTGAAGGAAAAGGAAAGTCATTTTGCACATTTATGCCCATATGAGATTACTTTTGCCTTGAGGAGATAAAATCAGATCTCTGTTTTGGACTCAAGAAGAAGATTAAAATGTTTTCCTGCCTTTTTGTGGGTAAAAGAGGCCTTTTAGAATTCTTATGAGGTCTCTGTGCCTTTGAGCCTTGGCAATCACTTCCTGTTAATCCTCTTCAACAACCCCCTCAGAGGTAGGGTCAATATTGCCTTCGTGGTTTTACACAAAGAGGTCTGTTCACACAGTCCTTCAACCTACATCCAATCAATTAATTTAAAAGAAAAAAAAATCTCTCCATCCCTGGGATGAGGTCCAAGCCCTGAGATACCATGTGAGCTGGTAAGAAAGTTTAAAGCAAAATACCGACTTAGGCTTATTGATTTCATTGATTTCATTCATCTGGGGGCCTGGATGGGCCCCAGTCTCATTGGTTGTGATAACTAGAAAGAAATAAAGTGAGTTACATTTAAACTACAAGGTGATAATCAGGTACTTCCTGCTGGTGCCTAGGGAGAGATTGTGTGTGGTGATTCAGGTGGGAAGATGGGGTGGGTCCACTTCTTCCTCCTAATAAGCATTTTTTGCAAATCTTAGAATTCTTTGTCTTTGTAGAGACTTTGAACATGTATCCAATTCCAACTGATATTGATGTTAAAAATCTGATCTCATATTCCTTTAGCTTATCTCATTTACATTTCTACCAGATCTTAAATTTCTTTATGCTAAGATTTCAACCTCTGGAACTGACCTTCAAGGGGAAATTGATCTCTATCACTCCCGTGCTTAAGCCCTAGCCTTCAGACTCAGCACACACAAAAACAGCAATTTCCCTTCTCTTCTCTGTGGCAAGTGGTGGTGGTTTAGTTGCAAAATCATGTCCGACTTTGCGACCCTACGGACCATCGCCCACCAGCCTCCTCTGTCCATGGGATTCTCCAGGCAAGAATATTGGAGTGGGTGGCCATTTCCTTCTCCAGAAGATCTTCCCGACCCAGGAATCAAAATCAGGTCTCCTGCATTGCAGGCAGATTCTTTACCGACTGAACCACCAAGGAAGCCCTCTCTGTGGCAAGTGATATGTTTATTTCTCAATACTCAAGTATGAGAAAGTAGGTGCTTCTCTTTAAATCATGTAGATTTCCACTGGTGGTGATCCTGGTCAAGAGAGGATCTCTCCACAGTTCAAGGAATTATGAGACTCCTGGTGCCAGAAAGCAGGAGAGGGCTGGTCCAGGGTTTTCACCTCACTGCTGGGGCTCCCTCTGGGATGTTGCCCAGGTCCTCTCTGGGTGAGCCCTCATGTCAGGCAAACTCAGGAGTCCCTCTGTTGATCACCTGTGGAGCATAGAATCCTCCCTAGAATGCATCACTGCTGCCAGCCTTGGTCATCCACAGAGATGCCCATTGTACAATGTTTCTGGGGGTGGAGGATAAATGAGGAGTTTGGGATGAACATATGCACACTACTATATATAAATCTTCCCTTGTAGCTCAGACGGTAAAGAATCCACCTGCAATGTGGGAGACCTGGGTTCGATCCCTGGGTTGGGAAGATCCCCTGGAGGAGAGAGATGCTACCCACTCCTGTATTCTTGTCTGAAGAATTCAGTGGATAGAGAAGCCTGGCAGGCTACAGTCCATGGGGCCACAAAGAGTCAGACACAACTGAGTGACTAACACACACATATAATAAAACAGATAAGCGACAGGGACTTACTATATAGCACAGGGAAATACACTCAGTATTTTTAATAAACTACAAGGAAAAGAATCTGAAAAAGGATACATAGATTATATGTATTATATATAGACACATATATATAATGCTGCTGCTGCTGCTAAGTCGCTTCCCGACTCTGTGCGACCCCATAGATGGCAGCCCACTGGGCTCCCCCATCCCTGGGATTCTCCAGGCAAGAATATAGGAGTGGGTTGCCATTTCCTTCTCCAATGCATGAAAGTGAAAAGTGAAAGTGAAATCGCTCAGTCCTGTCTGACTCTTAGTGACCCCATGGACTGTAGCCTACCAGGCTCCTCCGTCCATACATACGTATATATATAACTGAGTCAATTTTGCTATACACCTGAAACTAAAACAACATTGTACATCAATAATACTTCAATAAAAAAATAAAATTTAAAAATCATATTAAAAAACAATTTATTAAATAAACTGTACCAGCAGGCAAGGACCTGGATACAACAGTGAACTATATTTAATATCTTGTAATAATCTATAATGGAAAAAAATCTGAAAAAGAATATATATTTTTTCTATATGTATCTTTTATATCTATATCTATATATCTTTTATATATAGATTCAGTTTAATATCTATATAGATACAGCTATTAAATATAACTATATATATAGATTCTATTAAACTGAACCACATTGCTGTATACCTGAAACTAACACAACATTGTAAATCAACTATACTTCAGTTTAAAAGAAAGTACCAAAGGGTACATTTCTCCAGCAAAGAAGCCTGCTATGTGTTTCTAAAGGCCCTGGGCTACCCCTAAACCTCCACCTCATCATCTTCCACTTCTCCATTCCTTTCCTGGTGAGGAAGAAAGTTTTTATTTCTCATACCTTCTGAGACTAAGGAAAAATAAACATGACTGATCAAATTATACCCACCAAATGAACTCTGTTTTTAAAATGTCTTGACATTTTTCCCAGACTTCCACACCAAACGTGAGAAATTAAACAGGTTTAAATGTTGAAACACATGCATAAAGAAATCTCATTTTTTGACATAACTACTAATTTTTTAATTAAAAGGATAACATATATTTTGCAGATTTTAATGTGTTCATATCTCCCCTTGCCTTCTTACACTTTATGAATTCATCTCTGGGTTTTGCCCCTCATCTCACATCAGTCTCCCCCAGGAAAGGAAGGGTGACAGTTATGAGTCTATCCTGGAAGATGCTAGATTGTATTCTAACTTAGAGAAATCGTTATCAAACGTCCGTGCTTTATTATAAACATAGATAAATTGTGGAATGCCTGACCGATAGATGCACTCAAGAACTCATTCTACGGCATTTCTGCTTCTATATTATCTCCACCTTTCCCACTCTCTAAGGCCAAACCCAAACATGTTTCTCCTTCCACATTCCCCAGTGTCCCTACCTGCCTCCATTTCCTGTTGGGCCAGAGTCCTGTCCTTTCTCTGGCTTAAAAATGCCAACCTGACCAAGTTACTCTCTCCTGACTGCTTACTGCCTTGAGAATAAAATCCACAATACAGCCTCACCCCTGGGAAAGTGGTGTGGGGTGCCTGCTTCTCCTTTACTCCCCCAAACCCCCACCCCTCCCTTAACCGCTCCCCCCAACCCTGCCCCAAATCCCCCAACAGGCTCCAATCAGCAAAGACTCTGCCAGGAACACCACTTCCTCAACCTTCTCTCCCTGACCACCCCTCGCACTCAGCATCACCTTTGCTAATTCACATACTTTTAATGCAGGTGGGATCTCAGACCAAACTACTTGGGTTCAAGCCCACTTATACCTCTGTGTGACCGTGAATGAGACACTTAATTTCTCTGTATTTTAGCATCCATAAGTGTAAAAAGGATATATGTGCTAAGTCGCTTCAGTTGTGTCCAACTCTTTGCGACCCCATGGACTGAGCCCACCAGGCTCCTCTGTCCATGGGATTCTCCAAGCAAGCATACTGGAGTGGACTGCCATGACCTCCTCCAGAAAAAAACGGATATACTGAGATGTTAATTTAACAAATAATGGTTGTTGATTAAAATAATATTAATAACAGCACCTATTGGCAGGGTGGTGATAAGAATTAAATTAGCTGCTAGCGAGCTCCAGGAGTTGGTGATGGACAAGGGAACCCTGGTATGCTGCAGTCCATGGGGTTGCAAAGAGTCGGACAAGACTGAAGGACTGAACTGAAATGAAATACTATTCAGTGCTTGGAGCAAAGACCAGCAGGTGGGAAAACCATACCACCAGCTCTGCTCCAGCTTGATCTCTGAGGAGTCTGCCCTCACTCCTCCAAACTGCCTCTAGCTTCCCCTGTCTGTGTTGTGATGGTTTGCGCAGCGTTAGAGGGTTCTTCAGGTCAGTGATGTCTTTGTCACTACTTCTGTGCCCAGAGCAGATCACATTACAGTGAAAACAGCACAGATGCTGGCGTTCAGCCAGACCACAGTTTTCCAACCCTAGCTGCACATTAGAATCACCTGGGGGAGCTTTTAATATGCTGCCTGGGCCCCCCAGCCATGCGAATTATATTGAGATCTCAAAGGATGGGTTCCTGACGTCAGTACTTTATAAGCCCTTCCCTAAGTGATACCAAGCTTCCCTGGTGGCTCAGACAGTAAAGTGTCTGCCTGCAATGTGGGAGACGTGGGTTCGATCCCTAGGTGGGGAAGATCCCCTGAAAAAGGAAAGAAATGGCAAACCCACGCCTGCAAAATCCCATGGACCAAGGAGCCTGGTAGGCTACAGTCCACAGCAGTTGCCAAGAGTTGGACACGACTGAGCGACTTCACTTTTTCTTTCAGGTGTTAACTAACATTCAGCTAGAAGTAAGAACTAGTGCACAACATACACCCAGGCTTCAAATTCAACTCTTCCTCACTTACTAGCTCAAGGACCTTGGGCAAGTTACTAAAACTGCCCAAGTCTAGACGTGGAAAAAAAATGTCTAACTGCAAAAGTCTCGTGCAGAACGTGTCGCTACCGCCCTCACTTCCTTCACAAATACCCGGAGAGACACAGCCGCCGTGTTCGCCCTCCACCTCCTCACACATCAGGGATAGACCCAGCGAGGTCAGGGCATTTATTTCTCGGCCTTCCACCCTCCCAGGTCATCTCACATGTCTTGAGTCCCTCCCCCAATGGCCACAACTGCTGCCGGGCAGTGCTTTCCTACAGGCAGAGTAATAGTCTCCCTATTGTAGTAACCACAGCATTCCCTCGCCTTTCCAGCGCAGGCGCCGTGATGGCTGCTGTTCTCTCCGTCCTCACAAATGTTCGGTGCGCCTTGTTGCTTCTCCTTAACCGCCCACGTATTTACAGATAATCCTTTTGATAAAATTTCCCACAAGCCCCTTCGAATGTGCTATCCTTAATCCCCCCATGATCACATCGGGGCGGGGGAACAACGACGATAAAGAGGGAGAAGAAATTAGAGAAAAAGTTGAACATATGGTTAAATGTTTATAAAAGTGTAAACACACAACACCCTTCTAAATCCTGTCTTTACTTGCAAAATTCTCCCATGGAGCCCTGTGCTATGCTGTCTGTGCTTAGTCGCTCAGTTGTGTCTGACTCAGTGACCCCATAGACTGTTGCTCGCCAGGCCCCTCTGTCCATGGAATTCTCCAGGCAAGAATCCTGGAGTGGATATCCATGCCCTACTCCAGGGCAGCTTCCCAACCCAGGGATCGAACCCAGGTCTCCCGCATTGCAGGCAGATTCTCAGCCACCAAGGAAGCCCCTCTAATACTGGAGTGGGTAGCCTATCCCTTCTCTAGGGGCCCTTGCTGACCCAGGAATCCAACTGGGATCTCCTGCATTGCAATCAGATTCTTTACCAGCTGAGCTACCAGGGAACCCTAGAACGCTTCAGAAGTACTCTGGGTAACTCTGGTTCACTATCTGGGGGAAGAAATAACACAACAAACTGAATTTTATCTCATGTTTCTCTGAGACTTTGTTTCAGACTTTTTTTTCCTAATTCATTATATTGTTCCCTTCTTGTTCTCTTCATGATGGCATAAATCATCTAACAGGATCACTGTGAAGATTAAAAGATACACCATGAAAATACATGCCTTGTGGTAACAGTGCAGTGGAAGAAGCTTGGACTCTGGTACCCATGTAGATAGAAATTTGAATACCAATCCTAGTTCTATAACTAGACATTTTTTGCATATTGCCTCTGAAAATGGGGTATGAATTCTTATCTTACTGGGTTGTTTATAATAATGATAGTAGTTATTATTTCTGAGCACCATTGTGTGTCAGGCGATGTGATATGTACTTTGTATGCCTTAGCTCACTTAATTCTCATGAAAACCTGTGAAGTAAGTACTGTTTGTTGTCCTTATTTTACATATGAGGAAGCTGAGGATCTGGGAAGTTAAGGAATTTGTTTGAGATCAAATAGCTAGTAAATAACAGCATTAGGCAATAATGTATGATATAAGGTGACTGGAGTGCAAATTAGGTACATATTAATGAAATTCTCTGATATTTTGATAATGATTAATTTTCCTTCCAAAAAAAAAAAAAAAAAACCAAGATGAGTTCAGGATAATGTCATGAAGTTCCCAAGCTGAGTAATTGTATCATTTGTTTCCTACCTCAATAGTCTAGGTTTCAATGTTTTTCTGTATGGAAATTGAAAATGGGGTATAACGTCCAGTGTTTTTCAGTTCAGTTCAGTCTCTCAGCCGTGTCCAACTCTTTGCAACCCCATGAATCGCAGCACGCCATGCCTCCCTGTCCATCACCAACTCCCAGAGTTCACTCAGACTCATGCCCATCGAGTCAGTGATGCCATCCAGCCACCTCATCCTCTGTCGTCCCCTTCTCCTCCTGCCCCCAATCCCTCCCAGCATCAGAGTCTTCTCCAATGAGTCAACTCTTCGCATGAGGTGGCCAAAGTCCTGGAGTTTCAGCTTCAGCATCATTCCTTCCAAAGAAATCCCAGGGCTGATCTCCTTCAGGATGGACTGGTTGGATCTTCTTGCAGTCCAAGGGACTCTCAAGAGTCTTCTCCAACACCACAGTTGAAACGCATCAATTCTTCGGCGCTCAGCCTTCTCTCACATCCATACATAACCACTGGAAAAACTATAGCCTTGACTAGATGGACCTTAGTCGGCAAAGTAATGTCTCTGCTTTTGAATATGCTATCTAGGTTGCTCATAACTTTTCTTCCAAGGAGTGTCTTTACTCCTACAAATTTTCCCAGTGGAGAGTTGTATTCTTTTTTATTTTTATTTATTTTTTGGCTGCTTCTTCTTTTCTGCATATTCTTTGCTGTGCACCTAGCTTTCTCTAGCTGCAGCAAGTGGGGGCCACTCTTCCTTGTGGTGCATGGCCTTCTCATTGCAGTGGCTTCTTTTGTTGGCTTCTCTTGTTGCAGAGCACAGGCTCTAGGTGTGCGGGCTTTAGTAGCTGTGGCTTGAGGATTCTAAAGCACAGGCTCAGTAGTTGTGGCTCACGGGCTTGGTTGCTCTGAGGCAGGTGGGAATCTTCCTACACCAGGAATCAAACCCGTGTTCCTGTGTTGACAGGTGGATTATTAACTACTGGACCACCAAGGAAGCCCAAGAGTTTTATTCTTAACCATCTATAACTAGAAACTACCCAATAGATAATGACAGGTGAAAGTCTCTCAGTTGTGTACAACTCTTTGAGACCCCATGGACTCCAGGCCAGAATACTGGAGTGGGGAGCCTTTCCCTTCTCCAGGGGAATCTTCCCAACCCAGGGACTGAACCCAGGTCTCCTGCATTGCAGGCGGATTGTTTACCAGCTGAGCCACAAGGGAAGCCCAAGAATACAGAAGTGGGTAGCCTCTCCAGGGTCGAACTGGGATCTCCTGCATGACAGGTGGATTCTTTACCAACTGAGCTATGAGGAAAGCCCAGAAACTACCCAAATGTCCATCAATGTAAAATGGAAGAATGAATTGTAGTATAGCCATGCAGGGCTTCCCTGGTGGCTCAGACAGTATTGGAGCCATGTACCTCCTTATTCCCATCCAACAAGAGAGAGTGAAGGAAGGACTTCCGGTTACTCTCTTAATAACAGAGAGAGGGGTTTCCCTGGTGGTTCAGTGGTAAAGAATCCTGCTGCCAATGCAGGAGACATGGGTTCGATCCCTGGTCCGAGAGGATTCCATACGCTGCAGGGCAAATAAGCCCGTGCACCACAACTATTATGCCTGTGCTCTAGAGCCTGGAAGCTGCAACTATTGAGCCCACATGCCACAACTACTGAAGCCAATGCACGTAGCCCCCGTGCTTCACAAGACAAGCCACCACAGTGAGAAGCCCATGCACCTCAACTAGAGAGTAGCCCAAGCCCAGCGCTGAAGACTCAGCACAACCAAAACTAAATAAATAATTTTTTTTTTAAGGGAGTAGAGAACTTACCTAGAAGTCTCTAGCAACACCCTGCATCTCTTTGGCCAGTATTGGATTGCTCACATGTTTATGAACTAATTCACTAGTCAGAGGATTCAGTTATTCTTAGAACAGTCAAGCGTGCCCTGGAGGAAGGACAATCTCCCAGAATGCACGCTGCTGCTCAATGGGGAGGAATAAACTTGGGAGCGCCAGCCAAAATATCCACTAGAGGAGCTTTAGGAGACTGAGGCTGGACGGTAAGGGTTAACCCAGATTATGGAGATGCTTTAATAACAGACCGAGGAATTTGGATTTAACATAATAAGGTCCAAGAAAGTAACCTAATGCACATAATAGTTGTAGGATTGAGAGAAGGGTATTGGATTTGAATTTGCAGGTTCTAAGTCTGGTTCTGCTGCTTGCTGACTGCCAAAAAGTGGGCAGTGGCCCAGTTTCTAGAAAATCCTCACCCTTCCCCCAAATAGCAAGAATATTCCTCCCACTTGTTGGCTTATGAAGTAATTCAGTCCATAAAAGTCCTCAACCCCATGCCCTGGGGCTGCTCACACGTTCTGAGATGGTCGAGGTCTGTCTATAGAATCTGTGTCTGTCCCAACAACCTGCTTTCCCTTTACTTTGGCTGGGTCTTGAATTCTTCCCTGGGCAAAGTCAAGAACTTTCACTTGGCTGTCCATCCTAAGGAAGTCGCTCAGTCCTGTCTGACTCTTTGCGACCCCATGGACTGTAGCCCACCAGGCTCCTCCGTCCATGGGATTTTCCAGGCAAGAGTACTGGAGGGGGTTGCCATTTCCTTCTCCAGGGGCTCTTCCTCACCCAGGGATCAAACCCGGGTCTCCTGCATTGTGACTGAGGGCAGACGCTTTACCATCTGAGCCACCAGGGAAGTCCCTGTACACCAACATGTACAACGCATTAAAGGATGCTGTCAGACTTGATCAGTATTTAGTCAAGGTTAAAAACAGGATTTAGATATAAGAGAGAAAAGACGTTCTTGAAGGTTGATCAGAGCTGTCACAGAGAGAATAGTTGACAAGGTAAAACCAAGTTGTCCCCTGAAGACATTGCTGCTGGTGCTGCTAAGTCGCTTCAGTCGTGTCCGACTCTGTGCGACCCCATAGACAGCAGCCCATCAGGCTCCACTGTCCCGGGATTCTCCAGGCAAGAACGCTGGAGTGGGTTGCCATTTCCTTCTCCAATGCATGGAAGTGAAAAGTGAAAGTGAAGTTGCTCAGTCGTGTTCGACTCTTGGCGACCCCATGGACTGCGGCCCACCAGGCTCCTCCATCCATGGGATTTCCCAGGCAAGAGTACTGGAGTGGGGTGCCATTGCCTTCTCCCCTGAAGACATTGGGATGTGTAAATTGGAAAGTTCTAGATTTTGCAGAAAAAAAAATTGATTTTTCCCTCTCACAAATTCCTAGTTTAATCTGAGATCCTCTATTTTAAAAGGGAAATGTTTTTCTGGAATTACATCATACATATGGTTAAGTCCCTAAATCACAAGTTTATAGCTCAATGAATTTTCACAAAAGGAACCAACATTTGTAATCTCCACCCTGAAGAAATAGAGCATGACCAGCCCCTGAGTAACCCTCCATGGGTCACTTCCGAATCTTTACTCTGTTTCACTGCAGAAACCTCCAGTATTCTAACTGCTAATCATACAGTATACTTTTTTGTGTGTTGGAGTTTTTTACTCAACACTAGATTTGTGAGATTTATCTATGTAGTTGTTTATAGAAGTAGGTTTTTTTTTCTTTCTGCATAGCATTCTATTGTATGAATATATCACATTTTATCCATTCTACCATTGATGGAAATATGGATGTTATCAATTAATGGTTCTCACAGATATGCTGCTCCATCCATAATTTTACATCTTTTAGGGATTTATATGGAGACCTTTCTACTGTGTATACCTGGAAGCAGAGCTACAGAATAATATAGTCTAGATGCCTAGCTTTTAATAAATAGTTGTACTGGGAGACTCTTCTGAAAGGATTTTATGTCTGTGGCCAGTTTGCATTAAGAATGTATGTATTGCCGACGTAGAGAGTGGACTTGTGGACACAGCAGGAAAGGAGAGGGTAGGATGAATGGAGAAAGTATCATTGGCACATATACACTCCCACGTGTAAAACAGATAGCTAGTGGGAAGCTGCTGTATAGCACAGGGAGCTCAGTCTGGTGCTCTGTGATGACCCAGAGGGGTGAGATGGGAGGATGGGAGGGAGGCTCAATATGGAAGGGATATATGTATTTATGACTGATTCATGTTGTTGTATGGCAGAAACCAGCATGACATTGTAAAGCAATTATCCTCTACTTTTAAAAATTAATTTTTGAAAAAGAACTTATATAGCAAAGAACTATTCAATATTCTGTAATAAACCATAATGGAAAAGAATATGGATATGTAAGTGAATATATATATATATAACTGAATCACTTTGCTGTACAGCAGAAATTAACACAAATTATAAATCACTGATGTGTGTGTTAGTCGCTCAGTCGTGTCCAACTGCTTTTGACCTCATGGACTGTAACCCAACAGGCTCCTCTGTCCATGGGATTCTCAGACAAGAGTATTGGAGTGGGTTGCCATTCCCTTCTACAGAGGATCTTCCCAACCCAGGGATCAAACCCGGGTCTCCTGCATTGAAAGCAATCTTTACCACTGAGCCACCAGACAAGCCCCCCTAAAATTGCCCATACTTCAATAACATAAAAAATTTTTAAAGATAATTACAATCCATAGGGTGCTAAAAATAACAAAAATAGAAACAAACAGAAAAAAAAAAAAAGATATATCAGTTACTGCTGCTGCTGCTGCTTAAGCAAGTCAGTAATGTCTGTTTTTGTGACCCCAAGGACAGTAGCCCACCAGGCTCCTCTGTCCATGGGATTCTCTAGGCAAGAATATCAGAGTGGGTTGCCATGGCCTCCTCCAGGGAATCTTCCTGACCCAGGGGTTGAACCCAGGTCTTCTGCACTGCAGGCATTTTCTTTACCGCTGAGCCACCAGGGAAGCCCCATCAGTTACTATGTGCGCCATAATAAACAAGACCAGAATGCAGAATCTATTTTGCTGTGATGATTCATGATTCAGTAGATCAGCAATTTGGTTGGCTAAACCAATAACCTTTTCTGCTGGGGTCACTCCTCTGGCTGCAGCTATCTGACAGCTCAAGGAAGTTCAGTGGGATGAAACATCCTTATTTATGTCTTGGCTGAGCTCTATGTCTCCAGCAGGACAACCTGTGCTTTTCACAGGAAGCAGAATTACAAAGGACGAGAGCTGAAGCTGTTATACTTCCTGAGTCCTAGGCTAGGAGGCTGTACAGCATCACTTTTGCTGCATCCCATAGGTCAAAGCAGGCAAGCCACATTCAAGAACAATAAACACCTCTTTTTGATAAGAGAGCCAGTAAAATATTGTGCCCACTTTTTTTTTTCAAGTTCCCATGATCTTTAACCTGACCACAATTACTTGTTTTCTTCTCACAGGCAAAATATGCTCACTTCCACCCCAGGAGCCCCAAGCGTCTCATCCAATTATGGCATCAGGTTCAAAGTCTAAGATCTCACCACCTGTGAAAGTATTACTTGCTCAGTTGTGTCCAACTCTCTGCGACCCTATGGACTGTGGCCTGCCAGGCTCCTCTGTCTGTGGAATTCTCGAGGCAAGGATACTGGAGTGGGTTGTCATGCTCTTCTCCAGGGGCTCTTTGCAACCCAAGGACTGAACCTGGCTCTCCTGTGGCAGGCAGATTCTTTACCATCGGAGCTGCCAGGGAAGCCCATTTGGTCCAAATGAGTGCTATCCTCAGGTGCAGCTCCTGTCAGGAAGGACACCTGCCCCACAAAAAGGCAAGTTTCCCACTCCCCATACACCCAAAATATATTAGGAAGGTAGGATAACCACAGTAGACACTCCCATTCAAGGGAGGGGGAGGTTGGGAGGCACATAATAGTCACTGTTCCATGGAAATTCTCAAATATAGCAGGGCACATGGTTACTAGGTCCCCTGAACCAGAAATAGGAAGGGTCTCTTTTTTTCATTTTTAAAAAATATTTATTTATTTTCATTTATTTATTTGGCTGTGCCAGGTCTTAGCTGCAGCGTGTGGGATCTTCTGTTATGGCTCACAGACTCTCTAGTTGTGGCCCATGTGCTCAGTAGTTACCGCTCACAGGCTTAATTGCTCCCTGGCTTGTGGGATCTTAACTCCCAACCAAGGACCGAACCCAAACCCCCTGCATTGTGAAGCAGATCCTTAACCACTGGACCACCAGGGAACCCAAGAAAAGTTTCTTGATCAGGGTCCATCACTGCTCCCTGGGTATTGAACCATCCAATCCATTTTTCTGGAAGCCTCTTGTCTCAGCTCCTATCAGAAATGACCCATTCTGCAGCTGAGTAGTTTTCTCAGACTGCCTGCTATCTATGTTGACAGCCCAGAGTTTGTTTATTCATTATGAACTGTCTTGGTTCCATTTAGCCTCAGCTGGCAGTGATTTTGCCAGCAACACTCTCTTTAAAATTTTGTGGATTTCCTCTGACTCTGATACAGGTCTACTCGGTGGGGCACAAGTCACATTTACAGTTATTTTTGAGGCTGGTCTCTTTCTATGTTGGGTCATAAGTCAGGCAGTAGTTGGACAATGTTCTTTTGTCTCTTGAAAGAGTAGCTGACACTGCCTCAAACTGTCCAATGATCTTAAGTGTGACATTACAGCTGTATGCTGAATTTGGACCTTGGCCCCAAGCCTCATTTTATTTTGAGAATCTTATTTGCTATGGACACTGGGCATAATAAACAATTTTATTTTACAGCCGAGTGCATCTTGGATACATTATGTTTTTCTCAAAACTGTGCCTGCAAATTAAGCAGTTGCATTTTGACCTTGTCTCTTCCTGGTATCTTATCATATGTATCCAAGACCAACAAAGTGACACTCACATCATTCTGCCTGGGGATTTCTTTAGGCAAATCCAAAAGTTTATTAGTAGCATTTCCTATCTTCCAGGTTATTAGAGACAACAGTTTTGTACATTGTTGGGGCACTGCATAATGCCACATGCCATTACCCACATCGCTGATGAAGTTTTCTAACACTGCTTTTCTAATCGCTAATAACAGTTGGTTTGCCACTAATCTAGCTTCTACTGAAAGTCTTCTCATCACTGTCTGCTCTTTTTCTAGGGCAGGATAGTTTATTCAGGTGGTAACTTTGAGTGATGGATTAGTATCTCCCCAGGGATA
The DNA here is from genome assembly GCF_014754425.2 of Oryx dammah. Taxonomy (NCBI): domain Eukaryota; kingdom Metazoa; phylum Chordata; class Mammalia; order Artiodactyla; family Bovidae; genus Oryx; species Oryx dammah. The sequence goes on from NW_024070208.1 coordinate 73,296,905, forward strand.
AGGAGCAAGCTTGCTTACTGCTTGCTCTAAAACCAGTGGATTCCCCAAGCTCAGTGTTTCTCAGCTACATTTCAAACCCACTGTGTAGAGAGTGCTCATTTGGGCTGTATCACATCACCCACACAGGACCCAAGGGCAACGAGAACTGAAGCAAATATGCTGATATGCATGCTGCTTGCTCTTCCATGAATAATAAAGTCCCACATCTCAGCCCCGGGAATCTTTGTCTATTGCCAGCACTCAGGAAACAGTCACAGGCTCGATGATTCACTTGTAAGTGGGAAAACCAAATCCCAGATCTAATAGTCTCCATCTCCAGGAGGCATTCTCAGTTTAATTTTCAAAAACTTAAGTTAACGCTACCAAAGTCTGGCCATGACCTGAAAAGAAGTCTCATTTTCCGAAGATATAAGGGGGAGTGAAAAGAAGTTTTTTTTTTTCAAAGTTAAGAACTCTATCACAATTCAGAACTGAAAGCAAATCCTGTTGACATTGTTACCTTGTGTCTCGAGAGCTGGCCTGGCCTTAGATCAAAAGACAGTATTACAGCATTGTTGAAAATTGTGTATTCTCTTCAAGAAAATGTTATCTTTTAGGCCATTTATCAATCCAGCAACAGAAAAATTCCAGCAACTGGCCAGCTTCGATGATTTACATAATTTCTAAACAAACATAGTCATCTTTTAAGTACTTTTTTGAAAACAGTTTCTTGGCCACACCATGCGGCATGTGGGATCTTAGTTCCCCAATCAGTGATCAAATCCACGTACCCTTCATTGCGTTTGGAGTGTGAAGTTTTAACCGCTGAAACCCCAGAAGTCCACGTAAGTTTTTAACTCTGTGATCCCCAAATATGTCTGTCTTGTAAAACAATAAGTCAAAGGAAGAACAGGGGTATCAGAAGTGGGAAAAAAAAGGATTAATAACATTCATACAAGAAAGACAAATACTGCATGGCATCACTCAGATGTGAAATTTTAAAAACTCAAATTCATAGGAACAGAGAGTAGATTGGTGGTACCAGGGGTTGGGGGGTTGGGAGAAATGGGGAGATGTTGGTCAAATGGTACAAACTTCCAGTTGTAAGACGAATAGATCTTAATAATTAGATTTGAGGATATAATGTACAACCTGGTGACTGTAGTTAACCAAAGTGTATTGCATACTTGAATGAACTTACTTACAAAGCAGAAACAGACTCACAGACTTTGAGAACAAGCTTATGGTTGCCAGGGGGAAGGATAGCGGGGAGAGGATAGTTAGAGAGTTTGGAATGGGCATGTACACATTGCTATATTTGAAATGGATCACCAACAAGGACCTACTGTGCAGCACAGGGAACCCTACTCAATGTTATATGGCAGCCTGGATGGGAGGGGTGTTTGGGGGAGAATGCCTACATGTCATTCAGCATAGGGCTGAATCCCTTTGCTGTTCACTTGAAACTATCACAACATTGTTTGTTAATCGGCTATATCCCAGTACAAAATAAAAAGTTTAAAAAAGTGTATACTTGAAAGTTTGCTAAAAGAGTAGATCTTAAGTGTTCTCACCACAAGAGAAAAAAAGATTTTAAAAAACTATGTGAGGTGTTAGATGTGGTAACTAATACAATTGAGGCAATCATTTCACTAGAAATATGTATATCAAGTCACTGCATCACACATCTTAAAACTTATGCAGTATTTTATGTCAATTATATCTCAGTAAAGTTGTGGGGAAATTCATGGATCACTTGCCGTATGCCAAGGAACTGTAAAACGTTCTTCTGCTGACACTGATGTGAAACTTTATTATGCCTGTTGTTGTTTTAATCTTTTAAGAAATAGCATAGCTTAGTGCCTGAGATCACAGGCTCTGGAACCAGACATCTGAGTTCACAGCGTAGCTGGCTGGTAATTAGCTCTGAAAGGACACGTGTGTTATTTAGCTTCTCTAGGCTTTGTTGCTTCATCTGTAAAATGAGGGAAATATTGGCTCTGAATCACTGGGGCGGTGTGTTGAATTAAAAGAGTGACATGTGTAAAGTGCTTTTCTCAGAGCAAAGACAATTAAGTGAAGAGGATGAGAGAGAAAATTGCTCCAACATGCAGGATCAAGAATGACAATTTGTAGGACACCCTGAAAATCCAGAAGACTGGGATGTCTTTAATGCCTGAATTTCTGGATAATGATAAACGGACTCTGGAAGCATCTTTCTAAAATCTAGGAATCTAATTTCTTTGATTTTGGGTTCTAGTCTCCATGACTGTGAGACATTACATTTCTGTTGTTTAAGCCTCTCAGTTTGTAGTACCTTGTAGTGGAAGCTGCAGAAAACAAATACAAAATACTAGGACAATTCTGTCATTTTCTTTTTTTTAAAATTGAGATATAATTAATTTACAGTGTTATTAGTTTCAAGTGTACAGGAGATTATACATACATATATTCTTTTTCAGATTCCTTTTCCACTATAGGTTATTGCAAGATATTGAGTATTATTCCCCGTGTATTTTCTTTTCTAATCAAAGCAAGACATAGCCCTGAAAGGCATTATGACAAGTAACAACTTCCTGCCCTATCCTTCCCCTCTCTCAGTGCAGTTCTTTTAAAGGACCCTTTATAAGTCAAACAGAGAAGTAGAAATATCGTATGACATCGTTTATATACGGAGTGTAAAAAGAAATTATAGAAATGAGCTTATAAAACAGAAAGAGACAAAGTCAGAGAAGGAATTTATGGTTGTCAAGGAGAAGGATGGGGGAAGGGATAGTTAGGGAGTTTGGGATCGACATGTACACTCGGCTATATTTTAAATGGATGACCAACAAGGTTCCCGGGTGACTCAGTGGTAAAGAATCCGCCTGCCAATGCAGGAGACATGAATTCAATCCCTGGGTTGAGAAGATGCCTTGGAGTAGGAAATGGCAACCCATTCCAGTATTCTTGCCTGGGAAATCCCATAGACAGAGGAGCCTGGTTGACTACAGTCCACGGGGTCATGGAGAATCGGATACAACTAAGTGAGTAAGCATGAATAGGGGAATAATAGCTCAACATATTAAGCTCAGCGCTCTTCCTTTCATCTTTTTTTCTTATACCGCACAATTGTTTTATAATCTCTTCATGAGGACAAGATCTCTACCTGTCTACAAATTTTTGCAAACACGGAGCAGTTATTTTAAAAGCCAAAACATTTTTTTTTTCTCCTCTGTCCTTTCTTCCTTCTTTTTTTTTTTTTTCTTTTTTTCTTCTTTTTTTGGAAAGAGTCAAAAAGCAAAGCTCTGAAGATGCCACTGATAAAGTTTATCTTTAAACAAGACCTGGGAGGAAGTTAGGTTTTTCTGGGTGAGGATGAGAACCCTGGCGGGTGGTAAAAGGAAGAGGTAGGTCCCCCATTCCTGGGGGTTCCTTTCCTCAAGAAGCAGTCTCCTCAGGATAGCCTGGCCCCTCCAGGTGAGCATCTTTGGTCTTGACTCCTAGAAGTTAGGCTGGGAGCTCGGTCAAAGTTAGCAACCACCACTGCCATTTGGGAGCGCTTCCTAGTGCAGTGCTAAGAAGCTGCAATGGTTTGTTGTATCCCTGGAGGGCCTCCCAGCAGCAGCCAGTGATGTGTCAGGGGACCCTCGGCAGGAGGGACTCCTGTGAGCAGCTTCAGACTTTGTACAGCCCATCCAGATCACTCAGGGCCCAGGACACAGGTCTGTGTCTGACTCTATGTGACCATATGGACTGCAGCCCTCCAGGCTCCTCTGTCCATGGGATTCTCCGGGCAAGTGTACAGGAGTGGGTTGCCATTTCCTTCTCCAGGGGATCTTCCAGACTCAGGGATCAAACTGGAGTTTCTTGCATCTTCCGCATTGGCAGGTGTATTCTTTACCACTGAGCCACCTGGGAAACCCCTCTGTGTCCCTAAATGTATCCCGATTCTTGAGCAAAATACCAACTGTCTTCAAGGTTTGCTTTAAGGATGCAATAACCAACCTGAAAGTATCCGGAACCGAGTCAACCTCGGCTGTACGGAGGTTTGTTTTCTTAGGCAGGCCCAACTCTAACTCCAAATACACAGGAATTGGGGGAGTGCTATCACCATCTGTACAAAGTGTTCTATTTGCTGATAACTCAAGTAGCGTGAAAGAGAGGAAAAAGAAACAGCAGTCACCATGTTGTGACTGTAAGTAATGAGGTTGGTTCTCCGGAAAGATGGCCATCTGACTCTGAACAAAATTCCCCCACAGAGGAGGATCCATGCAATTCTGAGCAATGGTGCCGGCACTGGAAAAAGCATGCAGTTTTCCTACTTTGAAGACCAGCACTTACTTAGGTGTGTGAACTCTAGTGACTGTTAGAGTTCACACAACTAAGTAAGTCTCTTTATGATGTAATTGACCTCCTGAATATTATGAGACATTTGTGATTAAGATGCTTTAAATGAAGTTTATGTTTCTCAGAAATCATCCTTCTTCTTCTTCTAAGTCATGTCAGTTGTGTCCAACACGACTCTGTGCGACCCCATAGACGGCAGCCCACCGGCTCCTGTCCTTGGGATTCTCCAGGCAAGAGCACGGGAGTGGGTTGCCATTTCCTTCTCAGAAATCATTAGACCCACAAAAAAGTCTACCTGGACTGTAAAATGTTTATTGTTACACCTCTTCCATCACAAGACAACAAATGACATCAGTATTTGCTGAGTAAATACCAGGTAACTGCATTTTTATAGGCAGTGAAATTTTACAAAGGAGAAATTAGACTCGATTGCTTGACCTCTGGTTTCTGAGATCTGACCAGAAAGATAAGACAACAGTGAAATCAATAGAGAAGTGGGGGAGGAAGAGTCAACTAGAAATATGTTTAACCATTTTTTATAATTAACATTGATTTTTTTACAAGGCCAAATTTGCAAGGAAAATATTTTGCTGACTTTTTTATGTTCTTCTTAGCTTTGTTCACATTGATCATGATTTCATTATGCTTTTATTTTCATGCTTATTTTATTTTTTACTATGCCATATTCAGTATTCTTTTAAAAAAATTTATTTATTTGGCTGTGCCAGGTCTCAATTGTAACATATGGATCTTGTTCTCAAACCAGGGATGGAACCCAGGTCCCCTGTGTTGGGAGTTCAGAGTCTTAGCCACTGGACCACCAGGGAAGTCCCTTTATTTGTTTTAAGAGATGATGAGATCAAAGTAAAATGGGTCGCCCTAAAAATTAGGCACCATAAATATTCTCCAAGGAAAGAATTCTTTCAATGACAGCATTTTTGTTTCAATTTATAAATATACAAACTACTGTTAAAATCTTTGCATTACAATATTTGCTCATGTACACATCAATGGGAACATTTCTTAGAGAGAGGTATGTAGGTTATATGAAGCCCATTTGACTTAAAAGGAAATGTACACGAGGGGGTCGTGTGACTTCTCCAAACTCTCACCATGAGTCATAAAAGCAGAAATCAAGTTTCCTGACTTGGTCTTCCGCTGCGTCCACTTCATACTGTGTTCACTGATTTTAAAACGCAGCTACTTCAATCCGTTTTCAGGTTCTTTGCAGAGCTGGTTATAGTTATGCCTACAGTGGCTCAGGAAAATATCCACATTTTATGTGTCTAGTTTTCTCATAGGACACTAACATCTTCACAGGACTTCAGAGCTGGAGTGGGTCCCTGAGATCTAGTCCAACACTCTCATTTTATAGACTGGGAATCTGAGGCCCAGAGTGGTTCAGAAGCTCCAGGAGGAGATGCTCCAAGGTAAACAATGGTGTAGAAATGAATCTATGAAAAAAGGTGAAAGGCGCTGACGTTGTTTCCTCCAAACAGCTAATCAAATATGACCTCTGAGTATTAGAAGCGTCATGATTCAGGAAGTTTAATAAGGAAGTTGTTTCCCTCTCTCTGTCTCTACCAAACTCAAAAGGGAATAAGTTTTGCTTAGAGTGAGCAAACAAAAAGAATGAGAATAAATATAAAAAAGAATTTTCTGGCAGCCAGAATGATTAAAAAAACTGAGATAGGAAACCTAGAAATACAGTTTACCTACTGCACAATTCCCCTCTGCTGCTAAGTCACTTCAGTCGTGTCTGACTCTGTGCAACCCCATAGACGGCAGCCCACCAGGCTCCCCCGTCCCTGGAATTCTCCAGGCAAGAACACTGGAGTGGGTTGCCATTTGCTTCTCCAATGCATGAAAGTGCAAAGTGAAAGTGAAGTCACTCAGTCCTGTTGGAATCTTAGCGACCACATGGACTGCAGCCTACCAGGCTTCTCCGTCCATAGGATTTTCCAGGCAAGATAGAAGGTGTCAAAGTCAATGGTTGTTAGTATAATATAGTCACTGTTGTGCAATGGTAAACATAATCCATTTTAGAACATAGTCATCAACTCAGGAAAAACCCATACCCTTTAGTTTTCACTCACCGTCCCCTCCTGTCTGCTAGCCATAGGCAACCTCTAATCTACTTTGTCTTTACCGATTGATCTATTCTGAACCATTTCATGTAAGCAGAATCTTATAATACATGATCTTTTGTGACTATCTTCTTTCCTTAGCATCAAGTTTTCAAAGTTCCATGTTATAGCATGTATCAGTTCTTCATTCCTCTTTTTAAGTATTTCTTCTTTATTTAGTTTTGGCTGTGCTGGGTCTTGGTTGCTGCGCATGGGCTTTCTCTAGTTGTGTCGAGCAGGGGCTGCTCTCTAGCTGTGGCATGCAGATTTCTTACTGTGGCAGCTTCTCTTGTTGCGGAGCACAGGCTCTGGGCACTTAGGCTCAGTAGTTGTGCTCACGGGCTCCAGAGTGCAGGCGTGGTTAGTGTGGCTCATGGGCTTAGTTGCCCCATGACATGTGGGATCTACCCAGACCAGAAATCAAACCAGCATTGCAAGGTGGTTTCTCAACCACTGGACCACTGGGGATACCCTCTTCATTCCTTTTCTTTTTTTTTTTTTTTTTCTCTTCATTCCTTTTCATTGCCAAAATAATACTCTATTGCATGGATATACCATGCAATCTGTTTGGTAATTTGCTTATCTGTTCATCGGTTGACAGGTATTTGAGTTGTTTCCAACTCTGGCCTTTGTGAATAACGCTGCTGAAAACATTCATCTGCCAGTTCTTGTGAGGACATCTGTTGTTATTTCTCTTGGGTATGTACCAAGATTGTGGAACTGCTGGGTCAAATGATAACAAGTACATTTAACTGTTTAAGGAACTGCAAGACGGTTTTACAAAGTGGCTGCCCTATTTTCAGTCTCACCTGTCGTGCAAGAGGGTTTCAATTTCTCTGCATTCTCACCAACATTATTATTATGACTTTTTGATGCTAGCCATTTTAGTGGGTGTGAAGTGATATCTCATTGTGGTTTTGATTCTTATTTCTCTAATGATTAATGATATGGAGCATCTTTTCATGTGTTTATTGGTAATTTGTGTGTCATCTTTGGAGAAAGTTCTATTCAGATCCTTTGCTCATAAAAAAAAAATTGACAGGTTAAGTGCAGATTAGCTTCTTAGTCTCTGGGTTGCTTCAGATCAGATCCTCTATTATATAAGAGTCCTAGTTGCATGAATTTGAATTGTTCCAATTCTGGTTCCATGAATCTACAATTTGGAAGAATTTCTGTATTTTAAGTTTGAATTTTATAGAAGGAAAGGTGAGGAATAAAATGTTACAAAAGATCCACACTTCCTGCAGAGATGAACTTTCGAGTTAGAAGAGCTACGGAGATGCCTTTCAGGAAACTCCTCAGTTTGCGTGTAAGTCCTGCAAAACAGGTTTTCCATATCGGTGCAAAACCTGGCCCAGAAAGGAGCCAGTGGGCAGATGTGCTTAACTTCCTATAGCCTTTGAAAAAAATAAACCCAGTTTTTGTCTGAATTACATTATGGGGTGATCCATTTTCAACCAGCTAAGAGGGTAGCTACGTTGTTCCACCAAATGTATGATGTAGCATGAAAATATAACCCAAGAAAAGCAATTCAACAGGGTCTCATTATAGACATGCTCGTGAAGGGTACAGTCTTGACAGGGAAAGCCAGCACTTTGCTTCCAGTCCATTCCCTTCCTCTGAGTTCTCATGTCACTTAATTTAAAGATGAACGTTTAGGCCCTTCCCTGGGGTCCAATAGTTAGGACTCCATACTTCCACCGCAGGGGGCACCCAGTGGTTAGGACTGAATACTGGCACTGCAGGGGGCACAGGTTCAATCCTGGGTCGCAGATCTAAGATCCTGCAGCCACACGGTATGGTCAAAAAAGTTAAAAAAATATATATGAACATTTAAATTTGTTTTAATTATTGTTTTTTAAGTCTGTAGGCTCTGCATTCCTATGTACCAGGTTGTGAGTGGGTAGATGGAGTAGTTTGAGGTTTGAGAATTTAGGGTAAAAAGGTGTGACCTGGGGACAGTGAAGGCACCACAGTTGATCATTTAAACACAGTATGAGCTCACTGAATATTTAAGAATGAGTGACAGAAATTTTTCTTTTTTCAAGAACGGAAGATATTTACATTATCCATCACTAATATGCCCGTCACCAGCTCAAATAGAATTTAAGTGGTGAAGGCTACCTGAACAGCTTAAAAGATTCAAACCTATTGTTGAGTGAAAAAGGACACCGTATCTAGGTAATCATTAGAAGGTTTACATCTTAAAAAGAAGAAGAGATCACGACGTTTTCTGATTAGCCAAGATTCTTATGGCTCATTTTGTGCCTAACATGGTGCATGCAAGTTCAGACACTTTAGTCATATTGACTCTTTGCCACCCTATGGACTGTAGCCTGCCAGGCTCCCCTGCCCATGGAATTTTTCAGGCAAGAATACTGGAGCGGGTTTCCATGCCCTCCTCCAGAGGATCTTCATGACCCAGAGATCGAACCCACCTCTCCTGCACTGCAGGCAGAATCTTTACCACTGAGCCACCTGGGAAGCCCCTGCCTAACATGGACTAGAAGGCAAATAAAGCCATAATGCAAAGCATCCACCCCAAGTCCCTCTATACCTGATTTTCTAGCCTACCCTTACCACTATGATGCTTCCTACTCAACTATTTTTCCATTAGTTGCACCTGCTGATGAAGAAATCAATAGATAGTCCCCAGATTACAGTCTTTGGTATTGGTTTGAAATGCCCAAAGGCCCGCCAGGGCAGCCAGCAACTGGTCACTTTCCCAGGGGCTGGAGGAATGGCTGAGATTCACTCCTTTAATATGTTCGTCATACATCTTACGATCACCTTGTGATCAAGCATTGATTCTTAACCTGTATAACTTCTGATTTTGGATTCTTGGTAGGATCCTCAAGCAAAATGCCATGAGGACGCCTCACAGACATGAGCCCTGCTCAGGAGCCAAAACATTAGAACAAATAACACGTGATGGAACTGAGGAAAAAGAAGTGGGAAATTGGCACCAAAGAACTTTCAGGATTGGCAAGGAAACCTTGAAAGTGCTGAGACCTCACATTTTACCAAGGGGGGAAAAAAGTGACCTTTACAAAGGGGTGTGCATGTGTTTTATGAAACAATTTTATAAACTGAAAAAATTGATTTTCAGTCATTAATGATGAAAATTGGGAAACAAGAAATACTAAACACAGTGAAACTAGGTTATCAAGGACAATCTAGGCCAAATTTGATCAATTAAGATATCATATAAGAACTTAAACTAAAAAAAAAAAAAAAAGAACTTAAACTATAGACCAAAATGCCATACGCTTATTTAACAGGGCATTGCCTTCTGCTTCTATATAAATTTGTCTCTACTTGAGAAACCAGTTTCTCTTTTCAGTACTGAGTAGTAGAAGTGAAATCCTAGGTCAAGAAGCTAAGTAGTTTCAAAACTGAAGTTGTTGATATATTTGGAGTCTGAGTAACCCCCAACTGCATGAGTTGTCCCTTCTGTGACTTTGGGAACAGTTGGGTCAGCTAATAATAACTGAACGGCTGAACAGCCTGGGAAGCTTGTATGGTGGGCAAGTTGAAGGGGGCCAGCAGCGTGGCACTGCTGACCTGCAGCGGGTCACAATGGTAGTCAGCAGTCTCCATGGTAACGTCTCTGAGCCATGAGGTCGGAACTGTGGGATTAATGACATCCCACGACTGGAGCAACCATAGTGCTGAGAACAGCTTTGACTACTACGGTAAGTCATCCCTGGACCTGAGACATAAATGAAAAACTGGAAGAACTCAATTCATCCTGAGGACAAATTCAGGAGATTCTGGAGGGCAAGTCTTTCGTGTCAGATCCTGCAGGGTCTTTTCACTTTCTCCCCATTTGCGGTCCCCATAGTGGTACCAACAAGGGAGGAAAGGCCAGAAAAAGTGATTCTGAGAATGGATTAGACAGAAACCAAGAAAGAAAGAATGTGAATTCTGTGACCGCAAGTTATTCCTTCAAACTGTGTCTTAAATTAGCTGTTGACCGCCTTTGTGTATTTAAGGAAGCATCATTTGGTTAGAGTTGCCCAAAAGAATGTAGACCATTGCCTGAGTGATCTGGGTGGCCATCCTGAAAGAGTTAGAAATGCGTTTTTGTTTCATTTAGGTGGTTCCGGGAAGAAACTTTTCCAGGACCTATGTATGGGCGCGGGTGTTTCCCCTGATCCGTATCCTTGCAGCACCCAAGTAAGACTAAAATTATCAGATACATTTTGTTCTATCTCTGGCCACTGCTAACTGCATTCTTTGTTTCCTTTATAACAAAAAGTATCTACTATTTTCTTCTACAGTGATGATATTCATTTCTTGATCATTTCACCTTCCAGTCATCAATAGATTGAAATCCAAGTCACCAGGATTTTCCACCTGACTTTCCCACAGGAAATAAGCACTTACAAGCAGTTTGACTCAGCGTCTTTCATTTCTCAAGCATCTCAAAATAAGCTCTGTTTAAAATCTTTAGAATTTCCATCCTAGGCCTCTATACATTCTGGCTGCTTACTCTCAGAGGCTGAGGACATGTTATTTTCATTTTCAGGGACTATAGGCTAGTAAAGGAGGGATAACTTAATTCATTTTCATTTCGGGAAAAGTAAATCACTTAGTAGTCAAAAGACTACTTACTGGATGACTACCTTACTTAACTGTTTCTCCGAGAACTTAATCTCCTAACAAGGTATATGAAGTTGCTCAGTTGTGTCCAACTCTGCGATCCCATGGACTGTAGCCTACCAGGCTCCTCTGTCCATGGAACTTTTCAGGCAAGAGTACTAGAGTGGGTTGCCATTTTCTTCAACAGGGGATCTTTCCAACCCAGGGATCAAACCCAGGTCTCCCACATTGCAGGCAGATGCTTTACAATCTGAGCCACCAGGGAAGCCCAGCAAGGTATAAAAAAAAAAACAAAATTACAAAGAAAATTATTAGATGCAGGCGATTTGTCAATGGCAATGCTCTTATTATTTAAAGTTCTAATTTAGGCCTCCCTAAACACTTTTGCTCCATGTTTTAAAATGTGTTTAAACATATATATGTTGGAGCCTCCGTAACACTAGCAGTGAGAGGCAGCTTTGTGCTGGGGCATTGTGTCTGCACCTGCTTAAACATTTGGAACACAGTTAGGAAGCCCTCAGTGAAAAATATCTGAGAGGCCAAATAATAGTGAAGTTCATGCCTGGGACCCTACAGAAAATATACTCAGTTTTCCCTATTTCATATACCATTTAATATCCTTGGTTATTCGGTCTCAAGTCCACAGCAAACCAGATGATGAGAGCAGCTGAGAAGGAGAGACAGCTGTCGTTTTCTGTCAGCAGCTATGAAAAGTGGCAGGAGACCCGGGTTCGGTCCCTAGGTCGGGAAGATCCTCTGAAGAAGGAAATGGCACCCCACTCCAGGACTCTTGCCTGGAGAATCCCAGGGACAGAGGAGCTCGGCAGGCTACAGTCCATGGGGTCTCAAAGAGTTGGACATGACTGAGCGACTATTACTCACACACTCACTCATAAGAAGTGGCAGCTGAACTGACAGGAAAAATGAAAAACGAAAAAGAGAAAACTTCTAAAAGCCAGGCAGATGTAAGACCTCAAATCCCAGAGGTGCAGAACAACTTTGTTTCAGGACAAGCACCTCTAAGTGCCCTCTGTAGTCATCTGTTTCAACAACAGTGAGATAATTGACTTAATTATCCTCAAACCTTGGTGCTAGAAAGACTTCTTGGGACTTAGGCCAACTCTCCCAATTTACAGATGAAGAGATGGAAGCCTAGGGAAGCTCCAGGGGCCCAGGTCAGCAATTGTAGCTGGTTAGTAGTGGAGCTATAGTTGGAACCAGTTTTATTCTGACCCCAATACACTTTTTTCTTGACAAAATGGTTGAAGCCTCATTGGTTAAAGATGAGGATCGACTGAGATGAAGTATAGAAAGTTCACACAAAAACAGAAAGAAATTGAAATCTTGTTAGCTATTATTATGAATTTTTAAATATGATCTAAACAATGGTTGAGCATTTTTAATACAAATCTTTTAAATATTGTTTCTTCTTCTGAAAATTAATTTCCATGAAGCGACCCATTCTTGGGTGCTAAAATGTCACCTCTTCAGAAAGGTTCTCCCTTGATCACCCCGTTAAAAACAGTGCCTCTTTCTTTTACTTCTATCTCCTTACCTTGGTTTAATATGTCTTATAACCTATCACCATATGAAGTTATATATCAGTTCAGTTCAGTCGCTCAGCCGTGTCCAGCTCTTTGCGACCCCGTGAACTGCAGCACTCAGGCTTCCCTGTCCATCACCAACTTCCGGAGCTTGCTCAAACTCATGTCCATCGAGTCAGTGATGCCATCCAACCATCTCATCCTCTGTCATCCCCTTCTCCTCCTGCCATCAGTGTTTTCCAGCTTCAGGGTCTTTTCCAATGAGTCAGTTCTTTGCATCAGGCGGCCAAAGTATTGGAGCTTCAGCTTCAGCATCAGTCCTTCCAATGAATAATCAGGACTGATCTCCTTTAAGATTGGTTGGATCTCCTTGCAGTCCAAGGGACTCTCAAGAGTCCTCTCCAACACCTCAGTTCAAAAGCATCAATTCTTTGGTGCTCAGCTTTTTTCCATAGCTTTGACTAGATGGACTTTTGTCGGCAAAGTGATGTCTCTGCTTTTTAATATGCTGTCTAGGTTGGTCATAGGTTTTCTTCCAAAGATCGAGCATCTTTTAATTTCATGGCTGCAATCACCATCTACAGTGATTTGGGGAGCCCAAGAAAATAAAGTCTGTCACTGTTTCCATTGTTTCCCCATCTATTTGCCATGAAGTGATGGGACCAGATGCCATAATCTTCATTTCTTGAATATTGAGTTTCAAGCCAGCTTTTTCATTCTCCTCTTTCACTTTCATCAAGAGGCTCTTTACTTCTTTTTCGCTTTCTGCCATAAGGGTGGTATCATCTGCATATCTGACATTATTGATATTTCTCCTGGCAATCTTGATTCCAGCTTGTGCTTCATCGAGCCCAGCGTTTCGCATGATGTACTCTGCATATAAGTTAAATAAGCAAAGTGACAATATACAGCCTTGATGTACTCCTTTCTCAATTTATATATATATACACACACATACACGTATATGTGCATACACACACACACACACACATAAAGGCTTTCCTGGTGGCTCAGTGGTAAAGAATCTGCCTGCCAATGCAGGAGACACAGGTTCAGTCCCTTTGTTGGGAAGATCCCCTGGAGAAGGAAATGACAAACCACTCCAGTATTCTTGCTTGGGAAATCCCATGGACAGAGGAGACTGATGGGCTACAGTCCATGGGGCCACAAAGAGTCACACACGACTGAGCCACTGATCTGAACAACAAATTATATATACACACATACACACACACACACACACACACAAATGTAACTTATTTTAACAAGCCTAAATTATAACATATAACAAAACCCCTTTATAATGATGGTGTTTATATATAAGTACTAATATTCCCACCTTAAACTGAGTTCTATCAAGATTTTCTATCTGTAGTCAGGTTTTAAGAGGAAATATTTGGGCTGCAGTAGAGGTGAATTCATGTAATACAAGCATTCTTTTTTAAAAAAATTAATTTGTTTATTTTAATCGGAGGCTAATTAGTTTACAATATTGTGGTGGTTTTTGCCATACACTGACATGAATCAGCCATGGATGTACATGTGTCCCCCATCCTGAACTCCCCTCCCACTTCCCTCCCCATCCCATCCCTCAGGGTCATCCCAGTGCACCAGCCTTGAGCTCCCTGTCTCATGCATCAAACCTGGACTGACGATCTATTTCACATATGGTAATATACATGTTTCAGTGCTATTCTCTCAAGTCATCCCACCCTCGCCTTCTCCCACAGAGTACAAAAGTCTGTTCTTTACATCTAACACAAGCATTCTTATAATACAGCTTCAATGTCACTGTTACCGGACATGGCATATAGAAATTAAAACACTTTCCTGAATCTTCCCATTTACTTTCCTTAAAAAATTTTTTTTAATTTAAATTTATTTATTTTAATTGGAGGCTAATTTCTTTACAATATTGTATTGGTTTTGCCATACATCAACATGAATCTGCCACAGGTGTACATGAGTTCCCCCTTCTGAACCCCCCTCCCACCTCCCTCCCCGCACCTTCCCTCTGGGTCATCCCAGTGCACCAGCCCCAAGCATCTTGTATCCCGCATCGAACCTCAACTGGTGATTCGTTTCTTATATGATATTATACATGTTTCAATGCCATTCTCCCAAATCATCCCACCCTCTCCCTCTCCCACAGAGTCCAAAAGACTGTTCTATACGTCTGTGTCTCTTTTGCTGTCTCGCATACAGGGTAGATTAAAGATCTAAACATAGACCAGAAACTATGAAACCCCTAGAGGCATAACACTCCATAGGCAAAACACTCTCCGACATAAATCACAGCAGGATCCTCTATGACCCACCTCCCAGAATATTGGAAATAAAAGCAAAAATAAACAAATGGGACCTAATTAAAATTAAAAGCTTCTGCACAACAAAGGAAACTATAAGCAAGGTGAAAAAGCCTTCAGGATGGGAGAAAATAATGGCAAATGAAGCAACTGACAAACAACTAATTCCCATTTACTTTCTATGTTCTTTAAAAGGGCCTGGACTATTATCTCTGACGATCAAGCAAAAACTTAAGTGTAAACAAAATTTAGATAACAGCTTAGATTGAGATGGGAAAAGAATAGCATTTGACATCTTAGTTTTGATTTGATCTAATTTCTTTACATGATCATTTTAATTCCATATTGTTAAAGCACGGTTTCTAAGTGAGGTTGAGAAGTAGATGAGATTGTAGGAAGGCTGATAGTTGAAGATTTACAGAAAATAGTATTTCCTCAGCACAGTCACCACTACTACATCTCCTGAAAGATGCAAAATTAAAATAGGGAGACTTCCCTCATGGTTCAGTGGTTAAGACTTCACCTTCCAGTGCTGTAGGTGCACCAGTTCAATCCCTGGTCAGGGAACTAGATCCCACATGCCTCGTGGGCCAAAAGACCCAAACAGAAAACAGTAACAATACTGCAAGAAAAGCAGTAAAGACTTTAAAAATGATCCACATCAAACAAAATCTTTTTTAAAAATCCCCTCAATTAAAATGCTGTGCAATTGGCATTTAACATTTGTACCTACTTGTTCCTTTGACTACCTTTATTTTCACCCTTAGTGGATTCCTAGATGTTAAAACAGCCCTTGCAAACAGATCAAAGGAAATTAGAATATAAGGGGACAGGTTCACTGTGCCAGTTCCCTCTTCTGATGATATGTGCGTTATGTACGAATTAGAAACCTCCTGCCTGACCTCTAGTGTTAGGATGTCTCAAGGCTGAGTCCTTGGCCCCCTTCTCTCTTCCCCAGGCAATGTCACCCACTTCCACAGCTTTAAATGCCATGAATGTGATGGCTGAAGTTGGTATTTCCAGCTCTGCCCTCCTCCTTGATCGCCTGGCCTCTCTGTCCAACTACTTGCTGGACATTGTCACCCAGGTGCCTAGTGACATTTCAAATTCACCATGAACAAAACCCAACTCTTATGTTCTTCTCTCCAGACCTTACCCTTTAAAGATCTTCATCTAAATTCCATCACTGGTTCTCAGACCCCAAACCTAGGCATGCCTGATTCGTCCATCTCATCTTCATCAGAGAAGGATCCACCATAACGCTTGTGAAGTTTCATCTGCCATGCCTTCCACACGCACAGGACCCTTGCAAGGCACCCCATTTTTCTTACAGAGGGCCCTCAACTTGTATATATTTCAGGTCTGCCTCTGCACCCTACCTCCTGCCCTGTTGCGTAAGAAAAGTATTGCAAGCCACCACCTTTTCTGACCTCGAGTACAACAGTGACCTCCTGATGTTCCCAGCTTCCTCACTTCCCTCTATATAGCAGCCAGAATGATCTTTTGAAACTGTTTTCCAGTCATACCCCTTACTTAACCCAGTGGCTTCTCATTCCACTTAAAATAAGTCATACCACTGAACTATCACAATGCTTGTGGTCATCTGGTCCTTGCTTAGCTCCCAGTCCTTTCTCTGTACAGCTGACTCCCCTCTAGCTGTACCCTTCTTTTCTTGCTGGAATATACCACAGTCTTTTTTGCCTCAAGGCTTTTGTGCTAGCCCTTTCCCTGGCTTAAGGGAATTTTCCCCATTTCTTCACTTGTCGCCTCATCATTCAAGTCTCCCTGGTGGCTCAGATGGTAAAGCGTCTGCCTGCAGTGTGGGAGATCTGGGTTCGATCCCTGGGTTAGGGAGATCCCCTGGAGAAGGAAATGGCGACCCACTCCAGTACTCTTGCCTGGAAAATTCCATGGACTGAGAGGCTCCTCAGAGCCTGGTAGGCTACAGTCCATGGGGTCACAAAGAGTCAGACACGACTGAGGGACTTCACTTTCACTTTCACTTTTCATTCAAGTCTCAGCTCAAAGGTCACCTCCCCTCAGAAGACTGTGTCCTTCGGGTGGACATGCAGCTCCACCCCAGTCATTCTTGATCCCATAAGCCCCTTCTTTTCACTTGTCACAATAAGAAGCTATCTACTCAGCTTTCTTTATTGTCTGACTTCTTTCAAAAGATTACGTACTCTGTGAAGGTTCACTTACTCACCACTGAATCCCCACAGCCAAGCAGTATCTACTGCAGAGAAAGTTCCCATAAAGTATTTGCTAAATAAATGCACAAGTGAAATGTGTGTTAAATAAATACTAATGCAGTAAAATATGCTACGAAGAGGTACTACACATAGAGTCAGTAGGATTGAGGAATACGAACTTTTTATAAAGGTTTTTTCACTTCTTCCTTGTTAACTGTGGACTGTTAAAAATCTATCTTTCCAGTGGATGCAAGTTTGAGATGTGAATTGATGTCACAATTAATATTCCACTCTGTACAGCATCATAATATGTGAACTAAAATATATATGTCATTGTGTCCAAACTGTAAGGTATTTGCCATAAGTAGCAAGTAAATGGAGAGGAAAATATACACACTAAATCTCATCTGAATCTCCCCATTCCTCTTGCCCCCAGACATTGGTTCAGGAGTGCTCAGGTTTGAGAGTTATGAATGCCAGCCATATATTCTGAACAGAACTACATATATTGTGAAAAAAATAGGAAAAAATATCAGTATTTGAAATCTACGTCAATTTCCTTCATCTCTCTAAGGAAAAGCATTTTTAAAATATATCCATTTTATCAGAGATATAATTCATATACCATAAAGTTCACTCTTTCAAAGTGCACAGTTGAGTGTTTAGTATATTTAGAGTTTCACGTCCATCATCACAATCACATTCCAGAACATTTCACTCCCCCAAGAAACTCCAGACCTATTACTAGTCACTCCACCTTCCCTCCCCTCCTCTCTTACTCAGCCCCCTCACCTCCCGGCTCCTGGCAACCACTAGTCCATGTTCAGTCTCTCTGAATTTGCTGATTCTGGAAATGTCATAACCATGTAACCAAAAAATATGTGACTTTTAACATTGTGTTTCTTTCACTGATAATGTCTTAAAGGTTCATCCATGTTATACACTGTGTCAGTATTTCTTTTTTTTTTTTAATTGCCAAATAATATCTCATTGTGTAGACAAGCAACATTTTATCTATTCTTCGGTTGATGGACATTTGGATTGTTAATTCTTTTTGGCCATTATGGATAATGTTGCTATGACCATTCATGTACAAGTTTTGTGTAGATACACATTTCCGTTTCTCTCAAGGATATACTTCAGCAGAACTGCTGAGTCATATAGTAGTTCTGTTTAACTTCTAAAGAATTGTCAAACTGTTTTCCAAATTGACGGCTCCATTTTACATTCCCATCAGCAGTGTATGAGGGTTCCAATTTCTACACCAATCTTTCCACCAGAACTTGCTATTGTCTTTTTTATTATAGTCATCCTTGTGGGTATGAAATGGTACCTCATTATACATTTCCCTAATAATTAAGGATGTTGATCATCTTTTAATGTACTTAAAGCTATCTGTATTCATATATCTTCTTTGGTGGAGTGTCTATTCAAATATTCTGCTCATTTATTAGTTTGGGGTTTTTTTTTTTGGCTATCGGAGAAGGCAATGGCAAACCACTCCAGTACTCTTGCCTGGAAAATCCCACGGATGGAGGAGCCTGGTGGGCTGCAGTCCATGGGGTCACGAAGGGTCGGACACGACTGAGCGACTTCCCTTTCACTTTTCACTTTCATGCATTGGAGAAGGAAATGGCAACCCACTCCAGTGTTCTTGCCTGGAGAATCCCAGGGACGGAGGAGCCTGGTGGGCTGCCATCTGTGGGGTCGCACAGAGTCGGACACGACTAAAGCGACTTAGCAGCAGTAGCAGCATAGAGTTGTATAGTTCATTATACATTCTGATGTAAGTCTCTTAACAGCTATATGATTTGCAAATATTTCTCCCATTCTATGGATTAATTTTCTTGATGCTTTCCTTGCAAGCACAAAAGTTGTATCTGTTTTTTTTTCTTTGTCTTTTTGTGATTTTGTTGTCACATCTAAGAAACCAATGCTTAATTCAAGGCCATGAAGATTTGATATCATGTTTTCTTCCAAGAATGTTATAGTTTTAGCTCCCACGTTTAGATCTGTGCTTCATTTCGAAGTCTACACTCTGTGCAAGCTAGCAGTCCTGCTTCATTCTTTTCCACGTAGATATCATGCAAAAGATAATATCAAGTTGTACCAGCAATCTTTGTTAAAAAAGTATTCTTTCACATTGAATGGTCTTGGTACCTGTATATATCAGCATTCTCCAGAGAACCATTAGCATACATTATAGAGAGATTTATCTTAAGGAATTAGCTACCATGTTTGTCAGGCCTGGCATGTCTGAAATTGTAGGGCAGGCCAACAAGTGGAAATTCAGATAAAAGTTGATTTTGTAATGTAGAGCCTGAACTTCGCAGAGCAAGCTAGCAAGCTTTCCTATGTTGCCATCTTGAAGCATAATTGCTTCTTCTTCTGTAAACCTGTCTTTGCTATCAAGGCCTTCCACTGGTTGAATGAAACCCACTCACCTACTGAGGATAATCTGCTTTACTTAGATCAACTATTGTAAATGTTACTCACATCCACAATACCTTCCCAGCAACATCTAGACTAGGGTTTGACCAAACAACTGGGCTTCATAGCCTAGCCAAGTTGAAACATAAGATTAACCATCACAGCACCCTTGTCAAAAATCAACTGACCACAAATGTATCATTTATTTCTAGATTCTCCAATCAATTTCATTGATCTATATATGCCTATCCTTATGCCAGTACTACTGTGTTTTGATTATTGTAGCTTTATAGTAAGCTTTACAATCAAGGTGTTTGTCCTCCAACTTTTGTTTTGTTCAAGATGTTTTGGCTATTTTGTAGTCTCTTGCAACTCATATGAATTTTAGGACCAGCTTGCCCATTTATGAGAAAAAAAAATAAGTTGAAATTTTAATAGTTACTGCCTTGAATCTAATTTGAGGAATACTGCCATCTTAATATTAAGTCTTCAATTCATGTACATGGAATATCTCCCCATTTATTTAGCTCTTTATAAATTTCTTTTAGCTATGTTTTATAATGTTCAGTGTACAAGTCTTATTCTTTTGTTAAATTTGTTCCTGAGTATATTATTTTTGATGTTGTTATAAATGGGATTTCCTTAATTTCATTGTTTTGATTGGTCATTGCTAGTTTATAGCAATGTAATTGATCTTTGTATATTGAGCTTGTGTTCTGCAAGCTCGCTGAGTTCTAATAGCATTTTTGTGGATTCATCCGGATTTTTTTCCATACAAGATCATGTCATTTATGAATCTCCAGTACAATGTAAAATAGAAATGATGAGAATGGACATTCTTATCTTATTCTTGATGTCAGGGAGAAAGCATTGATTTTTCCACCCAGTAAGCATGATATTAGCTGTGGGTTTTTCATCAATGGCTATTATCAGTTTAATGATGTTTCTTTTCCTAGTCCGTTGAGTGTTTTTAATTATGAAAGGGTGTGGGATTCTGTCAATGCATCATTGAGATGACACTGTGATCTTTGTACTTTATTCTATTACTATGATATATATTACATTGATTGATTTCCTTAAGTTATACCAACCTGGCATTCCTGGGTTAAACTCACTTGGTAATAGTATATAATCCTATCTATATGTTGCTGGATTCACTTTCCTAGGATTTTGTTGAGAATTTTCGCATCAATATTTATATTGGTAAGTGGTTCTCCTGAGCTATCAGTCTTTAGTTTTGATATCAGGTTAACATTAGCCTCACAGAAAAAGTAAGTGTTCACTACACTCCTGCTTTTTGAGTTTAAGAAGGATTGGAGCTAACTCTTCTTTGAATGTTTGGTAGAATTTATAGTGAGTCCTGGAATCCTGTGAAAAGTTTTTTTGAATTATTAATTCAATCTCTTTTCTATTCCGATTTTCTATTTCTTCTTGAATTTACTTTCAAAGTTGAGATTTTCTAAGAATTTCCCCATTTTATTTAGGTTATTTAATTTGTTAGCATATGATTCCTCAGAGTTACTGCTAAGTCGCTTCAGTCACGTCCAACTCTATGCAACCCCATAGACAGCCCACCAGTCTCTGCTGTCCCTGGGATTCTCCAGGCAAGAATACTGGAGTGGGTTGCCATTGCCTTCTCCAATGCATGAAAGTGAAAAGTGAAAGTGAAGTCGCTCAGTCCGACTCTTAGCGACCCCATGGACTGCAGCCTATCCGGCTCCTCCGTCCATGGGATTTTCCAGGCAAGAGTACTGGAGTGGGATGCCATTGCCTTCTCCGATTCCTCATAGTATTCCCTTATAATTCTTTTTATTTATGAAAGTTTAATAGTGATTCCCTCTTGTCTTATTTTATTTGGGGAGGCTGTGCCACAAGGCTTGAGGGATCTTAGTTCCTTGACCAGGGGCTGAACCTGGGCCACTGCAGTGAAAGCACCAAGTCCTAACCACTGTACCACAAGGGAATTCCCTCCTTTTTTATTTCTAATTTTAGTAATTTGAATCTTCTTTTCTTGGTCAACCAAGCCCAAAGTTTGTCAATTTTTTGACTTTTCAAAAAATAAAAGTTTTTTTCTATATTGTTTTTCTTTCTCTATATCATTTATTTCCTTTCTTTTTATTTCTTCTTATTATTTTGGGTTTAGTTTGCCCTTTTCCTAGTTTCAGGGAAATTAGATTATTGATTTGAGATCTCTCTTCTTTTTTAATAAAGATCCTTACAACTCTGAATTTTCCTATGAAAATTGTTTTCCCTGTGTCCCCTAAGTTTTGGTATCTTATGTTTTCATTTTTCTCCATCTCAGCACTCTCTAATTTCTCTTCAAGCCACTTGTTATTTAGGAATGGGATGATTAATTTCTACTTATTTGTGAATTTCCTTTGTTCTTGATCTCTAATATCATTTTACTGTGGATGGAGAACATACTTCAAAGGACTCCAATCCTTTTAAACCCACCGTAGTTTGTTTTATGGTCTAACATATGATCAATCCTGGAGCATGTGCCCTACGCACTTGAGAAGAATGTGTGTTCTGCTGTCATTGGATGGAGTGCTACGGATAGATGTCTGTTAGGTCTTCTATTTATTGTTGCTTTTCTGCCTAGTGGTCCTATTCATTATTCAAAGTAGAAATTGAAGTCTCCAACTATTTTATTGAATTTCCCTCTTCAGTTCATTAAAGCTTTACTTCATGTTATTTTGGGGCTCTATGGATAGGTACATATGTTTATAATTGTTAAGTCTTCCAGACTGATTGACACTTTTATCATAATAAAATGTCCTCCTTTGTCTCTGATAACAATTTCATTTTAAAATCTATTTTCTCTAACATTAATATAGCCATTTCAACCCTCTTTTGGATACTGTTTGCATGTATATCTTTTTCTATTCTTTTACTTTTAACCTATTTGTGTTCTAAGGAACAACATTAAACTTAAAAACTAAACTGTTGTGCTAACTATATTTTTGTCTCAGGTATTGAGACATTGCAGCAAATGATGGCTTTAAAATCCATTTAGCACATTTAAATGAAAATAATATCTAAATAATAAAAGATAGTCTTCTATCTCCCCCATCTCTTAACCAGTCCTTGATTTAACCCATAACGGTTTATTCCACAGGATTAAATCTGGAGTCTTACTTACCTTCTAAAGGTTCACCAATCCATTTATTGTCAAACCAGCAGGGAAAGGAAATTCCTAAGCAAGGAACACTGCTCAGAAAGTACTGTACCATGTCTCCCAATCCCTGAGAATCAAGTCTGGAAAACTGGAAGCAACGGAGAGCACTATAAGGTAACTGATTTTCATTTGAGTTATGTATATGACTGAGCAACTGAATCTGCATTGGTAATGATTTGTAACATTTATTAAGCATTTGCTCTGTGCCAGGCACTATGACAAGTATTTTAAAACATGGTGAAAGCTACTTCTGTTATCTCCATTTTATGGAAGAGGAAACTGAGGCTAAGAAAAGTTAATTAACTTGGGCAAGATCAAGCAGCATGTAAGTTGTGAAGTCTCTTTCTGGCTGGTTCTGGAGCCTGTAAGCCTAGCCTCCAAATTCTACTGCCTCCCTAAAATGAATCAACCACCTGCAGACATACAGTGAATTTCATATATAAAGCTATGAGAGTCCAAAGTTCCCCTGCGTGTGTTCAATTCAGCAATTTGCTGAGGGCCTATTGTGTTCAGTGCCCTTGGGAATCAGGTTTCACTCACCCCTGACTGGCATGCTCTGACTGAAACCGACTGCTTCAGAGAGGGGCTTGAACATTTTGATAAAAAGCAGCAAAAGAAATGTGAACTGTTCAGCATTTTTTATTTTGAGTAAATAGCTCTTCAACAGCTCTCAACTTTTTCTGCTCGCTCTCATCTAGGCAATTGATAACATCAGTAATGGAAAAGAGTTAGAAATCTTCTTTATCAGCCAAGTGTCTACTAACTATTCTTTAATTCATCCACATACTATTTTAATTTGTATAATTGAAAGACAAATAGAAACTACAGATATATTTTATATACCCAGAAATGTGATTATACATTTATATCATATGTAGCTTTAAAAGTAATTGTTAAGGCCTGTTTATTATTTAATACCCAAATCCATCTAACTAATAATAGCTGCAACTGCCAAATAAATACGATGCAGATGCCACACTATGTACATTTACAAATGTTACCTAGCTTTTACAACACTCCTATGAAGAAGTATTATTCCCAGTTTACAGGTGAGAAAACATAGCCAACATTTTTTTTCAGTATGTTATGTTAGCTATTAATAAAATAAACATCTGTAAATAATATCATCACCTTAAACCTGTGTACAGTTACAGATGATAATACTTCCATTTAGATCATCCAAACTGACTCTCATAATAAGTCATGATACAGAAAGCCCACATGCTTACAACTACCAGGATAGGTAACTGAGGTTCTTTTGGAGTCCTGCGGCAGCTTTAAAAAAATTACAAATTGTTCATTTGGGAGAATCTTATTTTATTTACATTCAGCACCTAAGGAACCAGAAATGACAGACAAGACCAAATTCTACCACAGCTGACAGGAGCTTTCACAGAAGTTTTATAAGCCTCATTTCTCCAGCCTCCTCCCATTTCTAGGACAGGCCCATCCACGTGGAAGCCCAGAAAACCAAGAGCAGCAACCAGAGAGGATTCTGAGGCTCTCGTTTGCTCCTGTAGCTTTATAAACAGACTGATGGCCAGTCAGCACCGTGCCTTCTCACAAACTTCAAATTTCCTAAACTACCTAGATGTCAGGTCCCAGGTGACAGAAACTTACAGTTTTCCATTTTTCCCACCTCACCGTCTTTTACAGGGAGCTGTAGATGCCCTAAGCAACTACGCCTCCAGAATTTAAGAGAGGTCTGGAGAATTCCAGACTGTGCAGTCCATGGGGCTGCAAAGAGTCAGACAGGACTGAGCGACTTTCACTTTCACTTTCAATAAGCTAAGACAAAGGCATCAAGAGCTGGCTGTTTTCCCAGTTAATCAGCCCAAAGCAACGCCAACCAATTGGGAGTAAGACTCAAAAAGTTTTCTGCTCTGCTCCTCCATTTCATTCCCAGTTATTATTTAATGTTAGAACTTTGTGATTAGTAATATCATACCTTATCAATCATTATTATTCCTTTTTATAGATGAGACATTGAGCTTTAAAGACATTAAGTGCTCATTGAACTTCACATGACTAGTAAGAGACTAAAGACCCAAACCCGTTCAACTCAAGTTCAAGGTGCTTTACCTTAAACCATCTAATCTCCTTGGGAAATAAATCTCTCTTCTTGTGGACTGCCTTTATACAATATCTGAGTTATTTTCTTATGAGGAGATAATACGCAAAAAACAAACTGCATTATCTCCATGGGAAACTGGTTTCCAGTGCAGTAAATTCCTAGAAAGCCGAGCATTACAAACTCTTCTAAGGTGGCAGGCAGTCCTGCTGCTAAGAGGACAGTAGGCCCTGCAATCTATCTACCTAGTAGGTTTAACACCAAAACTGGTCTCAACTGTTAGGATGTCTGTTACCTACCCCAAGGTTATAGGCATTTCTCCCATTTGGGAATCTCCTTACTCATTACCCTTAAAAATCTCCTCCTTCTCTTGATTAGATATTTACAATGCTAAAAGAAAGATGGGCTGTCAGTCCATATTCTAGCAGTTGATGTCACCAATACTAACTTGTGTTGTTTCTAGCCTGAAATAATTTTATGCTTTTTTGCCTCATCAAGCTTCCTATTTTGACAAATCTGTAGACTTAGGTTGTGGTTTCGTTGCTCAGTCATGTCCAGCTCTTGGCAACCCCATGGACTGTAGCCCACCAGGCTCCTCTGTCCATGGGATTCTCCAGGCAAGAATACTGGAGTGGGTTGCCATTTCCCTCTCCAGGGGATCTTCCCGACCCAGGGATCGAACCTGCATCTCCTGCGTCTCCTGCACGGGCAGGTGGATTCTTTATCACTGAGCCACTAAGGGAGCCCTAGGCTTAGGTTGGAATTTCTATTATTTGAGAGTTAATAAATATATGTACTCTACAGAGTCATTGCCTATAAACACACATACTACAGCAGGTGTTAGACCAGGCCATACTCTGAGCAAGCCTGTAGGCAATTCACTTACTTCATAGGTAAGCTAGTCATTAAAAGTGATTGTTGTAGTATGTAATTCCCCAAATCCTAATAAACCTTGGGTGAGGTTATTAAGCCTCCTCAGAATCCAGACATGTCCACTGCAAAAAATAAAAATCAAAACCTACCCCAAATTAATGTACACAATGGTTTGTCTTTGAAGAAATAAGGTGTTATAAGAATGACAAATTGTCACATCTAAGAAACATCAATTCTACAAAGCTAGGTTGGCAATCTTCTTATAGACAACAACATCACAGTCAGAGATAAAACTTTCTAAGGGAGTTTTCTCCATGAATCAAATAGAATTCTTTAAAAATATTTTGGCTAGCAATCATAGTTTCATGTGGATCCCTGGCAGCTCAGCTGATAAAAGAATCTGACTGCAAAGTGAGACACCTGGTTTGGGAAGATCCCCTGGAAGAGGGCATGGCAACCCCTCCAGTATTCTTGTCTGGCAGGCTACAGTCCATGAGGTTACAAAAAGTCAGGCACAACTGAGCACCTAAGCACAGCACCCAAGCCTTGGCCCACAGATTCTGGACACAGTGGTCTAGCCTCTAAATGTACAGCTGAGGTTTATCATTCACTCAAAAGCAAATGTTTCAAGACTTTCAAAGACTAGAACCTAAACAGAATAGTCAACAGGACATTAAATCCCCTAAATAAATACTATGAGCAGCCAGAAGTGTAGTCATCTCTATGTAGTCGATGTGGAACCTTCTCTCTCCAAATGTGTCTTCTTGAGGCAGAAATGAATTGTTATTTTCTTCACTGTCACCTTTAGCCCAATGCATTGGACACAGCAGGAGCTCAACAGAAGTGCCCTTTGATTGGAACACTCCTACTCCCTCAGCCTTTGGCAGCTCCAATGAAGGCAGGTTGGGGGTATTATCCATTCATTGAGTGAAGTGAAAGTGTTAGTTGCTCAGTCCTGTCCCACTCTTTGCGGCCCCATGGACTATAATCCACCAGGCTCCTCTGTCCATGGAATTCTCCAGGCAAGAATACTGGAGTGGGTTGCCATTTCCTTCTCCAGGGGATCGTCCCAACCCAGGGATGAAACTCGGGTCTCCCTCACTGCAGTCAGATACTTTACTGTCTGAGCCACCAGGAAAGCCTTCAGGAGAGAGGGTGGCCATTCCCTTCTCCAGGGGATCTTCCTGACCCAGGAACAGAACCTGCATCTCCTGCATCGCAGGCGGATTGAGTCACCTAGGAAGCCCAGTATCTATGGATTAGTGAACTTCAAACTGAAACCATGTCTCTGAGCTCTTAAGGACTGGTGTGACCCAAACACTTATTGAAAGATCACTACAAGCCAGTCTTTCTTTAGGAAAGGGGATGTGGTCTTAATTTACCCCAGCCACTGAAAGAATGACATCACCGACTCTATGGACAAGAGTTTAAGTTCCGGGAGTTGCTGATGGACAGGGAAACCTGGCGTGCTGCAGTCCATGGGGTCGCAAAGAGTAGGACACGACTCAGCGACTGAACTGAACTGACTGAAAGAAATGTGACCCCCAAACAAGGCGGGGGGGAGAAGAGGGGAAGGAAAGCGTGCTACGTGGCAATCTCAGGACAACGGGCTAGGGGAGGAGGGTAGGCCTGGCGGCAGGGCCCGGGGCTGAGTAACCCCTCTTCCGGACAAGCCCAGGGCGTGCGTCACCGGTGAGCGTGGCGGGAGGAAGGGGCGGCCTGAGTCACAGCCCCGGGGAAGATCAGGTCTGACTGACGGAGGGATCTGTGGAGCCAGGGGTGGAATGGAAGTAGGAGGTGGATTTTGAAACCCATTCCCTCCCTCTGCGGGGGGGGCGGCGGAGGGAGTGGGGGGTCTAACCTAGGGTCCCAGAAGCTGGGGGCGCTGCTGGGGTCGCAGGGAGGGGCTGGCGGACAGCAAGGGGAGGAGACCCGCCCGCCTGCGGCGCCGAAATCTCCCGCGCTCTGGAGCTGGCCCCTCCTCCCCGGCCGGGTCTCACGCCCCCTCGCAGCCCGGCAGGCTGGCCCACCGGCTCCTCCTGCTTTCCCCGCGCCACAGCCGCGACCACAGCTGGGCCGCCAAAGCCCCGCCCCGCCCCGCCCCCGCCCCCGCCCCGCCCCGCCCCGCCCCGCCCCACTCCCAGCCAGGCGGTCGGCCGCGCGCCGCCAGTGACGGCGCTACAGGGTGCGTGGCCAATCGGCACTGCCCCCGAGGAGGCGGCCTCGGCTCCGCCCCCCAAACCGGCGTCCAGGACCAATGGGGCGCTGGCGCCGGCGGCCGCGGCGGGGGTGAGGGGTCACGAGGCCCCGCCCCGTCCTCCCCTTTCCCCTTTGCCCCGCCCTTTCCAGCCCGCTCCGCCCCCCCCGCCCCCCTCCTCAGTCCCGCGCCGAGGCTGGTGCCGGTCCCCGCGCTGGGCCCGCCCCCGCCCCTCCCGCCGGCCCGCCAGCGCGCCTCACGGCTCCTGTCTCCCCTCCCTCCTTCTCTCTCTCACGCCTAGCGCAATGGCGGCGGCCGCGGCGGAGCAGCAACAGTTCTACCTGCTCCTGGGAAACCTGCTCAGCCCCGACAATGTGGTCCGGAAACAGGCAGAGGTAACCGAGCGCGCCGCCCCCGACTCTCGGCGCCCTGGGTCGGCGCGCCGACCCTGCCCCCCGACTCCGCCCGCCCGGGCCTCGGTTGGTCCGCCTCGGCGGCGGCGGCGGCGCAGGCCAGGCCGGGCCGGGCCGGGCCGGGCGGGCGGCGGCCGCGGAGCCCACGTGTGAGGCGGCCCGCGGCTCCCTGCGGTGCCCCCAGGCCCTTCCGGCCCTTGCAGCCGCGGCGCCCGGCGCCAGTTACCTCCCCGCCGCCGCTCGCACACACGTGCGGCCGCTGCTGACACGCTGCCCCCGCCCAGATGGGGAAGCCGGGCGGCGGGGAGGGATGTGGGGTGTGGGGCGGGCCCCTCGTCTCCCCTCGCCCCTTTCCCGCTTTTCTCCGGCTGGGAGCCTCCCCCGCCCTTCCAGCTGCGGTCTCCACCCTGCCCAAGCCCTTTGGTCCCCCCCAAACCCGGGCTGCTCCCTGAACCATCACCCCTGCTTTTCTTCTCCTGTCCCTCAACTCTTCATACCACCGTCCATCCCTCCCTTCCCCGACTCCTCCTACTGAATAGTGAGCCTCGTCGTCTTTCTCAGTCTAGTTCCTAATATCAGAAGCCGGATTTCCATTTCTCTCCCGTGGCGGGGGGGCCCCCCCCCGCCGCACAAGTTTTTGCGAAGTTGCCTTTAGGATTTCTTTCTAAGCAGCTTGCACCTTACTTTGCTCATCCTTCAGATAAGTTTTCTTTGGTCTCTAGAGACTAATGGGATATCCTCGGACTTCCGTTGTCTATCTGGGCTAGTGCCCCATGTTTAAGGCTTTTTTTAAATTTCACCCAATCTAATCTGAATTTCTCTTTTTTTTAACCACCTTATGGGCTCCTGACCTCCAAAATGTGGAGCTGTGGATAAAGTTTCAAGAGACAGTATTTGAAATGTATCTGCAAGTTCATTTATCAGGTAGCGGTAAGGCACACTTGGTTCTGTAGAAGACTGTTGTTCGAATATGTTGAGATGCGATTTGAGACATGTCAAGGGAAGGGCAGAAACTTTCCAGTTTCTGTGAAGCGCATTATCAGATCCTATCCTCAGACTTGATTACATATGAAATTCTTTGTCACCACGTGATTGAAGATTTTTATAAGATTCAGTGAAGGAAAAGAAAAAGATTCAATGAGGGATGTTCAGCCAGATAGTCTTATAGAGCAAACGTTTATTTTTACATAGCTAATGAAATCCTTTTCAGGACTCAGGAGATTCTATAGTTGTTTTTAAAATCACAGCATCATTCTTACTTTAAATAGAGGATCTGCTGGTTACACTTAGTGGTTTTATGATCCGTGAGGTAAATACTCTGGAAGTTCCGTGCTGTGTGAAAAGCACTTTAAAGTATGATTAACTTTGTCCTAATGACTGTCGATTCATTTATTATACACGTAATACATACTCAGGGTAAAAAATTCAAATTGCAAATAGTTTTTTATCCCATTCCCCAAAAGTAACCACTTTTAAGTGGTGTATGCATCTTCCTTGCAAAATATTACATGTATATATGTATACATTTATTTTTACACTAATGGGTTTATAATATGCATCCTGTTGCCCAACTTGGGATTTTTTACTCAGTATATTTCACATTGCCCTATTAGAGGGTTTTGTTTTGTTTTTTAAAGCAGCTATGGATGGCTTTACTCAACCAACCTCCTATGAATGAACGTTGAAGTTTCTAGTGTCCTGCTGCTAAAAACAGTGGTGTACATAGGAGTACGTGTATACTATCTTTTCAGACTTTTGCCAGGTTTGTTTGTATAATAAGGAAAAGTTGTCTTTTCCTTAGGAGTGATATGCATTTGTTAGTTGCATCACTTTGCACTGATACCAGTGGGATGTGATGAGCCTATAAAAACGTTTTAATGCTGTCTGCTAACTCTAGAGGTAATTTTTCACCAAAATAAGTTCTTAATCCCAACCCATAATAGAAATTTCCATGTGTTGCAAACCAGAACAGCATTGTAATTAGTAAGCTAGTTTAATTCTCCCTCTTCCCTCCAGTTGCTTAAGTCTCTATTGTCAAGCCTAGTGGGGAATCTCTCTTCTATTGAACTAAATACCAATGTCTGGTTCAGCTTGAATTCCAATTGGTGCCTGTTGTAAATCTTTTATCTCTCCCATCACTTTGGGGATAGTTAGCAGCATTCAGCACATTTTCTCATCAAGAACAATTGAAAATAAGTACTGTTACGCTCTCAGTCTCTTTATCCTTAGTGAAAACATTCAGATACTATATTTTTCCTTTCATTGTCTATCCTGGGACTGTGTTAACATGTAAAGTAAGTACTATAATATACAATTTTCTTAATTTGACAGAAAAGGTAAATGTTTGAGAGGAAGCTCCCTGGCACCATATAATACAGCATTAAACTCGTCTGAAGATAGAGCTTCTTTCCTAAGCAAAATATTTGAAACAGAAATGGCTGCATGAAATGATACCTTAATACCACCTTCTTCTCTTTTTTGCCTTACAAAGTTAACCTGTTATAACTAATCAAACTAAATAAAATTGAATATTACAGTTTGTTGTATCCTGGAAGCCATTGGGCTTCCCCAGTGGTTCAGCAGGTAAAGAATCCACCTGCAGTGCAGGAGACACTGGATGCAGTGCAGTTTGATCCCTGGATGGGGAAGATCCCCTGGATTAAGAAATGGCAACCCACTCCAGTATTCTAGCCTGAAAAGTTCCTTGGACAGAGGAGCCTGGCAAGCTATAATCCATGGGGTCGCAAAGAGTCGGACATTACTGAAGCGACTGAGCGCGCGCACACACACCACAGCAAATACAGAATTTTTTCTTAACTAAAGAATTGGCAAGGGCTCAGTAAGTATTTGTGTAATTTACTCAGTCAAAATAAAAATACTTAGTTGACACATAAATACCAAACTGTTGACTAAGGTGACTTGTTTCGACTCCAGATATGAAGTCAAGTACATTTAAAAACTTATTGTTATATATTGTTGAAATCATCGAATGGCTTCAGAACTTTTAAAAGATAAAGCTTTTTACATTGTACAAAGCATTTGGTAGGCTTTATTTCTATTAAATCTTAAACGATTTTTCTCTTTAGCTTTACAAAAAAATGTTTCTGGTATTTGAAGAAATGATTTGAATGCCCCTAAGTCCAAAAATTCAGTAATTAACAGAATAAGTTGAATGTCCATGGCATTCATGACTGGACATTTTTCTATGACATAAGCTTGAGTATTTCACTAATCATATATGCATGGCTTTTATATTCTCAGTTGTTTCCAATAACTTATATTCTTCATTGATTCTAGTACGACGCTTGATTGATGAGATTTGAAGGAGGGCAACATACTAAAAATTTTACCTGAACCAGTGTTCATTAGATAAAAGTTGTTTGTCCTCTCTTTACATTTGCATATACAAGGTAAGTGAAAGTGTTAGTTGCTCAGTTGTGTCTGACTCTTGAGGACCCCATGAACTGTAGCCCACCAGTCTCATCTGTTCATGGGATTTCCCAGGCAAGAATACTGGAATGGGTTGCCGTTTCCTTCTCCAGGGGATCTTCCTGACCCAGGTGTTGAACCCAGGTCTCCCACATTGCAGGTAGATTCTTTACCCTCTGAGTCCACCAGGGAAGCCCATATACAATGTAGGCTTGCCATAAATAGGTATGGAATGAGTAAGATGAGTGCATATTAGCATTTCTCCTTTGGGAGGGTTAGATGAGGTCTGCTTTACGTTGTGTGATTGTTTTTGATGGTATCAAATGGAATTGAACTTTTATTATGGTGACACTGCTCACATTTCATTGAACCTGCCTGGGCTAGTGCTAGGAATATTCTTAGAAAAATTCCTTGTATTTGCTGTACTCTAACCTGCTCTGTGCTGGGAATACAATCAAAAAGTGATACCATTTCTATCTTTGTGGAACTCCATCTACTTAGGCTAAGAAAAAGTTATTCTTTTGACTTCACAGCTGTGTTCTTGCTGCCAAACTATCCTGACAATGTTGTGGTATAAGTGTAATAATATTAGATCTGGATTGCCACACTGAAACATATCAAATGGGGAGAACTCTCTTGCAGGAGTCAGGGGTCACACTAAACTCTCATCTAGTTGACTTTTAATTTGTTATGGAATAAAGTTTAATAAATTTTCTGAGCATGGTATCTTAGTGAAGAATATTTTTTTTCCCAGAACTTGATTTAGACCACTGAAAAGTTAAATGTTTATAGCATCTACAGGGCAACAGGGGCTAAGCTAGTACAAGGAACAAAAAGACATTTTTATTGTACTGTGAGAGAGTTTGTTTAAATGAAAATACCTTTACATGAATTACCTCATTTCTGGATAAATTCAGACCCTCTTCTCTCCTCAGCTGTGAATGCTTTTGGTCACAGTTTCCAGCAGTGTTATGTTCCTACATGTTTATGTACTAGAGAGGAACTTGAGGTTATCAGAAGATTTTATATTGTCTTTTCCTCAAAATGTGTTCTTCCCCAAATTCAGATATTGAGAAGTTTGAAAACTAAATAACACTGGTTGTTTAGGACAGTCGGGCTCCAGAGGTGAAACCCAGAGAGAGCGTTCAGTGTCGGGGAGATTTGGGGTATGGTTAGCCTCAGAAGACCAGAGTTCTTTCCACTATTTACTGTCTGTGATATTGAGCCAGTTGTTTAACTTCTGAGCCTTTATTTCCTTATCTGTCAGTATCCCAGGGTGCCACAGAGCACTAGACAAATGGGAGATGTCGATTCAGAGAAGCCCAGTTTTCCTTTGCTTGTCTTCATCACTTCTGACTAGAAAGAAACTAGGTACATTGTAGGGCACAGTAGCTGTTAGAGTGCAGGCCAGCTGTTTGAATTTAGCCTGCTGAGAAATTAATGTGTTATCTACATGTTATGCCCTTAAAGTGGATAGATGAGAATATTTACTAAGAGACTTCTTGGGGAAAACAATTCCAAGTGTACTTAAAAGAATGATTTCTTTCCCACATTATTTGCGTGCACATGAATCTATTTGTTGTTCAGTCATGTCCAGCTCTATGCAACCCCGTGAATTGCAGCCCGCCAGGCTTCTCTGTCCATGGGGATTTCCCAGGCAAGAATACTGGAGTGGGTTGCCATTTCCTTCTCTAAAGGATTTTTCCAACCCAGGGATTGAACCCGCATCTCCCACATTAGCAGGTGGGTTCTTTACCACTGAGCCACCAGGGAGGTCCACATGAATCTATACCTCTCTTCAGTTTACTTTTGTAGGCATCATATACTTAGGTCTTATATTTTGATCCACTCTAACAATCTACCTTTTAATTGGTGTCAGGTTTTGTTTTATTTTTAAATGTTTTAAGTTTGCTCTCATTATTTATGTGATTAATGGAAAAGGGAAGAAGTGTCCTGAGTTACAAAACCTAGATTTCTAGATCTATTAAAGTGATATTAAAGAAATGATACTAAGTTTTCTGGCCAACTTTCTCCTGACCTTTTATTTATGTATATAAAATGATTTCAGTATGATCCTTGCCTGAAAGAAAATGTAGCATAGAGAAGTTGAATACTTGCCCTTTCTCTGACTTGCTTCATCTGAGCTTGTTTCTCTGGTGGTTATAAGTGGTAATTTGAACCAGTTCTGCATCATCTGATCAAAACAATGTTGACAAAATAAGCAGTTTTCCATGATGGAGGAGGATATGGAGTGAGCACTTAACTTGGCAGCCTGGTAGCCCGTCATATTGATCAAGGTTTCGGTTCTCTTAGGCCTTGAGTTTTTGTTTTGTTTTTTCCTTTTAATTAATTTATTTATTTTAATGGGAGGCTAATTACTTTACAGTATTGGAGTGGTTTTTGCCATACATTGACATGAATCAGCCATGGGTGTACATGTGTACCCTATCTGAACACCCCCGCCGCCCCAGGCCTTGAGTTTTATTAGAGGAGCCTAAGATCCTGTACATCAGAAAAATCTATTTAAGAAGGGTGGAAAGGATCTTAATTAAGTCACTTATTTGATATTTTCCCTTTCCTGGCCTGTCCGAAGTATGTTCTGTCATAGGAGAAAACTTCCACCAGACCTAGATTGGTGGACTCATCATGCATGAATCATTCCTGCTCTTCTTGTCATTTCTTTTCACTGGTATACTCATGAAGTTTTCTAACATGATATTCTAATCTTTAATGTTTTTCATTTAGGAAACCTATGAGAATATCCCAGGCCAGTCGAAGATCACATTCCTTTTACAAGCCATCAGAAATACAGCAGCTGCTGAGGAGGTACTTCTTTAATACCTGAGAAATGTGCCTTTTTTTTTTTACAAACAAGTTGGGTATTAGATGGTGGTCCGAGTGAGTAATGCGAACTGTTTACTGCATAGACGTTACCAGAACTCTGAACTTAATTTGTTGTGAAAAGCTACTTGGAATGATAATTTTTTAAATACTCTCTTTCAAGGGTGAGAATTTCTTTTTTCCATGTAAGATGGTGTATCTCGAATGTTTTCGAATTAATGGTTCTTAAATAATTACAGATTGGACTTCCCTGGTGGCTCAGACAGTAAAGCGTCTGTCTACAATGCGGGAGACCCGGGTTCGATCCCTGGGTCGGGAAGATCCGCTGGAGAAGGAAATGGCAATCCACTCCAGTACTATTGCCTGGAAAATCCCATGGACAGAGGAGCCTGGTAGGCTACAGTCTGTGGGGTCGCAAAGAGTTGGACACAACTGAGAAATAATTACATAGAAATTATTAAGTTTAAGTGATTTTTTAATAGCTGTAAAAATTTTTCTTCCCAGGAACAGTTCGTTCCAAAGGAGGAAATTGAGTTCAGTGTTCTAATGTGTTGCCGAATGAAAAAATACTTTTTCTCTTTGAAGTTTTTATGCTTAAGCTATCTCTGGATGGTGAAGAATTTGTGCTACAGATGCGTAAGAACAAGGACACACTTTGTTAGAATCATTTAAAAATCATGATTTTTAGCAAATTACCTAGCTTCTGTACTAAATTCAGATTTATAGTTTGTGACTGCTCTTCTATTTGTTTTAACAGCCAAGTTTATCTTCTTAAAAGTAATATCCTTATATATAATGAATGTTCATTGAATAGCCTCCCTCATGGAAAAGGCATCAAAATACCCAAGTCTAGAAAACTTACTCCAAGTAAAAAAACATTGCGTTAGAATTTTGTAAAGTGATATTTTATTGCTAGCAGTCACATTAGATGTAAAATACTTCTATTAACACATGATGGAAATGAAGTCACACTGTCTTCTTATAGTGTTACACCTGCCTTCTAGTAGGTCAGTTTAAGCTGGCAATTTAGTGCTTTCCAGTAACACTTAGGAAACACTATAAATGTGCCTCAGTTTTTTTTAAACAAGTGATAAAAGACATTTCTTCACCTTTGTAACATACTGTTTTTCTTTAATTCAAGATAAATGTCAAATGTGAGGAACAAACATAGAAGTAACTTAAATCCCTAAAATAGTTGGCTGTTTTAATTCTTGAAGATCGATGCACGTTAGCTGTGGAACGTTTTCAAGCCAAGAATAATGTGAAAATTATTGAATTTTATCTTTAAAAACCTATTTTGAACCCTCTTTAGATCTTACTTTGATTTATGAATTAGCCTCAGAACCTTCATAAGTCAGTGTATGTGTGAGAAGAATTGCACTAATTTTAACCATTGTTTAACCTCTCTGAGGGGCTTCCCGGTAGCTCAGACGGTAAAGAATCTGCCTGCAGTGTGGGAGACTCGGGTTCAATCCCTGGGTTGGGAAGATCCCCTGGCGAAGGGAATGGCTACCCACTCCAATATTTTTGCCTGGACAATCCCCATGGACAGAGGAGCCTGGCGGGCTACAGTCCATGGGGTCGGAAAGAGTTGGACATGACTAAGCAACTAAGCACTGCGTAGCAACCTCTCTGAATCCTTTGTAGAGCATAAATTAAATTTTTCTCTCTGCCAGAAGTGATTCAAGTAAGATTCAGATGATGGGAAAAGTGGCAGATTTTATTTTTATGGCTTTTTGTTGTCACAGTATCAAAATAGTTACAGTGATCCATGAGTACCTGCAGTCCAGAAAAAAAGAACATGAAAAATCCAGTTTAATATTTTCAGTGGTTTATTGACTTATTACGATAAAATTTTTAAATGGCATTTGTTTCAGCTTTCTTGTAATAATCGGAAGGACTATTATGTAGGAAATGCCAAATTTAAATACATTTTACAGATTTGAAAATGGGTTAGTAATACACATGCTGAGATTAGTTAGTACTTTCTAGGTGTGGGGAACTTGTAATATTTATTTGCATGAAAAATATAAAGACAAATGGATTTGATAGCATTTCATGTAAGAGGCTAATGAAAGGGTAATAATATAGTAAGATAGGCCAGGCTGGGAGCATAAGATTAAATAGGAAAGGTACTTTATATACTGGAATGAGAGCCAGATAGAGACATAAAAAAAGACTTATTATAGGGTTTCTGACTTATATAAGATTTGCTTTTCTCCAAAGAGAATATTAAAAATAGAAATTAAAGACAGGTTCATCATTACCAAGATTCAAAGTATAATATACTCAGGACTTTTCCTCAGCTATAAACAAATAGCTTTTGTGTGGCATTTTCTGTACAAGACTAATGTGATTAGAAAGATTTTAATATTTTTTATGTATTTTACCTTTTTTAAAAAACAAAATGCTTTTGAAATGAACTGTAAAAATAGAATAGTGAA
Organism: Oryx dammah; assembly: GCF_014754425.2. NCBI lineage: Eukaryota > Metazoa > Chordata > Mammalia > Artiodactyla > Bovidae > Oryx > Oryx dammah. The sequence goes on from NW_024070208.1 coordinate 73,333,862, forward strand.
ATATATCAATGGCAAAGTGAATGTAGTTTGTTGGAAATTTTTTCTCCAGTAAGACACCAGGTCATTAACAATGTTATCTATTTATAGGCTAGACAAATGGCTGCCGTTCTCCTAAGACGTCTTTTGTCCTCTGCATTTGATGAAGTCTATCCAACTCTTCCCACTGATGTTCAGACTGCCATCAAGAGTGAGCTACTGATGATTATTCAAATGGAAACACAGTCTAGCATGAGGAAAAAAATTTGTGACATTGCTGCTGAACTGGCCAGGAATTTAATAGGTGTGTATGCAAATACAGTTATCATTATGTTACAGAAAAAAGTGAGTACATATTTTTTTTTTGTTTTAGTGGAATCTTAGAGGACAAGTCACAAGTACTTGACTATCATTTATTCTGTTCAAAATGAGAGTGATTGTGGATTTTTAATTTAAAACCAAACATTACAGATGTTTTGGAATGCAGATATAATTCTTACCTCTTAATCTTCAAAACCATTTCTCTCTAGAGAAATAATTTTCTAGTTTACTTTACAATTGTCAGTTTTATCTTCCCCTTAATCTGTAGTTTTAAAAGCATAGTCTAACTTACAGACCGGGCAATAGAAGTGGAAATCATGGACTCCAGGTGATTTTGTGCTGATATATTTGTGTGTATAAATTAAGCACATGTGCTTATTATACTACTATAGTTTGTTATTCAGTACCACAGAATATTTTTAGAAATTAAGTTAAAACATTTGAAAATGCATTTTATCAGCAGCCAGAACTTTTTCACACTTAAAACATTAGTGGTATAATTGGATATGCTGTTACTTTTTTTTTTTGACAGAATCATCATAAGCTCTGTTCACTTAGGTGGTATTTTTTAAAGGTTGAAAAGAATAATTCACTAAGATAAGGCTAACTTGCAGAATAGTTTTAGTCGTGCTTAGTAAATTATGACATGACTTTTTAAATCTCCTTTCCTGGTGGCTCAGTGATAAAGAATCTGCCTGCAATGCAGGAGATGCAGATTTGATCCTTGGGTCAGATCAGAAAGATCCCCTAGAGAAGGAAGTGGTAACCCGCTCCAGTATTCTTACTTGGGAAATTCCATGGGCATGGCAGCCTGGCGGGCTACAGTACACAAGGTCACGGAGGAGTCAGACGCCCAAGCAGCTAAACCACCGCCACCAGCAATGCAGATGTTCAACTTACTGATACAACCCGTTCTTAAAAATTAATAGGAAATGTGTTAAGTTTTTAAGTAAGTTCTAAACCCACAGAAACTTGAATTTTTAAGTAACATGGGAAGTTCTGTTCTCAAGTTTTTTGCAGATGACAATTTTATTTTGATTTAGGACTTACATCACTCCTAACTCAAAATCCCTTAATAATGGAAAAAGTGCTCTCTCCATAAATTTTTTTGTCATCCCACTTCTCCTTTCAGAGAAGTTCAGCAAATACGGGGGCAATTTTTTAAAATGCATAACTTGTCTATATTCTCTGTAACTCCTAAGTTCTTTGTGACAGTAAAACCAACAAGTCTAAACTGGTTCAGTAGGTTTTTGTGGTTCATTTTTATCACAAGGTATCACAAAAATCTGTGTTTTGAAATCTGTTTAAAATGTCAACACATTGATAACATCCTGTAGCACATAAAACTGCAAAGCGTGAGCAGTGCTCTGGGATTCCCATTCTGCAGTTTGTAAGTAATAAGTATTTTGGTTTCAAGACCTGTTATCAGATATTAACTTTGTCTACTTTTTAGCCTAATCTTTAATAGCAATAATATGTGTGAAAGATTCAACTAGCCACATAGTCAAAGTGTGCTTTCTTTTCTCCAAATCACCCTCCTGAGAAATAACTACCACTAATACCTGTGCTTCTGTAACCCAGATTTACACAATTGTTTTTTACTAGATTATAATGCCATTTTATGGTTGAAGGAGTTGATTTCATTAAAATGTTTGTAAAAACAGAGCAAGTGACACTTTCTATAGCCACATATTTTGAATGAGGCTTATGAAATGAATTCACCATCAATATTTTGAAGTTTAATTCACACACCTTATGCCTGGATTTCTTTACTTTTAGATGAGGATGGCAACAACCAATGGCCTGAAGGTTTGAAGTTCCTTTTTGACTCCGTCAGCTCTCAAAACATGGGACTGCGAGAAGCTGCCCTTCATATTTTCTGGTATATACATTGGTCTGATACGTTTGGGAAAATTTAATGTTATGAGTGCCCGAAGTGCATTTTAATTGATTGTTTTACTCTAGTTTAACTTTTTAGCCTTAAAGAATGCCTCTAGATAACCTTTGTACTTTTGTTGGAAGCAAAATTGGAAAGAACAAAACTTTTCATTTGATATTATGAATCTTTTTGTTATACAAGGAATCTCTGCAGTTTTTATTCCTTTACTTTGTCCTTTATGATTCTGAAAAAATTTCTGGGACAGTTTCTTCTTCAAGAGATTAACAGTACCAAATGTAACTTTTAGAAATCCATTCTAATATTAGCATCTGAAAGAACGAAAATGGTGGTGAGCCCCCACTGTCTTGGTCTGTGGCCAAGCTTTATAAAAATGTATTATTTTAATTACCTCATTTATAAGCAGATGATCTAAGTTTAGAATTAAATGATTGTCTGCATTTTAAAAAGTCTGGCCTACTGTACAGTTCTACTGCATTTAAAATAATAATGTATAATTGAATTTGTAACTTACCGAGATCATATACTTTTTTCTTTTTAAACGAGATCTACCTTGAACCTCTAAAGAAGGGTAGATAGTACACCATTTTCTACTTTAGTTGTCAGATGTATCTTGTTTCTATCAAAGGTCCAAACTGGAGAATTAAGTAAAGGTATTCAGTTTAATTATTTACCAAATTTAAAATAGAGCAGAATGTGGACTGCCTGGATACCAAGGCTGGAAGCAGCTTGTGAGTGTGGTTAGTGTAGTTACCCCTGAACCCCAGTGCTTGCTCTTGTCCCGTCCTGCACTCCAGATCAGCTTCCTGCTGAGACAGAGCAGTAAGGGTAAAGCAAGAGACCTGGGCAGGTGTGCGCCTGAGTCCATAATTCTCCCAGTCTGATCTCCTCTACTGCATTTGTTTCTGTTCACCCAAGCCCAGAGTAGAACTGCTTGGAGGTTGGGTAGTTGATGTTCAGCCTTAGGGATTATTGTAAACTATTGAGTCATGTAAATAAACATAGAATTAGCTGTTCTAGCTGCCACCTTACTAAGATATAACATAGTTTTCAGAGGATGTTTTCTATCATTTTTTCAGGAACTTCCCAGGAATTTTTGGGAATCAGCAGCAGCACTATTTAGACGTCATCAAACGGATGTTAGTTCAGTGCATGCAAGATCAGGAACATCCATCGGTGAGTAGATTTCCATTCCATTAATATTAACACATAATTTAATATAGCATCTAACTTGTGAAAGAATCTATATGTGTTTGGAGATTGTCTTGGCTTTTATACTTGAAAATATAAATACTAGTTTTACGGATAAAGAAAATTTCATCTTGTGGAAGGAAACTTGAATTTGCACATCTATCAAAAATGGCATTTGTCCTGTCTTCATTTTAGATCCGAACATTATCTGCTAGAGCTACCGCTGCGTTTATACTTGCCAACGAGCATAATGTTGCTCTGTTCAAGCATTTTGCAGACTTGTTACCCGGTTTCTTACAGGTAAGAAAATAGTTTAGGTGATAATTATATCCTTAACTAGTTTTCTGTTGCTTAAATTCTCATCAGAGTTCTGTATTGAGTTCATTCATTCATTAAATATTTATTGCCTGCTGTGTACCAACTAAGGATACAGCAGTGAACAAAACATGCACATTTCTTAATATTTTTTGCCTTTAATATACCTTGGGTCCCTTCGTTTCAAATTTTTTCTTTAAGGCAAATGATAATAAGCAACATATGCTTATTATTGAGTATATAATCACAGTAGGTTATTTCTGTTAGAACAAACAAATAACCTATGAAATGCTCATTTTACAGAAGGAGAAGCTATGGAGGGGATAAGAAATTTGCCCAAGGTCACAGTGTTGAGGGGTGCATGCTGGAGTTGCGCATAGTTGAAACCCAGATTGGACCAGTCTTTACTGTTAAATACAGAGCTTGTGACAGTTTGTATCACAAAGTAATTTTATAGTTAAACATTACTGGAATCCAAGGATAAATGATTACTTTAAGGACATCTGCCCCAATGAGAAAGTAAAATAAACTTGGGAAAGTTAGAGTAATTGGTTTCAACCTTGTCAGACGTCAAACCTCCTTTTATAACAAGTATTTTATAATTTTCCATATTCTCTCTTAAAATGAAATGCATTTATGTGCGTACAGCTCACGTATGCACATAAGTTTTTAAAATATCAATGTATGGTTGTAAGTGGATACAAAGGAAAAAGAGAAAGTAATCTCTAGTAAAATGACATGCTTTTCCACATATAAATGCTAGGGCCTGACCCAACAAAGACATAGGGGACTAGGTGATTTCTACACGGTCTATATGAATGCAGTAGCTAAAAATGTGGACTGATAGAGAGAGATCGTTGGCAGTTTGAACACCATGATTTCTGTTACTGTTGGTGTTTTGAACTGGTGATTTCCAGAAAAGGTACAGTTCAGGATGAAACAAAATACGTGTTCCTTCTTTGTACGGTATCTGCATTTTAGGGAAGAAATATAGTACATTAAAACCAGGCAAAAAGGAGTTTGTGAGTTAGGGTCTAGGTTGAGACCATTATAAATGAGTTTATTTATATATGTGTTTGACATAATCATGTAAAGATGCACGATAAGGTCAAATGAATTCCTCATAAACGTTTGTGTCACAGGTGTGGGACATCTAGTAGCCCAGCCTTTCCATGTCCTCAATCTTGTGACAGCCAAAAAAACAGCTCCTGAGAGAGAGATGGTGCCCTGTTGAGGGCCAGATTAGAGAAGGTTTAGGGAAACTGAAATGGCAACCCACTCCAGTGTTCTTGCCTGGAGAATCCCAGGGACGGGGGAGCCTGGTGGACTGCCGTCTCTGGGGTCACACAGAGTCGGACACGACTGAAGCGGCTTAGCAGCAGCAGCAGCAGCAGCAAGGGATCTGAACCGAAAAAGTTCGTATGTGGTGGAGTTGCTGCCAGGACTTAGTAGAAACTGTTTTTCCTGTGATACTAAGCTGAAAATATAGTTTAGTCAATGACAAAACGTTAGCTGATGAAACATTCTGTTGTTTTATATTACTGACACATCTTGACTTACTATTTAATTTCATATTTTTCTTGTCTGAATTTAGAGTAAGTTAAAATGTTAGCCAGAACTTCTAGGAGTTATGGCTGTGATATAGGCAAAGGTAGATACAGAATGCTACATTAAAATTCCACAGTGACTGAACTTATGATTAAAGAGAAATACAGTAATATTGAACACTTTAAATATATCATGGGATCTAGGATTTACTATCTGTATGAATATTGGAAGGACAGAGAAAAGGAGATTCCTTCTGGTTATGAAAACACTTCCTTGCCAGTCTAAGTTTTGTTGTGGTTATTGGAGATTGACTGGTTTTAATTTTGACTTCGGTTTAAATCTTTATATTATACGTTTCTAGTTAACATTAGACTAGAGGAAAATATGTACGTAGTTGTAGGTAGAACATCTGCATAATGTTGATTGCAAAGTTATTTATTGAAAAACAGTATGCTAGTGTTTCTCTGTTGTCCTTGCCTCTTGATATTCTGGCTAATGAGGCATCATAAAGTGGCTGTTGAACACAGACCTTTTTTTTTTTTTTTTTTAATCTATTTCATGTTTTCTAGGCTGTAAACGACTCCTGCTACCAGAATGATGATTCAGTCCTAAAATCCCTTGTTGAGATTGCAGACACGGTTCCAAAGTATTTACGTCCTCATTTGGAAGCCACTTTACAGCTGAGTCTAAAGGTAAATTAAATACTGCAGTGAATGTTCTGTTTCTTGTTTTCAATGAATCAACTACTAAATGTGTACAAATATATCTTCTTTGTAGTTGTGTGGAGACACTGGCCTCAATAACATGCAGCGCCAGCTTGCCCTGGAAGTAATCGTGACCCTTTCTGAGACTGCAGCTGCTATGTTAAGAAAACATACCAATATTGTTGCACAGACAAGTAAGTCAAAAGTCTAAATAGTTTGTTTTAAGGTGGCAAAATTGTCAGATAGGTTTGCTGAGAGTTGTTCAAGGCCACAGATTATTGGAAGAGTGAATGTCCTTTCAAACTCAGGTGAATCCATGAAAATGCACCAATACATTCTTAACTGCATAGGCCCGACACGATGGCCATGCTCCAGCACCCTGAAACCTCAGCGTAGCAAGCGTGGTTTGTCATACTTGGAAATAAACCAAAAGATGTGTAAGACCTCTGGGGAAAATTGGGTGACACATTGAAAGACTAATAAGAGAACCCAGTGTCAATACCCTTCAAATTAACCTAAAAATTCAGTATAATTTCAGCCAAAAATTAGAATTCGTCATGATAAGATAGAGTCTAATGTATAATGTAGGGCCTGGAGTAGCCAAGACAGTTTTGATGACTAAAGTGCAGGTCTTGCCTGTCAGCTATGAAGATTTAGTTTGTTGATGGTGCAGCTATAGACAGATGAATCCGATGGGACAGAGTGGCCCAGGAGCAGATCCACTCACGTGCAAACAATCATATTCGAACCTCAATTTTCAGTTGATTAGACATGAAATAATACAGATACATTTTACATGTAAAGCTTAATAGTAGAAAGTGATATTTTTTTTAAGACAGAGTCAAAACCATAAGTGCAAAACATTGCTCAATTTGTACTAAAACAAGTTTTTTGACCAACCAGATACACCATAAGTGAGATCAAAAGATAAGCCAGACTGGAAGAAAGTAGTTGAGTGCACACATCAACAGTTTTGGTGTGCGGAAAACAGTGGTTGGAAACAGGAAGTTCACAAAAGCTATAGCTGTTGAACACTGCTCAGTCTCAATAAACACAAGTGTAATTAATTGTGGAACACCAGTTGTCAGAGTGTGACAGTGTCCAGTGTTGGTTGATGAAGGGTGTGGGGCAGAGAGGACTCAGAGGAGACTTCACACCTGTGACATAAGATCAGCCTCCTTTTGAGCTTCCCATAGGAATTAAGTTTATGGTGCCACTATGGAGAGCATTTGAGTGGGTTCTAGTAATAAAGAAGTTTCAAGTACAGAAACAGAGAGGAAAGATTGATTTGTCAAGGGTTGTATAGCCTGGTTGTACAGACTGGGTTTAATATATGTTCTCTTCCTTTCCCCAATGCCCTAACTCGCTCTTGTCAAGGAGATATCGTGTATCTCATCAAAGCACATTTTGTCATGTCCACCGACAGGTTGATGTGTTTATGTAATGGAATGCTGTGAAGTAATTCAAGTGAAATCCATGTGTCTTGAGAAAAAAGCAAGTTGCCAATGGGTATATGTACCATTTATTATATAGAAAATAAAACCTTTGAATACTACTATATGTTATACATAGATAGAGAAAACTGTAGTTCTAGTGTAAAAAAAAAATGTTTGGTAATGAGAAACATTGATTTTATTATGGTCTTACTTCTGATGAGGGAGGAAGAAAATGTAACAGGACTTGGAAATTTTGACTTTTCTCCTTAATGTTTACTTCTTAAAAAAGAACAAAATCTAAAGCCAGGAAGATGAAAAAGGTGAAAATAGAACAAGCCACATGTGGGGAGCACAGGCAGATAAGTTTTTGTTTTACTCTTAGTATGTCCTTTGTGTTTTACCTCTTAAAACTCTTGTTGGTGACATTGACAAAATCACAGCGTCACGGTCCTTGGGTATTGCTGCTGCCACGCCTAAGTCACTTCAGTTCAGTTCAGTCGCTCAGGCGGGTCCAACTCTTTGCGACCCTATGAATTGCAGCACGCCAGGCCTCCCTGTCCATCTCCAACTCCCGGAGTTCACTCAGACTCACGTCCATCGAGTCCGTGATGCCATCCAGCCGTCTCATCCTCTGTCGTCCCCTTCTCCTCCTGCCCCCAATCCCTCCCAGCATCAGAGTCTTTTCCAATGAGTCAACTCTTCGCATCGTGTCCAACTCTTTGCGACCCCATAGACGGCAGCCCACCAGGCTCCCTCGTCCCTGGGATTCTCCAGGCAAGAACACTGGAGTGGGTTGCCATTTCCTTCTCCAGTGCATGAAAGTGAAAAGTGAAAGGGAAGTCGCTCAGTCGGGTCCGACTCTTCGCGATCCCATGGACTGCAGCCCACCAGGCTCCTCTGCCCACGGGATTTTCCAGGCAAGAGTACTGGAGCGGGGTGCCATTGCCTTCTCCGCTTTGGGTATGAAGTAGTTCTTTTCTTTAGTTCCGCAGATGTTAGCCATGATGGTTGACCTTGAAGAGGATGAGGACTGGGCAAATGCGGATGAGCTGGAAGACGATGACTTTGATAGGTAATCACACACCCTGAACGCTGTATGAAGCTTCCCAGGTTGGGCAGACCGAGGCCAGGTGGCGGTGAGAGCTTAGGGTTACAGGGTCTGTCTCTACCCCACGTGGTGGTCTACAAACTGAGGTTAAGCTTTTAAATTTGAAACGTGGGACATTTCTCCATTTTGTGTTTTCCTGTATCAAATTTTGTAGATATTTATTTTTAGTGAAGGTAGCTATCTTTTCTACCCTGTCTTACTCTAAACTGTTCATCATGTCAAGAATTTTTTAAGAGTATCTTCTGAAATATATATGAAGGAGCCCTATTGTGGTAAAAACCTTTGTATATGTGTAGACCTTAACTTAGAATAGTTGTTTCAGCAAATTCCTTGTGTTTTCCTCATATAATGCAATTTAACTGTAGAATGGAAAAGGGGCATTGATGGTGAGATATAGACACTGGATGACAGTAACACTGAAATTACTGTTTGACTTGTTTTGACTCAGTAGGCGCCCGTGAGTACAGATTCCTATGGAAAAGTCCCCAAAATGTATGTTCACTGTGAAATAGTGAAAATGGCCCCTTAAACATGTATGAAACATAGCACTTCAGAGCTGCCATTTTAATTGACCCTTTCAGTGGGCCTAAAGGTTTAGTATCATATTTTAAGTGCAGAAATGGAGAGGAAAGATTGAGTGATTTGTCCAGGGTTTATGGCCAGTTAGTAGACTGGACTTAAAACCAGTTCTCTTACTCTTCCCAGGACATCAAATTGCCTAACCTCCTTTTCTTAAAAAGAACTGAAACTATTTCCCTGAAAGATTGGTAGTCAGCGTAAGCTACTTTTACAGATATAATTAAAGACATTTGACTTCGAAAATATATGGTGTATTTTTGAAGCTTGATCCTGTCATTAAAAATGACTGGCTTTTGGCCTGAATACCCTATAGAAGTATATGAAAATAATCCTTGACTGCTGCTGCTGCTAAGTCGCATCAGTTGTGTCCGACTCTGTGCGACCCCATAGACTGCAGCCCACCAGGCTCCCCCGTCCCTGGGATTCTCCAGGCAAGAACACTAGAGTGGGTTTCCATTTCCTTCTCCAATCCTTGACTGGAAACACCTAAATAGGGCTGAAGAGGAGACGGGGCTCTGATCGAGTTTCCTTGTCCTGGTTCATTTACTGTGATGTGTTGCTACCTGGCTTTTAATTTGCCCTGTAAAAGGCACTAAGGTGTATGTGGTGTTAAGAAGCTATTTTTTTCTGAACTAGATGAGTAAGATTTTATCTCTGGGTAAGTAGGACATAAATACATTTTCAAGGTCAAGCTAAGTCTTAAGAGCCTGTTTTCAAGGTCATAGTGTCGTCTTTCTGATCTTGGCTTCACAAAGCAGTTAGAGGTCATGTACGTGGCAACTGCTAATCTTGAGGTTCTAAAACAATAAATGTGCAAAGGTGTTAATGCCCAAATTCCTTCAGTTTTCAGTGAAAAAACTAATTGAGTTTCACTTACACATCATATTTTGTGGGGCAGATTGCACCCCTTTAAAAAAGATGAATAAGCTCCCAGTTTAGAGAAAATCACATACAGGCTCAGCACCCTTTTCTGTTTTCTGTGTTCTGATGAGTTTGAAGATTATATTTCCAGGAAATGTGATTCAGAGGCTCTCCTAAATACTGCTGATCCCTCTGAGTCTTCAGAGTGTCAGAAGCTAAGTTTTAACCAGTGAGTGGGGACAAAGGAAAGTCATGAAAGATCAGATTCAGACATAAGACTTTTAAACTATTGATGAGGCATGATAAAAATTTTATCCACCCCCACCTCCCACCACTTTTTAAATTCTAGGGTTTTTTAACACCAAACTTCACTACATATATTAGAAGAGACTGCTCGAGCTATTCTTCAGTCTCAGTTTAGAAACATGTCCATGTAACGTCCTGCTCTTACATGCTTCCATATGTCTGTTACATTGTTCTCTGTGTAGCAATGCGGTTGCTGGTGAGAGTGCTCTAGACCGGATGGCTTGTGGACTCGGTGGAAAGCTCGTCCTGCCAATGATCAAAGAACACATTATGCAGATGCTTCAGAACCGTAAGCTGTTGCCTCTTTGAAATGCTGGGACAGTGGAGCTTGGCTTAGACTGTGTCTAAGAGTCAGTCTTTGCCTTTTTATATTCTCTGTTTAACCTACTTCTCATATTGATAAAATACTACTTAGTCATCTTTAGAAGCACTCAGTCTTAACGGTAAAGAATGCTTTTCCTCAATACTGCAGCTATTGCCCTATTCTCCCTCCTCAGAATTATTACCTTCAGTATATAGGAAAAAGTTTTTAATTCTAGGAAAAACTGAGTTTTACTCCCTAGTCAGAAATACATAAGTTCAAATTTAATGCACCAGTATTTGCAATGGTTATGAAATATTAGTATATTTGGTTTAGTTTTCCTTCATCTAATATCTTTTATTTTTAAAAAATAAAATGCCTTGTACAAATCAGAGGAGAAGCCATGTCAATATTTGTTTTTATAATTTAACAAATACTTGGTCACTAGCCTTGAACCAGGTTTTTCAATAAGAAAAATTGTCATTTTTGTTTTATATTACAAAGTTATTGTGCTTGACATATTTTTAAAAGTTCAAATCCAAAATGTATAAACTGAAAGGCCCTTAACTGAGGTTCAGAGGTGCTCACTGTTAACAGTTCTCTGAGACTTGAGTCTCTGTCCTCATTATGCACGTAGGCAGCTGTGTTTAGCGTGAATAAAGAGCCCAGACCCCATGCTTCCGGTAGCTTCTGCCCCACAGTGTATCCTGTCACCACATGCTAACCTCCCATTCATTTAACAGCCACACAGCATTGCACAGTTCCCCATTAAACCGTATAGTTTTGTTGGTAACAAATAATGCCACTGCATACACTCTTACAGAAGTCCTGGCTTACCTGTATTAATATGTATGTTTGTAGCATACATTGCAGGAGACAGACTTGAGGGTCCAGCCTTTGATTCTGGGTCTTAATGACAGCTTCATACCAGCCCTTATGTTTTTTATTATGTAGGTCCTCTTTGTGCTATAAAGCTCTTACGTATTCTAAAAGGGCATTGTCCAAAACCATTGTTTCTTTAGGATGATGGTGATTTTACATCTGGGTCTTGAACAATAGCTTCCCCTTTTATTACTCCTAAATTTTGAAGGATTTTTCCCCAAACAGAGACAGTATCACAGGCTGGTCAACCTATAAGAGCTAGTAGATGGAGTCTAGCTTTTCCATTTTTAAGATGAAGAACGTAAAGGCCAGAGATGTGAAAGTTTGCACAGAGTCACCCAGTTGTCAGTGTTTCACACTGCTTAGTGCCAGTCCTCAAATATATTGTGGACCTGCTTATTTTGCGGTTAAAGAATTTGATTGTAAGTTTCTGCTACATTAGCTGGCTGCAGAAGCCTTCGCATGTATTACAGTGAACTCGCATGTATTCACAATAAGACAGTGAACTCTTGGTAAGGATTTGCTGTTGTTAAATGTGTGGCTTGGAGCAAGTCTGGGCCTTTGATTTCCTTGTTTGTGGAAAAAAATAGGATCTTCCCGTGGAATCAGGGTGCAAAAGTGTATTTAGTGTTAATACTACATGTGAGAAGGAAATGGCAACCCACTCCAGTATTCTTGCCTGGAAAATCCCATGGACAGAGGAGACTGGTGGGCTGCAGTCCATGGGGTCACCAAGAGTCGGGCATGACTGAGCAACTAACACTTCACTACACGTGAAAAGACTGTTAAAAATGACAAACAATACTTTTTCTCTAGTAACTTAACATCTCAGTCAGTTCAGTTCAGTCAACTCTTTGCAACCCCATGAACCGCACGCAGCACGCCAGGCCTCCTGTCCATCACCAACTCCGGGAATTCACCCAAAGTCATGTCCATTGAGTTGGTGATGCCATCCAACCGTCTCATCCTCTGTTGTCCCCTTCTCCTCCAGCCTTCAATCTTTACCAGCATCAGGGTCTTCTCCAATGAGTCAGCTCTTCGCATCAGGTGGCCAAAGTATTGGAGTTTCAGCTTCACCATCAGTCCTTCCAATGAACACCCAGGACTGAGTTCCTTTAGGATGGACTGGTTGGATCTCCTGGCAGTCCAAGGAACTCTCAAGAGTCTTCTCCAGCACCACAGTTCAAAAGCATCAACTTAACATCTACCCGGCTGTAATTTAAATTTTTTTTTTTTTTAAATTTATTTTCTTTTTGGCTGTGCTGGGTCTTCACTACTGTGTGGGTCTTTCTCTGGTTTCAGAGAGTGGGGTCTGCTCTCTGGTTGTTGAGCACAGACTCTAGGATGCTTGGGCTCAACAGTTGTGGCACAGGCTTAGTTGCTCTGCAACATGTGGTATCTTCCCGGATCGGGGATCGAACCCATGTCTCCCCATTGGCAGACGGAGCCACAGAGCCACCAGGGAAGCCCTTGTTTTTTTTCTAGCATTGATGAACAGCATTTTTTTTTTTTAATCTTAAAATTCAAAGCAGGAAGACCATTTTCACATCCCAATACCATCCCATCACATTTGCTGAATATACTCCCAGGAACTCTGCCCATTGAGAATTGATGAGACATAACTTTTTTAAATGTCCAAACCAAATATAGACATCTTTCTATTTCAATATTTGTTGCACTAATTTTTTATTTACTATTTATTTTTGTCTGAGTTATTAGCATAACAATATATTGGTTTCACATGTATAGCATAGTGATTTAGTATTTGTATACATTGCAAAATGACCACCACAGTATAAGTCTAGATTAGTATCTGATATTGGTTTCTTAAGATTCTTATTCCTCAGCTGAGAATAAATTCTGGCTTAATAGTATATTGATTAACTGAAATACATTTAAAGCATGTATCTATTTCTGCTTTATTGACTATGCCAAAACCTTTGACTGTGTGGCTCACAATAAACTGTGGAAAATTCTGAAAGAGATGGAAATACCAGACCACCTGACCTGCCTCTTGAGAAACCTGTATGCAGGTCAGGAAGCAACGGTTAGAACTGGACATGGAACCACAGACGGGTTCCAAATAGGAAAAGGAGTATGTCAAGGCTGAATATTGTCACCCTGCTTATTTAACTTCTATGCAGAGTACATCATGAGAAACACTGGGCTGGAAGAAGCACAAGCTGGCATCAAGATTGCCGGGAGAAATATCAATAACCTCAGACATGCAGATAACACCACCGTTAAGGCAGAAAGTGAAGAAGAACTAAAGAGCCTCTTGATGAAAGTGAAAGAGGAGAGTGAAAAAGTTGACTTAAAGCTCAACATTCAGAAAACTAAGATCATGGCATCTGGTCCCATCACTTCATGGGAAATAGGTGGAGAAACAGTGGACACAGTGGCCGACTTTATTTTTCTGGGCTCCAAAATCACTGTAGATGGTGATTGCAGCCATGAAATTAAAAGATACTTGCTCCTTGGAAGGAAGGTTATGACCAACCTAGATAGCATATTCAAAAGCAGAGACATTACTTTGTCAACAAAGGTCCATCTAGTCAAGGCTATGGTTTTTCCAGTGATCATGTATGGATGTGAGAGTTGGACTGTGAAGAAAGCTGAGCACCAAAGAATTGATGCTTTTGAACTGTGGTGTTGGAGAAGACTCTTGAGAGTCCCTTGGACTACAGGGAGATCCAACCAGTCCATCTTAAAGGAGATCAGTCCTGGGTGTTCGTTGGAGGGACTGATGTTGAAGCTGAAAGTCCAGTACTTTAGCCACCTGATGTGAAGGGCTGACTCATTTGAAAAGACTGATGCTGGGAAAGATTGAGGGCAGGAGGAGAAGGGGACAGCAGAGGATGAGATGGTTGGATGGCATCACTGACTCGACGGACATGGGTTTGGGTGGACTCCAGGAGTTGGTGATGGACAGGGAGGCCTGGCGTGGTGTGGTTCATGGGGTCGCAAAGAGTTGGACATGATTAAGTGAACTGAACTGATAAAATAATGTTACCATAAATAATAAAGTTTTAATGTTTAGCAAATAATTTAGCAATTTTTTCAGAAAAATTAGTTACAGTAGACATCTTTACATGAGTTTTGGGGTCCCCAAAGGGAAGAATTAAGTCTTATCTCTAATTTAGGATTTTCTTTTATAACTTAGTTAGCTCTTACACCAGCAGTTCTCAAACTTTATAATCTCAGGACCCCTTTACAGTGAGGATCTCAGAGTGCTGTCGATTTTTGTTTTTTTTTTCTATGAACATTTCCTACCCTTTATAATATGGTGAGACCTTTTTTTTTATTGAATATAGTTGATTTACAATGTTGTGTTTAGTTCCAAGTGTACAGCAAAGTGAATCAGTTATACATATTTATATATATATATATGTTTCTCCACTTTACAATTCTTTTCCTGTATAGGTCATTATAGAGTAGAGTAGAGTAGAGTTCCCTGTGCTATAGAGTAGATCCTTATAACTATTTTGTGTATAGTAGTGTGCATATGTCAATCCCCCATCTCCCAATTTATCTTTCCCCCTCCCCCTGGTAACCATTGGTTTGTTTTCTACAACCATGACCCAGAGTGCATTTGTTAAACTGTTACATGTTAACAGGAATGACATATTTTGTGAAAAATGACTCTCTTTTCCAAGACACACAGGGAAATATTAGTGAGAATGTCTTTTTTTTTATTCTGGGTATTTTTGTAAATATCTTAGGCAAAACTGAATTTGTATGTCTGCTTCTGGGTTGATTTTCTTGATATTTCACATATGCTGTAATCCTGAGAATACTCTCTGTACTCTCAAAATGGAAGTGAAAGAATAATGTTATTAGGAGAATGATTTTGACCTTGTGAACCCCATGAATGAGTCTTAGGAAATCCCAGGGTGTTTGAACCCCACTTTGAGAACCATTGCTCAGGTTTTTATATTTAGGTATATCTTCCTTTGTTCCACAAGGAATTTAAAGCAGCCTTAAAGTGAACAATAATATAGTAAAAACAAATATTTAGAAGTGAGAGTCAGGGAAATCATATAAATAGGATATGAAGTCCAGTAAAATAAACATTAGTTTAGTTAATATTCCCTTAACGAAAAAGCATGTAGCCATTATGAATGTTAGAGTACAGATAAAGTTCATTCATACTCATTTACCATATTACTAAGTAAAAATTTTTCAAAAGCAGCATCTTTTCTCCTTGGCGGTTTTTCTTTTTAGAGAAATGTGCCTGTGGAGCTCGTTAAGTCTCTGTTCAGTGAGCGGCAGTATGTGGCACAGAAGATCGTGTCTGCATTGCCCATAGTCAGTTTGGGGGGACATGTCTTATTTTGGGCGTTTGGTGTAAATACTGACAAGCCCTTTGCCGCCACGCTGTCCTTTCAACTTTGGGAGTGAAATGCTTGTGTGACGTAACCGCTGTGACAGTGAAGTAATCCAGTCAGGCACTTTTTCTGTTTGCCTACCTAATAGTCATGTAGAACCATACTTTGTTATTGTCATACTCCTGACGACTGGAAGGCCCCATCGGTGGTGTCTAATTGCTCTTCCCCCGCATGTAACTGTTCCGCAGCTGACTGGAAGTACCGGCACGCGGGGCTCATGGCCTTGTCCGCCATTGGGGAAGGATGCCACCAGCAGATGGAGGGGATTCTCAACGAGATAGTAAATTTTGTTCTGCTTTTCCTTCAGGATCCTGTAAGTACCAGTAAATATTTGATTCATTAATATATTGCCATGGTTTCGCAGGGGACCCTGTTGCCTTTACTAACACTCGGGCTCCTCTTCCAGCATCCCAGGGTGAGGTATGCGGCCTGTAATGCCGTGGGACAGATGGCTACCGACTTTGCACCTGGTTTCCAGAAGAAATTCCATGAGAAGGTAAGTAATGAGTCTGCAGACACTGAAAAACTCCGAGAAGAGGGGTGGCATTTGAAAAGCCTGTGTGATTTCATTTCACAGGTGATTGCAGCGTTGCTGCAGACCATGGAAGACCAGGGCAATCAGCGTGTCCAGGCCCACGCCGCCGCCGCTCTCATCAACTTCACGGAGGACTGTCCCAAGTCACTGCTTATTCCGTACTTAGACAGTTTGGTGAAGCATCTGCATTCCATCATGGTCCTTAAACTTCAAGAGGTAAGTTTCACGGTCTTTTAAGCTCTCTGTTTGGCTGGTAATAATAGAAATTGGAGGGAAAGGTGATTCTGAAAGAGACTTCTCAGGAAACATTAGCAGTTTCTGCCACTTTGAATTTAAAAAGATGAAAGAGAAGAAAGCAAAAAGTGCTGACCACTCTCTTAACCTGAATGACAGACAGAGAAGATGTGAAAAAAGAATATCTTTTTTTGTATTAAACATGTTGAATTCTTAAAATAAGGCCTGGCTATCCAAATAGAAGATGGTTTATAGTTTACAGCTTAAGTAAGAGGCAACCTAAAAACAAGTGAATAATGTCAGTGCAGCAACATGAGAAAGACAGGATGCAGGTAAGACAGGCAAAAACAGAAACCTGGTTTGTTATCAAGTAGAATGAAATGAAATTTCTACTATAAGATAAAAAGGACGCACAGAATAAAAGCCTTTTAACTCAAATATTCAGCAAACATAAAGTTACTGTCAAATTGCTATAAAATTTTTTATAAACACTCAGTGTCTGTACTTCAGCTCCTGATGAACTGGTAACAGTTGGTAAACCACACTTCACCTAGCCCTGGTCTAAAGGAGAGCAGAGAGGAAGACAGGAAATTATAAGGTCCCAGAAGGCAGAGAAGGGGTCTGAAGCAGAGGATGGGCACTCAGTGTACTATGATAGCAAACTAAGAAAATGATACAGGAATGTGAGTGTACGTGAAGACAGGGAGGTAGTTGTGGGCAGATCAGTTAGGTCAGTTAAATCAGGAATAGATGGATCAGATAGGACATTAGAGTAGATTTGGCTGAAGGGTGGCTCTGTATAACCCAGCTCCCCCCACGGGACCCGTGTGTGAGATGCAGACTGCAGGAAGGGGCTGCTGAGATGGGATGGGGGAAAAGGGTCATGTGTGTGAGAAGAGCTGTTAGGAGGCAGAGTAACCAAGGAAGAAGGACGTTCCTGTGGGATCACAGGTCATGACGTTAACCGCAGAGCAGATGGGAGATGCCAAAGGAAGGAGTGAGCTCACCTTGCAGAGCGGTGTGTGGACTCAGGTACAAATAGAAAGAGCTCTGCCAAGAGTGGCTGTGGTTGATGAGGGGGTAAAGGGCCAAAGCAGTTGCCGGCTCAAGTGTTTCTATGAACCCACAAGGAATTACAGAATAACATTGCCAGGTGCTGACATGGCCTGACCACAAGTACCCAGGAAGGATTTTCCTCGGCAGGTCAGAGAACACTGTGGATCGTTGGTGCAGGGGGAAGGCTGATCTCACCTGTTGCACCAGAGTGGAAAAAGGGGGCACCTCTCAGGGGTGTCCTCAGTGGTATTTTTCTGGAGAGAAATAGAAAATAAAGGAATGGGCCATAAAGGGAACTTTCTCCACGACCTGGTCGGACAGCACAAGATATAAAATTAAGTAGTGGAAATAAATGAGGACCGATGAGTAAAATTAAGCTTGCCAGATACAAAAATTTGAGGGAGTTCACATTTATGCTCGAGAATTAGCCATGCTTTGAGATAAAGTGGACACAGGTGAGGAGCGCTGTGCTGACAGGAGAGCACCTCACAGATAGTTCCGGAGGGGCTCTTCAGTGTGCGCTGAGACCTAGTCTCCACTCTGGCTGCCGTGGGGTGGGCTCAGCGTGCAGTCTCAGCGCAGCCCTCGGGAACTGGCCAGGCGTGTTTGCCCCATCTTCTCTGTGGGGCTGATTTTCTGTTGTCTTCCTTCCAGTTGATCCAGAAAGGCACCAAGTTAGTTTTGGAACAAGTTGTGACGTCTATCGCATCAGTTGCAGATACTGCAGAAGAAAAATTTGTCCCCTACTATGACTTATTCATGCCGTCACTGAAGCACATTGTCGAGAACGCAGTTCAGAAGGAACTCAGGCTTCTCAGAGGAAAAACTATTGAGTGCATCAGCCTCATTGGTCTGGCTGTTGGGAAGGAAAAGGTAAGTGATTTATCAACAATGTGTTGGGTTTGTTGTGTGTCATCTGGCTTTGGGGGCATCAAGGGTACCAGAGGGTTTTTTCTTTCTGATTAAAGGTTTTCTGAAGACTTAACTGTTTTTCATCATCTTATTCTTGTATTACTTTAATTTTATATATAACTTGTCGCCTTCATTTTTTTCATTGCTAATAAGATTTCTTCTTAACTCAGTTATGCTTTTGAAACCTTCCCTTACATGTGCGGTCTTATCTCTGGAGGCTTGTGGAATTCCAGACCCATATGTTCAGTTTCACCCATATTTAAACATATGCTCGGGGGGACCCAAGTCCAGTGATTGAGATTCCGTCTTCCAGTGCATGGGGCACAGGTTCCCTCCCTGGTCAGGAAACTAAGACCCACATGCCTCAGGGTGCAGCTGAAAAATTTTTAAAAAAAAAAAAACAAAAAAAAGTGCTTGGGAACATTCCAGTTGCATTCCTATTAATCCCAAAAGCTTTGAGTGTCCCAAGAGAAATATGCATTTAGTTCTTCAGAAAATAATTATAAACTAAATATGCATCTAGATCTTCAGAAAAGAATTAAAAAGGACCATTGACCAATGTGTTTTTCTTCCTAGCCAGTATCTCAGCTGTCAAAGCTAATCCAAAAAAAGTTTCTGCTATCAGCCCCTCCCATTCTGATTCTCGGAACTTTTAACATAGAACCTTTCTCTCTGGTCTCCTCCACAACTAGCATTTTTATCTTACAAACAGTTTTCTGGGAGACACTGAGAACCTAATCAGTAAAACATTTTTATGTTCCATACTCTGTATTTTGGCTTTCAAACTATCTTTGTACAACACTGCCTGTTTATACAGTGGAGACTGCCAAAACTAAACAGAGAAGTGAAAATCACACAGTTTTTGCATCCTCAGTCACTCACTCGTGTCCAGCTTTGCAGTCCCACGGACCATAGCCCACCAGGCTCCTCTGTCCATAGTAGGATTTTCTCAGAAAGGATATTGGAGTGGGTTGCCATTTCTTCTTCCAGGGGATCTTCCCAACTCAGGGATTGAACCAGAGTCCTGCATTGCAGGTGGATTCTTTACCACTGAGCCAACAGGGAAGCTAGGGAACAATCCAGAATTGTTTTTCTGAATTTGAGTTATCTTTTTACTGCTGGAAATGCATAAGCCATGGACCAAAACTAGATGCCACCAGAACTATCTTTATACTGTAATTCATTTTGACTTTAACTGGAAAACATTTTTCTAGAAATTCTAGAGCACTAAATCCATTGAAGTATATGTGAAAACTTCTCTATATAGTACTTTTATCTGAGGGGTTAAAACTCATGTGGGAAATGTTAATAGATGTGGGGAGAAAGATTTACTGTTACGTGAGAAACAAAATTAGGTGGCAGTAATATCTCTTTGATGAGATATACATGAATAATACGTGTCTTCCCCAAACATTTCCTTCCAGTTCATGCAGGATGCCTCCGACGTGATGCAACTGTTACTGAAGACGCAGACAGACTTCAGTGACATGGAAGATGATGACCCTCAGGTAAAGCAGCGCTCACAGTCCCCTCCATCCTGGTTGATAGCGCAAGGCTAAATACTGAGAAGAAAAATTGAGCAGTAGGTTTCTTGAGATAATACCAACCCCTGGTTTCAGAGACATTCTTCAGTAGCTTTCCACACCGTGCACACTGTGTGTGCATACACGTGTTTACTTTTGCACACCGTGTTTTTCCTCGGTCGATTTTCAGGCTGCTGCTCTTGTGACTAAAGGCTTTTGGTGCTGCTGATCTCCATTATCCTAGATGCTCGCGTCTCCTCACTTCCCTCGAGCAGTGTCCTCCACAGTCGTGGCTTTGGTTTTCCTGCATAGGGTTGAGACTTCAGTCACTGAACGCAGGGTTTACTTATCCAACCACTTCCAAGACACGTCTGTTTGGATGTCTCCTGGCCCGTTCAGTGCCACGTGACTTCCTTCCCCTTTCGAAAGCAAAAGAAATGTCGCAACCAACAATTTCAGAATGTGTTGTGCTCTTTTCTCTGCCGAGGAACAAACATCCTGTAGCTTAGGAAGAGCCATTCCCACTCAGCCTTTCTAACTCCTGCCCAGATTTCCTGGCCGGTACAAGTCTCAGTGGTGGGTGCTAAGGACCCAGTTGTAATAATGTCGCAAATGTCTATCCTATTCTTGGTGCTATTCCCAGTGCCTGCTGCACAATGAGCATTCAATAAATAATTGTTGGATTAAATTTTAACTTTACACAGCCATGCTGTAATTGTTTTCCATACTTAAATTTTTTTTTTTCCAAACACTTTTTTTGGTTTGTTTTTAAAATTAGGAGTAGGGGAGTGTGTTTGCACATGCAGCCACATGAGGTAAACAAGTATATAAATAGATACTGGAGGGTAAAAATCCCTTTGTGGGAAAGAGAGATGAAATAAAACCAGATTCTCTGTAGGTACTTTGTAGTGATTAAAGTCTCCATAAATTGAGTAGTAGAAGAGGTATCGTAAATGTGGACAACCCCCTACACAGAAAACAAGGAGAAAAGGGTGATTAATATCGACTGAGTGGAGTGTTAGGCTGTAGGCAAAGTCAGGTGAAGTCCTGCCTTCGGGAAAATTAGCGGCCAGGTGTTGATAAGTTTAAGTGGATTTTTGTTACATGATTCATGTGCTGTTATGTTCTGCTTCTTGCAAACAGGAAAAAATAAGACAGCACTGGTCTGTCTCTTGCCTCATCTGTTGTCTGCATCCCTACGTAGAAGTTCTCAGTGACTTTTTATTGTTTCCGAACATTTTAAGTATGTGATCTTTAGCGCACTTGTTGCTTGAAGGGCCGAAATAAAACATCATTTCTATGAGAAGGGGAAAGGGGCTTTACACATTTGTGAAACATCAATTTAAATTTAATTTTTTATTGTTTTCCCCCCAGATCTCTTACATGATCTCCGCATGGGCCAGGATGTGCAAAATCCTTGGAAAAGAATTTCAGCAGTACCTACCAGTGGTGATGGGGCCTTTAATGAAGACAGCTTCAATTAAGCCTGAAGTAGCCCTTCTAGATAGTAGGTGTCTTCATGAGGAAGTGGCACTTGTAGGATTTCTCTTTGTTGTCATTTTTAACAAAGTTAAAATGAATTTGCTTTGATTCTTTGTTAATAGCTCAAGACATGGAGAACATGAGCGATGATGATGGTTGGGAATTTGTGAACCTTGGAGATCAGCAAAGTTTTGGTATTAAAACTGCAGGGCTGGAAGAAAAGTCAACTGCTTGTCAGATGCTGGTAATTATGTTTTCTGAACTTTATTTTACAACTTCTCATGAATACATGTGTGTGTGTAAATATATTTCATAGGAGTGCTTTTTATATAGATACTGAAGAAGTTAGTTTGAAGAGCCAGGAATGTATTCTTTAAGAAATAAGATACAGAAACCTTTAGACTCAACATTTCCGCTTACGGATTTCAGTCCTAAAGAAATCATGTGGATGAAACCTTTCATTACCAGTGCTGTTTTTAATAACAAGAACAAAGTGAATAGCCCAAATACCTGTTGTTAGAAGATGGTCAGGAAGCACTGTGCCTTGGACTATTACAAAACTGTTACAAAACTAACTGAGGGAAGGATTTTTGCCCATTTTGTGCTTAGTGTATGACAGGGGCTAAGGAATGTTTTTGAAAGAACAAAAATGTGCTCATAGTATTAAAAATAAAATTGGTATGATTTCATTGTATTAAAAAAGACCTGGTAGGAGAACCAGGATATTTACAGTGATTATCTTAACCTGTATGAGCATTTGGTATAGACAGGGAGGGGTAAGTTTTGTTTTTAACTGGTTAAGAGATTATGGTAACACAACTTTGTGAGTCAACTAAACTTGAGTAAAAAAGTTTTTAAGAGATTCAGTTCAGTTCAGTCGCTCAGTCGTGTCCGACTCTTTGCGACCCCATGAATCGCAGCACACCAGGCCTCCCTGTCCATCACCAACTCCCGGAGTTCACTCAGACTCAACGTCCATTGAGTCAGTGATGCCATCCAGCCATCTCATCCTCTGTCGTCCCCTTTTCCTCCTGCCCCCAATCCCTCCCAGCATCAGAGTCTTTTCCAGTGAGTCAACTCTTTGCCTGAGGTAGCCAAAGTACTGGAGTTTCAGCTTTAGCATCATTCCTTCCAAAGAACACCCAGGGCTGATCTTCAGAATGGACTGGTTGGATCGCCTTGCAGTCCAAGGGACTCTCAGGAGTCTTCTCTAACACCACAGTTCAAAAGCATCAATTCTTCGGCACTCGGCCTTCTTCACAGTCCAACTCTCACATCCATACATGACCACTGGAAAAAACATTTTATGATATAAATCTAGCAGTTAGGTAAGCCTAAATAAAAACTACTGGCTTCAGTTTTATTTTTCTATTAACAAGGCAGGGTTTTCTAATTCATTTAAGCATATCTCTTGAACTTCCTCTTACCAGCGCCTGGTGTGCTTATTTACTCTCTCGTGTTAGACTCTGTGACCAGATGGGCTGTAGCTCACCAGGCTCCTCTGTCTGTGGAATTCTGCAGGCAAGAGTACTGGAGCAGGCTGCCAGAAGCTCCTCCAGGGGGTCTTCCTGACCGGAGACTGAGCTGCATCTCGTGTATCTCCTGTATTGCAGGCGTATTGTTTACCCCTGAGCCATCTTATTTGCCTATAATTTATAAATATTTTGGAATTTTTATAGTATCTTTCAACTTGAGAAAAAATAAAAATGTAATGTCTTTTACATTTACAATAAACCCAATTATGAAATCTTTTAATGTGGTAAAAGAGAAAAGAATTACTTAGGATGGTTTTTTTGTTTGATCGTTGTAATGCTTTTTTTTTTAATTCAAAACAAACTCAGCTGCAGATTTAAAGAAGAGATGTGCCATGATTACACTTTCATGGTTTTTAAAATAACTTTTTATATTGCCTTAATTAAGTGGTATCTTTCGTTTGAAGTATTTTCAGAGTACGGAAGCTTTTGCTAAATTCTTCCCCACACTAAATAAGAATATGAAGCATTCCACCTTTTGAATGACAATATATTTTACAGTTGTTTCATGGCCCTTTCCCATTTTACAGTTCTCATGAGTTAGATGACTAATTTCTGTGTCCTGCATACAGCTTTAAAAGTAGTTAGCTCTAGTTGGGGTAGAGCAGTCTGTGGTCCTTAAAGGTTTGCAGTTTGTAGTAAAAAACAAATGCATAACGTGGATCTTCATTTCTCTTCCAATACTTTTGCTTCAGGTTTGTTACGCTAAGGAGTTAAAAGAAGGCTTTGTGGAGTATACTGAACAGGTTGTCAAACTCATGGTACCTCTTCTGAAATTTTATTTCCACGATGATATCCTGTAATTTTTGAACAGAAAAGATTTCTAGATATACTTCAGTTGTAGAAGTATTAGACTTTGTGCTAGCTGAAGTAAGTGGACATCACCAGTATTCTGTTTGCACTGAAGGTAGTTTCAGATTCTTAGCTTGTGCCTTTGTTTCACTTGTGCCAAAAACCTGAAAAGGAAAATGTCAGCTATCCACTAGTTTGACAGTTCTCTGTGAAGCACTGAAGATGTTTAAGGACTGGGATTTTATTAGCAAATATCTGTAATAGTGTATTGCCCCTTTCCCCAAATATCTTTTGGTGATGTTAAGAAAGTAAGATTCTTTTCAATAGGTTAGAGACCAGCTTAACTTTCTAGCTTATTTCAAATGTGGATAATACCTCTGGGGAGAAATGTCTCAATAAATCTGCATGTAACAATTGTCCTCTTCGGTATAATGCTAGTTGTAATAAGTATAGGTATATTTTTACACCTTTTTCTGCGCGCGTGCACACACACACACACACATTTTTACACCTTTTTCCGCACACACACACACACACACACTTTAAGATGGGTTAAAAAATGACAGCACAGTGGAGTGAGAGCCACAAACAGATCTGCGGCCCCAGAGCCCCTCGGTTGCGGTTCCTCCCGCAGCCCCCTACGGTGGCACCGTTCACAGAAGGTGGCTTTTCCCCAGCAGACGTCCCGTTATGCCTGAGGACAGGATAGAATCATTTCTAAGAGGAATTATCAAGACATTTATTTTAGACATGATATTAGATGGGGGAGGCAACTCTGCAGAGACTGATTGAGGAAGAGATCCTTGGCAGTTTTCTTAGTAACGTCATTACTTCAGTTGTCTTTGTAAGAAATGGACTACCTGAAGTTTGGGGATAGGTATATCCTGAGATGCTGTGAGAGTCCTAGCTCTTTCCTCAGTTATTTTTGTGTTGAGGGGTTATATTTGAACCTTTATTCCTGTTATATTTTAGGTGATTGGAAAGACAGGAAGTATGTCTTGAGTTGGGGAGACTTGTGTTTTTATACACAGGTTATATTGAATGCAAGCTCTTGGAGAGCACTCTTAGATAAACAGAAGTTGCCTAGCACTCCTGTTCATAACTCACGGAGCATTTCAGCATGTAAGTGAGCAAAACAATAGAATAATCTTGAGGATAGTAATCACACTAAATGTTGTCTAAGGCTCGTTTGAGTATGTTTTCCTTAACAATAAAACGCGTTCGAGTGGCAGCAGCAGAATCCATGCCTCTTCTCCTGGAGTGTGCAAGAGTCCGTGGTCCTGAGTACCTCACCCAGATGTGGCATTTCATGTGTGATGCGCTGATCAAGGCCATTGGCACAGAGCCAGATTCAGATGTCCTCTCAGAAATAATGCATTCTTTTGCAAAGGTAAATAGTTTTCTCTCCAGAATTAGTGCAAACAGTTTGTGTGTTCATATATTTGTCTTAATTAAATGGGATTTTTTTTTTTAATGCTGTAACATAATTTGCAACCAAAAATATCTAATATTTTGGTGTTATCACTTTTTTCCTTACTTTTTAAGAGTAGCTGCTCTTGTATTCTGGTCTTGATTAGTTTCCATCATCATTTACCTACTAATCCAACCACCAGATGACACTTGGGTGTCATCCAAGTCAAGTCTAGTCCCTGTCCTCTTCTGTCTCCCCTAAATCTTTCTGGTTTTTGCTGTATTTCTTCTTTTTGCTTGAGCCTCACTTCATCTGCTCCAGAAGCCATTCCTTCTTTCCCTCACAGTTCAGTCACCTTTCCTCAAGCATTAACTTGCTCTTGAGTCACTCCCCATTTTCCAAGGCTCACAACTCCATAGCTTGCTCCGCAACTGGGTTTAAAAATTCTTTGTCCCCATTTGCACTCCTCAAGTTCAGATTTTCTGTTACTTTCCCAAAGAATGCATGCCTCCATACCTTTGCTCATCTCATTCCCTCCGTTTGTGGACAAGCATAGCCTTCTCTAGCACCATCTCTGTACAGAGTATGCATGTGATAACTGAGCTTCTTAGGAGCTGGTTGGTCTTTTCCATCTTTGAATTTGCAACACCCAGCATAATTCCTGGCACTTAAGACATGCTCAGGACATGTTTAAAGGAAAAATATTTTTTAAATTATTTTCTTTAAAGTACTGATGTGGTAGCAAATATAATCCAAGTGTATCTACTATTTAATCTCAGGGTAGGAGTTATGTTCATTTTTCTCAATGCCTCCATCTGATTCTTAATGGAGTTTAACTTTTGACTCCAAAAACACTTATGAGTCGCTTTCTTTCCTCAAACTCATTTTTAGTGCATTGAAGTCATGGGAGATGGATGCCTTAATAATGAACACTTTGAAGAGTTGGGTGGTATACTGAAAGCTAAACTTGAAGAACATTTTAAAAACCAAGAATTGCGGCAAGGTAAGTTTTCCACGCCTTTATTTCTGGATATAATTCTTGACCATTTTTGGCTACCATTTAAAAAGACATTTATTTGGGTGTGTTTTAGTTAAAAGACAAGATGAAGACTATGATGAGCAGGTGGAAGAATCACTACAAGATGAGGTCAGTTACTCCGTTTAGAACTTAAAGTATGTGACCATTTGCATTAATGCTTAATTTTGATTCCTCTGACTTATCCTAAAAGGTACTTAGTAATCTCCAGCAGAAGAATCTGATGTGTGTTTCGTTTATTAGTTTAGAGATTAAGTGGATTGAAGTTGGCTGGTTTGTGTTTTGGGTGCTGTGTGTGCACTTCTTTGCAGTGACCTTACCTATAAAACCCCTTTGGAGTTCCCTCGGATCTTCTACACCCTCTCACAACACTCATCTGTGCCTGCTGGTGCTTTCCCCATCTTGAAGATGAGTGAACTCAAACTCAGATGTTAAGTGATTGCCTAGAGCCACACTGTTGACACTCGTGCTTAAGGCCAGGTCTTTCTGTAACACCAGCTCTCTTTCCCCTGGACCACAGAATTGTGCAAATTCCCCTGTAAACAATAGGCGTGTGGTTGACATAATTCTTCACGTTGTTACTCGAAACTCCTACCATCAGACCACTTGATGCATCAGCATATGTCAGCTCTGTATGTAGGGTCTGCCGTGTGTGGCATGTGGCCATCTGATAGACCCGTGCTGGCTCGTGGGACTCATCCCTGTCCTCGGCAGCTGCTCACCCTGACATGCACATGGTTCCCAGGGGTGAGGTGGTGTAAATAACTGACCCCACCATCCCGCTCTAAAACTAGAGATGTCCTAGAAAACAAAACAGTAAAATCACTCATTTCAGAACTTTGAAATTTGGGATAGTCTTTCAACCATCTATTTTAAATATATTCCAAGGAAAGTATTTGCAGTAAGTGCAGTACTTGAATACTCCTTCTGTCTTTCTCTTGCCAGACAAGACATCACTGGAGTAACCTCAGTCTCTGGACTCTTGCTATGCTCTTAAGAAAGTGACAAGAAATTTAATTTTCTGTGTTTCTTAGATTTTTTTATAGTAAATGTTAAGAACAGTGAGGACACTTCTTAAATTCATACGTACTTTTTTTAACACATAGTATGCCCACTTGGTTTTTTTTAGGATGATAATGATGTTTATATTTTGACCAAAGTGTCAGACATTTTACACTCAATATTCAGTAGCTACAAGGAGAAAGTGTTACCATGGTTTGAACAGCTGCTTCCGTTAATTGTCAACCTAATTGTGAGTATTACCTCTTTTTGACAATTATTTTAGATAGTTGACCTGAAAATCTATTACAGCATTTGAAAATTTTAACACTTTCAGGTTAAAATGGATCCTAGAAATCATAGTTTTCACCGTACCTCTTTAATTTACTGAGTTTTTTGCATTGCCTTGGATATTTTCTCAATGTATGCTTGGAAGTTTACTAATTAGGTTTTCTGTAGTCCAATTAATTTATAATGCAGTCTAAAAATATACAACTGACTTTTTATTATTTCAGATTATCTATACCTTGCTAAATTAATAAATGGAAACAAAACAGTTACAGGCTTTTGTTTTAAAGTAGACCCTAGAAAATTCAGTTTTGATCTTTATTATGTACCATCAGCAATCACAGGTTCTGGATGATAGCATTACATATTCAGTTTTTCTAAATGTATTATAAATTAAAAGCAGTCTATCCCTTTTTGGCTTTTAATTTTGTGTTTTGTGATACTTAGTAGTACAGTATGTTTTTAAAAATGATTTACGCCCGTGACATCCTGTTGAGTCAGAACTATGAAGTTTGCAGCTTTTGCTGTTGCTGTGCTTTTTACATATAGCATTGCTGTTGTCTTTTTTGTAAAGTAAATGTTTGTGCGTAGATGCTGCTGTCATTCTTCCTCACACTTGGTAGTTTCAGGTGGTGGAAAATCTAGAGAGTAGTTTGAGGGTTGTTATTCACAAGAACTGATTGTTGCAATGTTTATTTTTCATTACCTGTATCAGGAATATCCCTGTGAGATGACAGCCAATAGTGAATGTTTGTTTCTTTACAGTCTTCACTCCAGTATCCAAAGCTTAAAAGAATGTCTCTTTTGTAGTGTCCGCATAGACCGTGGCCAGACAGACAGTGGGGACTGTGCATCTTTGATGATGTCATAGAACACTGTAGTCCAGCCTCATTTAAGTATGCAGAATATTTCTTAAGGCCAATGCTCCAATATGTATGTGACAGCAGCCCGGAAGTCAGGCAAGCAGCTGCATATGGCCTGGGAGTCATGGCACAGTATGGTGGTGATAACTACCGTCCTTTCTGCACAGGTACTTCTGTTTATCTGGTTACACGCATTTCACCCTAGACATCCGTGTTAGGCCTACCCCGACCCTGAAAACAGTATAGACTGCTTCCTTCTCATTTCCTTTTACAAACACCATATTACAGCACTTAGACATTTACCATCCTCATTCGCATAGAGATGGGAATGAAGTCTGAGTGGGACCAGAGCCTCCTCGCTCCAGTCCCAGGGTGCAGTTCATCTGGGGCTTGGAGGGTGTGCTTTTAAGGCCTGTCTTGGTCTCTGTGAGTTCGACATAGGAGTAGAGCTTGGAGGCTTGTAAAAGCTGTAGTACGCTGAGGTGATCAGGAGTGCAAGTCTGGAGGCTGCTGACCTCTTAAGGCCTGTAAATTAATGTGGTGCGGCTGGTCCTAAGCACTCCGGGCAAACTCCCTCTCCCCCGTCATGGTTCTAAAGTCATGAAAACAAAGTGCTCCTTACACTTGAACATTTTCTCACTGTGATTTGTAGCTGGACCAAAAATCATACATTTTTTTGATCATTTGCATGAAAATGAGCCTTGAACTGACTTCTTTCCAAATGCTTGTTTTAGAAGCACTTCCACTGCTGGTAAGAGTTATTCAGTCTGCTGATGCTAAGACCAAAGAAAATATCAATGCTACTGAGAACTGCATCTCAGCAGTGGGGAAAATGATGAAGTTCAAGCCTGACTGTGTGAACGTTGAAGAAGTCCTCCCACATTGGCTCTCTTGGCTTCCACTGCATGAGGATAAAGAAGAAGCTGTTCAGACTTTCAATTATCTTTGCGACCTGATTGAGAGGTAGGCAGCGGGACAGGGCAACCTTATTTCCTTCCCCTTCACGCAACTTGGTGCTTCCTGTGCATGCCTTTCAGGTGTTCAGGTGCTAATAATGCTGTGTTTATAAATCAGGTTAAGAAGCCTTATCACCGTTAGGAGTGCCTTATAATCACATCTAACTTTTGAGTTATTTGTGGGATTCAGTTCAACAGATGAGGCATCATAGAATAAGATGTTCAGAGAAGATTCTGTTCTGTCTTCCACCCCATTCATTCATTCTTTTATCCATTCAGTTATTAGCTTTACTGAGGCACCATTGGCATATCATTTATTAATAGAAATGAGACGAAAGAACATGGGTTAGGCCTGTTATTTGACTCTCTGAAATACTAGTGTTTTTCTTTGAATTAAAAAACCAGTGGTCTAAGGGAAATATACCAGATGGGCACTCAGGGTCTAGCCCTTGACCTCTGGCGTTATTAGTGTTATTTTGTGTCTGAGTATTCCTAAGGTTACAAAAGCTATCACATCAAAGTTGTGTCCATTGGTAGTCTGGGCTCTGTCACTATTAACTACTGCTTTTAGTTCATAAATAAATCCAGGGGTTGGTTACAACCACTTGTCTCATGGAGTTTGTAGAAATGAGCCAATGGGTGTATTCCTTCACGCCTAAGTTCTCATTGGTCATACAAACACTGGAAGTCTTTCACTGAGGACATCATTAAGGAATGCTTCAGAGCCATTGTGGAGACGCGTTAACCTGCTCTTGCCTCTGAAGTGACCCATTCTTCATCATGCTACTTAATCTTCTCTGTTGGAAATGACTGCTCTGGAATTTTCCTAATGAAAAAGATGAAACTAGTCAGATTCACTGTTAGGTTTCTTTCCATTAAACTCGACTGGAACTTATTTCCCAGTTTACTTTTGAAATGCCCGTACATCTTTTTGAACTTCAAATTTATTTTAGAAACCGTTCTTTAGTATCTAAAATTTATGTTAAGGAACTGTTCTTATATGTATGGTTTACATGGGAAGAAGCTGCAAAGCTAATCAGGTTTCCTCCTACTGGATTTAAAAGGCAGTTGATTTTAGTGCATAATCATTGTATAAGGAAGGACCTCATAACAGAATTTGGTATTGGGGGAAGGGGATGGGAGAGTATATGAGTGCTTGAGTGATTTTCTATTACAATTTTCATTTATAATTGTTTTCTTCTCTTATTTCAGTAATCACCCAATTGTTCTTGGCCCAAACAATACCAATCTGCCCAAAATATTCAGTATAATCGCAGACGGAGAAATGCACGAGGCAATTAAACATGACGATCCTTGTGCCAAACGTCTGGCCAATGTAGTTCGCCAAGTACAGGTAAGCTGCTTTAGCTAAACTGGGAGAGAAGAACTAAAATGGTTTAGGGGTTTTTTTGTTTAGTTTTGTTTTTCTGTATTTTTTCTATTAGAGGAAGAGAATAGAAATTCAACAAGCTAAGGAAATTTCACTTTTATATTATCTTGTCATCAAGCCTCAAATAGATTATACTTAATATAATCTACCCATATATTCTCATTATCTATTAAAACTGAAACCTTTGTCTTAAATCTGAGATTAGCACATACTCATTATGTTAGTTTTCTATAAATATGTGAAAACAGAAAGATGAGATGTTAATCGTAGTAACTGTCAGCTACCAACGTTTTATAATCGTTTTCCTCCCTAAGTGGATGTGTATAGATAACTTGAACAGGGCATCAAAAGTGTAGCTTTATCAATGTAAAAATGAGAAAGCTTTACTGTGAGTGAAACAAACTTCATAGAAATGAAAGGATGTCTTGCTTCTACAATGATGTTCATCACACTGATCTATTGGAAAGAAAGTATTTTGGCATCCCAGCCTGCCTAATGATGGCTATGAGAGTACTGCCCAGGGATCGTTTTGCCAAATCTAAATATGTAACGTTGTTCTTTCCTAGACTTCTGGAGGACTGTGGACTGAATGCATAGCACAGCTCAGTCCCGAGCAGCAGGCAGCCATACAAGAGCTCCTGAACTCTGCCTGAAGGGCCTTACTACCACCACCAGAAAACTAACTCCAAATAAACGTTTACCCTTTTGTTTAGGTTTCTTTGTTTTGTTTTTGAGCAAAAGAGAGCGGTAGAGTTGTGTGTAGGCCATTCTTCTGCAAAGCCACAACAGCAGAACGAGAAGCCCTGGGTTTCAGGGTGGTGTATAAGTGGATGTCCCCGCCCGACTACTGAGGAAGTCCCATGAGCCCTGCAGTGACACTGAAGAGTGTTTTTCTATCGGTGTAACCCACCCATGTGAAGGCGAAAGGGAAATAAAATTAATTTTCCTCACTAGATGTAAGGAAACTTAAGACAAAACAGCTTTAATTAAGATCCGTTCCTCAGCATAGATGTGTGTGAAAACAAGTTGCTAGTGTTCATTCTGTTAATTGGAGTGTGAGTCTTTTTGTGGGGTAGAAAGAAGCCTTTCTACCCAGCAAGCTCATAGATCCAAACATTGAAGAAAAGCTGAAGACAAAAACAACAAGCATGAAAATGTTACTTTACGTCACTTCCGGTCCTTTTCCCTGAAAGGCTTGTGCAGTGACTCAGTTTGGAGAGCTTTTCGGCTTCCAGCCCTTGAATGTGAAGTATCGTTGGCATGTCTGGCAGTGGTCTCGTTCACTCCTCAATAAACAGCGTTAAAATACGAAAGGAGTTTGTGTAAAAATTCAGTACTGTCTGGCTTTGATTCATTTAATGTTTTTAATATAAGAGTAATATTTTTTAAACTGCTAACAATGGCTCTGAATTTTGTTTCCCCCTGATATTTTCCTCGTGCAATTCAAAGTTAGAAGCATCTAGTTTTTACCATCTTCCACTTTAATTTAAGCTAAGTTATGATACACCTACGCCATTCACAATTGATGTGCAAACTTCAGTCGTTTAAAGCTAGCATTGTTCTTGTTAGAAAAAAAGAATTTGGCTTAGTATTTTTATTGCAAATTGTAATTGCTATGGAGCCACACACAACTTTTAAACTTTTAATTTTATGATAAGTATTATGGCTAAAATTATTTACTGATAAATTCAGTAAAATGTGTGAATGTTTTTTTCTTTATGTATTAACCTCATAGTGGTAAATGACTTGCTGTTGTTTCTTTAAGGAATTTTTCTAAGAGGTCTTACTAGATTTCTGTTGAAACTCAAGTGTTAACAAATTTTATAGTTTGTACTGAATTTAACCGTGATACAAAAATGAATTTTATGCCTAGATCAGAATTTAAAATTAAAGGTTTTTTCTTTAAATGATTTGCATTACTTTATTAAAAGTAAATCTGAAATGAAGTAGAATAAATTATATAAAGATGGATTGGTTGGGAGCAAATACCCTTCACGTGTATTTTGTTTCCAGCCCAGAAGCTTTGGTATCTGGCAGGACAAACACCATGTTGAATGACTTCTCAAGAAGATCATTGCTTTCAGTGGTACCTGTTTGACTCTCTTAATATGGTGGGAAGGGATATTTGAAGCTGCCTAATAGCCTGTCTTCCTGTTGGAGTAAAATGTGGTAGGACAACCCCTCAGTCCTTTCTTAAACAGAATGCTGTTTGGAAAGCTAATTCGTGTAGCGATAGCAATCAACTGGAGCAATTTAGGTTTGCTTTTTTTTTTTTTTGACTTATTACTATACTTAAAATATGTTTAAAATGTGGTGTGTGCTCACCTAAGTTGAGATGGAATATGGTCGGAAGATGGCTACATTTTTTTTGGAGAGTCTAGTGTTTGTGGAGGGCTATATTGAGCACTTACTTAAACGTTTTTGGAAAAAGTCAGAAGACATAACTCGTCACAAGGGTCTAAGGTCCCTGAAAGACGTAGTTGGGTACAAATCAATCAATCGCAGGTTGACTGCATCCTTCTGCATAGAAATAGAATAAATAATCGGAGTTGAACCAAATTAATCAGAGAAATTTGGTTTTAAAGACAGTGTGACACGATCCTGAAATCCAGGGCTTGTAACTAATTGTGACACACAATTCTTTGAAATTACCTGGGGAAACCTTTTTAATACCTCTACAAGATTTTGTCTCTACAAGGTGAAAATTCATGGCTTTTTTTTCTTTTTGTACCAAGTTCAGTGGTCTTGCATGACAGCCAAGAATGATATATTTATGAATCTGAGCTATTTCTAGAGGAAAAACAATGTGTGTGGCCCTTACGTTTTCTGGGTCTTTCGTAACAGAGGGTTAAGCTACGTGCATAAGAGTCAGAAATTTTTAGCATAACTCATTTGGAATATTTTCTTAATGCTGTAAATCTGAAGAAAAGCAAAATTGTCTTAAAGCTCATATGATGTTTCCATAATGAGAGTCAACTTTATCGTAACTCTGTAGTTGTCGTTTGACTAACAAAACCATCAGTAAATACATAAGCAAATAAACATCCATGATGCACCTGGTCTCCTGATAAGGGGCAGTGCATATTTGCAGTGCCTTAAGCGTTGTATCCTCGTGATCTCATGTTGAATGATGGCCTATCTGGAGGGCTAAAGAGCTAAGCTAAACGGTTCACTTAGTAATTAGTGCAGCTTCATTCTGCCTACAAGTATTGCACCAAACCATCTGGCTCTCAGCTTGTTCCGTAGAAATCACTTTGTTCCTCCTAACCCCCTGCCTCAAAGAAGTCATAGCCAAAATCTTTCATTTCCTCAGCCCCGAAGGTATGAAGCTTTAGAAGGAAGTGAATTACCTGCAAGGAGTGGGGTTGGATTTTTACTTCCAACACGAATTTCTGACCAGATAGGGTGTTAGAACCATCCTGGACTGACTTGACTCCCCCCCTCCCACCTCCCCTCCATTTTTCCCTCACACAATCTGTAATCCTGACAGTCGGTTGCTAGACAATATTTGGTCATATTTTTTCTGTGTATGTTGTATGTTTGAGTGGATGAATACAAACTCTTTGAAGATAAACTGTAGCTCAGTTACTCATTTCTAAGAAATCCCAAAGCAGTGTGATCTTAGTTTTTGTGTAAAATATCACAAAAATTATTTACAAAAAAAAAAATTTTTCCAGTTAGAGTAGCAGAGTATTGTTTTGAAATGTTTAGACAGTACTTAACGGGTGTGCCAGTAGACTACAGAAACAAGATGGGCCATCGTGCCTGGCAGCTGATTAAAACCTTTGGGTTCCAGAATCTCAGGGTACACGGTACATGTGCTGAGACTACAGACAGGCTAATAACTTCAGTATGTTAGTTGCCTTCTCTTTAAAATGGGAATAAAATGGTACCCACCTTATAGAAAATTGAATTGAGTTTAGAAGTCAGGCTTGGTATTAGCTGTCATTATTGACGTTTTCATTTCTTCAAAATCCAGTATTCTTTTTTTGCAAATTCCTTGAAGAGCCTCAGCATTGTGAGGCAGTTGTGAAAAGGATCAACATCTTTGCAGTCAGCGGAGTGGTACCAGGAGTGTGTCTGGCCGATGGAAACGGGATTTTACTTGCTCAGCACCAAGCGGCTGGTGTTTGGAGATATGTGCACAGCCCCTAAAGCCACCCATTACCTCGTCTGCACCGCGACCTCCAAACGAAGAGCTTGCCCTTGATTAGGGAACACACTTGAAGCCTTGGGTGGTTCTGTCCACCAGACCAGGGACTCTTGCCCTTCTGGTGACTGCCACCCCTGCAGGAGGAGGTCTCCATGGTGGCCGTCCAGAGGTGGGCAGCCTGATCCTACTGTTACCAGTCGACCCTTGGGAAGCTTTTCAGCCTTTCTGTGCCTCAGTGCTCACTTGGAAGCTGTCCATCTGGGCATTCCAACAAACCACCAGACACTGAAGTCTGGCCTCTGCTGGTCACTGAAAAGCCTTCCCTGAGCAGAAGTGGTCTCTCCAGGCCTCTCCACCACAGGCTGTGTGGCAGATGCCCATGTAGGACCAGTCTTAGTTTCCGGCCTAGCTGTCAGTGGCTGCTGCTTTCCACTCTCTTTCACACACTCCTGGATTTCCTCTAACCCCTCTCCCCTTGGGGTCTTCCCCGGTGGCTCAGAAGGTAAAGAATCTGCCCGCAGTGTGGGAGGCCCAGGTTCAATCCTTGGTTTGGGAAGATCCCCTGGAGAAGGAAATGGCAAACCCATTCCAGGATTCTTGCCTGGAGGATTCCATGGACGGAGGAGCCTGGCAGGCTAGAGTCCATGGGCTGGCAGACAGTCAGAACTAAGCAGCTAACACTTGAACTACTTTCACTGCTCTCCCCTTGGAGGAAAATTATAAACAGCCATTGAAATGAAGTAGATCCCCCTTTGATCAGGAAATAGTGAAAGAATGTTTATAGGGTTACGACCCTGTTGCATCTTACTAAAAAACACACATTGAAAGTTCATTATTAAAAGACCAGAAAAGATAGTTCTACTTTGGGAAAAACAGCCCATCAGTGTCGTCATGTCTGTGAACTGGGTCTTACGGGGAATGGTTACCACTACTATGAATGATCAATAAGCCCCTAAGGCAGATAAGCTCTTATGGCTGCTGTCTCAAAACGAATCACCAATTCGGAGACATTATAATGCATTGAAATAACCTTGTCTTAAAAGAGCAGTTAGTGAAGGTGCATAAGTGGAATGGAGGTTGCGCTTGAGGACACCGACTCACTTTTTAGTGTCACAAAAGGGATTGCTACTCCTTCCAAAGTTAGAAACCTCAAGGGCCCGGTCAGCAGAAGCAGAGTGAGGGGCACCTCCCTGGCCCTCAGACCTGCCATTCACCCTTTGGCAACTTGCTTTACCCACACAGCCTGCCCACCTCCAACACAGCAGCCAGTTCCTGGAAGTCACTCCTGAAGGCCTGCAAAACGGCTCAGCCAGCCAGGCCCGAGCCCATCCCCACATCTGACTGGTCACCATCCCTTTCCATCCCAACTCTTCCCACCTGATAAGTGAACCCTAGACCCACAGGCTTCCTGCCTGAAAACCACTGTTTCCACCTGAAGGTAGGGTCTTTCCCTCTGCCCGCTCCTGCTTTCTTACACAGTATACAGAAAGCATTTGCATCCGGATAGCTCAAAGGTCAAGATGGGATGTTTGCAATGAACCAGGTCGAGGTAAGAAGCAAATGCTCTCCCCATGAAAGTGAAAGTGCTCAGTAACACTTTCATATAGAAAGCATTTGCTTCTTACCTGGACAGTTTATTGCAAACATCCCATCTTGACTTTTGAGCTATCTGGATGTTGTTTAGTTGCTAAGTCTTGTCCACCTCTGGCAACCCCATGGACTGTAGCCTGCCAGGCTCCTCTGTCCATGGGATTTCCCAGGCAAGAATGCCGCAGTGGGTGGCCATGCCCTCCTCCAGAGGATCTTCCCAACCCAGGGATCAAACCTGCGTCTGCTGCTCGGCAGGCATATTCTTTACCTCTGAGCCACCAGGGAAGCCCATGATGCTGCTGCTGCTGCTGCTGCTGCTAAGTGGCTTCAGTCATGTCCAACTCTGTTCGACCCCATAGACGGCAGCCCACCAGGCTCCCCCGTCCCTGGGATTCTCCAGGCAAGAACACTGGAGTGGGTTGCCATTTCCTTCTCCAATGCATGAAAGTGAAAAGTGAAAGTGAAGTCGCTCAGTCGTGTCCAACCCTTCGAGACCCCATGGACTGCGGCCCACCAGGCTCCTCCATCCATGGGATTTTCCAGGCAAGAGTGCTGGGGTGGGGTGCCATTGCCTTCTCCGAGAGAAGCCCATAGATTGCCTTATTTCCAAATAAGTTTCTTCTGGGTGCTCCAAAGGCTTCCTCTGATTGGTGTGTGGTGGAAGGTGGTGGTGAGGATTGGATGGAATCTTGTAACCACAGTGTAGCGTGCCTGGGGAACTCCAGTAGTGGCTGTTACTTGACAGCTGCATCCAGGCCTGGGGGGCCAGTCCCCAGTCTGGCAGACATTCCAGATACCAACAGAAGTTGAGAGTCTATTAGCAATCTGAGCTTCCTGCTTCTGAACACTTTGCTGGAAATATTATGGAAAAAAGCACTGACATATTTTCTCAATTCAGGTGGTAGGAGCAAATGGATAAGTATGGGATACTCTCTGCCTTTAGTTCTCATACATCACAAAAATATGTGGGTATTTTGAGACAGGGGCCCAAATTCTCGAGAGTCTTAATTTCCTTTTTTAATCACTTAAATTGTACAAAAAGGGCCACCTGCACCTGGTTCAAAATTTAAGGTTTACAAAACATTATTCGGTGAAAAGTCTCTTCCCACACTTTCTCCTCGGCCACCTCCACCTAGTTCTACTCACAAGGAGAACTTGGTCCCTCCAGAACATTTTTGCTTGATGCAATTCATAACCACCTTCTGGAAGGAAATTAGCATCCCTGATGAAAATGCAGACATGTCTTTCTGTGGATATGAATCTCAGGTTAAGAACTACTCTGAGAAACTGCCCACCCTCCTAGGTAACCTAGCCTGAGTTTTTTAAAACATTTGGTTATCCTCTCCGGGGGGGGGGGGGGGGGGGGGGGTAAGTCAATAGTGGTTATCTACCCTATTTTTTTCTTTTTTTCTTTTGGCCTCTAAATACCTCTGCTATGAAAGAAAGAAATTTTTTTAATTGGCCAACTCAAGGTCTGTGCCCTTGCAATACGTGTATAATGAAGTTTCCACATAACTAAATTATCCAAAAATTATTTTTTAAAACATTCTCAGAAGGAAAAATTGTCTGTTTTAATGTATCCTTCCAGGGTGATAAACATTCAAATGCATTTTTGGAATAAAATTACTGTCATTTTGGTTAGGAATTAATTCTCAATATTGAACTTTGTTAAAGATGAAGGTTAAATGTCTCTTATCTTTCCAATAAATGAGGATATATAAAGTAGTATGTACAGTGCTGGTTACCATCAAAATTTTAAAACTAGCTCATTATATGGATTTAGAACCTCATTTCATCTTAACTAAGTGACATCTGGCCTAAATCCTTTTATACTAAATCAGCATAAAAAGTTCCACTCTCTTTAGGGAGCATGTTTTCAAGAATGCATTTTCCTAAATTAATTTTCTCATCATTTATTTCATTTCATCTTTTTTAAATTTAATAACACTTCTGTTTTTAATGTGTGTATTTTGTGGTTGCATGCTATTTTAATAGCAAATGATATCAGTCTGTGTTTCATTCATAGTAGTAATTTAAAATTTTCCTTTAAAAAGTCACTGATGGACTTTTTAAATTTTAATGTAAACAGAGGAACAATTGCTTTGAGGTATGGCAAGTACATGGACAGTATTCATGAGTGAAGTTCAGGAAACACTTTTTCTTGGATGAGGTTTGCAACACAATTGTATAGGTCCAAGAGGCTTCGTTCTACTTGATTAGAAGAAATACAGTGTGGTAATTATTCTGTCACGTTGGATGAACAAAAGCCAGCAAGAAGAATATGGCTCAGCCAGTGAGACACTTGGAGGTATGAATCAGAGGAAAACAGGAGAATTGCATAGGTTGGTTGGGGTTGGGGGGGCAGGTTACATTTCATTTTGAAATAATTTTCAAAGACAAAACCTCCCAGGTATCTTTTATCCATATTTTAAAATACTGTGACATTTTCTCTCTGACTCCTCTGAGAGTGACAAAGACTCTCCTTAACCCAAGTTCTAATCAGACTCCTCTCAGCTGTTTCCCTCACCTTGCTGTTGTTCAGTTGCTCAGTCATGTCTGCCTCTTTGTGACCCCATGGCCTTCAGCACACCAGGCTTCCCTATCCTTCACCATCTCCTGGAGCTGGCTCAAACTCATGTCTGTTGAGTCGGTGATGCTATCCAACCATTTCATCCTCTGTTGTCCTTTTCTCCTCCTGCCTTCAATCTTTCCCAGCATCAGGGTCTTTTCTAATGAGTCAGTCCTTCAAATCAGGTGGCCAAACTATTCAAGCTTCAGCTTCAGCATCAGTCCTTCCAATGAATATTCAGGACTGATTTCCTTTAGGATGGATTGGTTGGATCTCCTTGCAGTCCAAGGGACTCTCAAGAGTCTTTTCCAACACCACAGTTTAAAAGCATCAATTATTTGATGCTCAGCTTTCTTTATGGTCCAACTCTCCCATCCATGCATGACTACTGGAGAAACCATAGTTTTGACTATAAAGACCTTTGTTGGCAAAGTAATGTCTCTGCTTTTTAATATGCTCTCTAGGTTGGTCATAGCTTTTCTTCCAAGGAGCAAGCATCTAACTTCATGGCTGCAGTCACCATCTGCGGTGATTTTGGAGCCCAAGAAAATAAAGTCTCTCACTTTGTCCATTGTTTTCCTATTTATTTGCCATGAAATGATTGTACCAGATGTCATGATCTTAGTTTTTTGACTGTTGAGTTTTAAGCTAACTTTTTCACTCTCCTCTTTCACTTTCATCAAGAAGCTTAGTTCCTCTTCACTTTCTGCCATAAGGGTGGTGTCATCTGCATATCTGAGGTTACTGATATTTCTCCCGACAGTCTTGACTTCCAGCTTGTGCTTCATCCAGCCCAGCATTTTGCATGATGTACTCTGCATATAATTAAGGAAGCAGGGTGACAATATACAGCCTTGACGTACTCCTTTCCCAATTTGGAACCAGTCTATTGTTCCATGTCCAGTTCTAACTGTTGCTTCTTGACCTGCATACAGATTTCTCAGGAAGCAGGTAAGGTGGTTCCTTCACCTAGGGCTTGACTTTTCAAACTGCTGTGTTTGTCTCTGCATTATCCAATCTCAGCAAGAATCCTGCCAAGTCTGTTTAGCCACCCTCTAAACAGCCACATACAGTATTTGCCTTTCTCTGTCTGACTTAGTTCACTAAGCATAATACTCTCTAGCTCCATCCACATTGCTGCAAATGGCAAAATTTCATTCTCTTTTTCATTCTCTTTTTTTTTTTTACAGCTGTGCAATATTTCAATTTCTATGAGTGCCACATCTTTATTCATCCATCTGTTGATGCACACTTGGGTTGCTTCTATATCTTGTCTATTGTAAATAATGCTACTGTGAACACTGGGTACACCTATCTTTTCAAATTAGTGGTTTCATTTTCACTGGATGTAAATCCAGGAGTGGGATTGCTGGATCATATGGTAATTCTGTTGTTAATGTATTGAAGACCCTCCGTGCTGTTCTGCACAGTGGCTGCACTGATTGACATCCCCACCAACGCTGTGCGAGGGTTTCCTTTTCTACAACATTTAAGCATGGACTTCACAGTCAGACCAGGCTGGATTTGAAAGGCGCTCAGTCACATCTCACTCTTTGCGACCCCATGGACTATACAGTCCATGGAATTCTCTAGGCCAGAATGCTGAAGTGGGCAGCCTTTCCCTTCTCCAGCGGATCTTCCCAACCCAGGGATCAAACCCAGGTCTCCCTCACTGCAGGCAGATTCTTTACCAGCTGAGCCACAAGGGAAGCCCAAGAATACTGGAGTGGATAGCCTATCCCTTCTTCAGCAGATTTTCCCAACCCAGGAATCAAACCAGGGTCTCCTGCATTGCAGGTGGATTCTTTACCAACTGAGCTATCAGGGAAGCCCCATTTGAATTGCAGGTATCCTCTTTATTAGTTGTGTGGTTTGGAAAATGCATTTGGCATCATAACCTCTCTACCTCAATTTGCTCATTGTGAAACAGGGAAATACCTGCTCTGCTAGGTCTCTGAGAACTCAGTGATGTCAGGCGTGCAGACGCTCTGAT
Source organism: Oryx dammah (assembly GCF_014754425.2). NCBI lineage: Eukaryota > Metazoa > Chordata > Mammalia > Artiodactyla > Bovidae > Oryx > Oryx dammah. The sequence continues at coordinate 73,374,989 of NW_024070208.1, forward strand.
GAAGGTCGGGCGCCTCCCATCCCTCCCACAGACACATTATGCCTGTGGAACCTGAAGGGGACCTGTTCACAGCAGTTTACAAATAACTTAAAACACCTTTTTGAAATTTGACCTTTCAAAATGTCTAGTAAATTCTTTTATTGGCGAGCAAAAATTGAGTTGATAGGTTGATGATGGACAATAAAATAATCAAAATTGAATTTATTCTGACAAATGAATACTGTGGGTATCTTTTAAATTTTATTTGTTTATTTATCTATCTTTTGGGTGTGTTGCGTCTTCACTACTGGGGCAAGCTTTTCTCTAGTTTCAGCGAGCAGGGCACAAGGGCTTAAAGGCGTGTGGAATCCTCCAGAACCAGGATCAAACCCGTGTCTACTGCATTGGCAGGCAGATTCTTTACCACTGAGCCTCCAGGGGAAGTCCCTGTAGATATCTTAAGAGTCTAAAAACATTTGAAAAAAAGGTTTTGCTGGGTACTCCTTGGTGGTCCAGTGGTTAAGACTCTGTGTTTTCACTGCAGAGGGCGTAGATTCAGACCCTGGTTGGGGAACTATGATGTTGCAAGCTGCATGGTTTGACCCCCCAAAAAAGAAACTCTTTGGGTTCTTTGTTTTTTCTCTTTTACCTTAAAATGTACACAAAATACATTTGAAAGATACATCATCCTTGAATTTTGCTCAATGGAAAGTACACAGTCACCCCATGAAATAAATGTCTGGAAGATAAGATTACTGGTTTTTGTTTGTTCGTTCTTGTCTGTTTTTGGCTGTGCTGGGTCTTCGTTGCGGTGCGGGCTTTTCTCTAGTTGCGGCGTGTGGGCTTCTCGTTGCAGGGGCTTCTCTTGTCGTGGAGCACGTGCTCTAGGCATGTGGGCTTCAGGAGTTGTGACTCGTGGGCTCTCGAGCTCAGGTTCAGTAGTTGTGGAGCACGGGCTTAGCTGCTCTGAGGCGTGTGGGATTTTCCCAGAGCAGGGATCGAACCCGTGTCCCCTGCACTGGCAGGCAGACTCTTCACCCTTCAGGGAAGCCCCAAGATGACTGTTTTTAAATTACTGATGCTGTCAATAGTTTGCACGGTGAGCAACGTATGTATGTTTTTTATATTCTATTTGGGATAGGATTGGGGGTTATTTAAGATTTGTCTCCCTGGAGAAAAAAATGTGAGAACCTTGAGGGGGCAGCAGAGGAGCGTCACTGCTTTAAAGAGTTATCGAACAATGACTTTTTTTGTTTCATCCTTTTGAAGAAAAAAAATGCTGGCCTGTATGGAAGCTGATTCTGAGGAATATACCGATTATATTAGAGACACTGCAACACTGAGGCCTTCTCTTCGGTCAGGTGGATAATGTGGCTGCCATCTCCTGTCACAGGCCAGGGTTACATTTTTATCCTTCTGTGGTCAGTTTTCAAAGCATAAATGGGCAAGAAATGCAGATTATTGTGAATTAGAGCCCTTGGGGCAGAAAAGATAGCAAATGATTCTCAAGTGGAAAGATTCTCTCCTGGCTTAATTACTAGTGTGTTTCTATTATCGTTTCTGACCCTCCTTCATTGTTGAGACAAATAATTCAATTAACAACATAAACTTCGTAAGGTGTAAGTCTTGAGCTATTATTTTGAAAATTTTCCATGGTGGAGGACTTAAAACTTTCTGTACTTTCAGTGCCTGATAAATGCCAACCAGTTATTTGATCTTCAATAAATATATGGTGGAGAATTAACTGCTATTTGATATCTAGGATTGTTTTTTACAGCAATATTTAGAACCCAGCTTTTAGGCATTCCCTTCAGGATCAGAGCCTAGTACAATATGGTGAAGCAAACGAGCTAGAAGAATTTGAAGAAACCACAAGCATTTTATGATCAAATGAATAACAATAGAATTAAGGGACTCATTGAAGATAAATATTTTAAAATGTGAAAAATAAAATCTATCACCCTAAAATACAGGTGAAGCTAGCTCTGTGTTCTTAACACATTTCTGAAAAGGAATATATACACAATATGGTGAATACTTTTTACATTGTTACACATTTGGCATATGCCTATGGACAAAACAATAGCCTTTGTATACGATAAAAACACAGTTTTGACAGTACTGAATTTCTTAAGTATGTCTTTTATTGTTAGTGTTCATAATATGAATACATTTAATTCTCCCACACTTAACAGGCAACATGAACACTCAGTATATTAATTTTTGTGTATAATCAAGTTTGTGAATATTAAAATATGATTTGGTTAATGATTGTAACCATATTTCCATGGGCTTTGTTGCCATCCCTAATTCCTATTTGATGAAATATTTATTCGTATCTTTTGCCCATTTCACAATTAGATTGCTAGTCTGTGTTTTTTTGTTTTGTTTTTTACTGTCAAGTTCTGAGAATTCATTGTACATTACAGATATAAGGTCTTTGTCAGATATGCAATTTGCTAATTTTTTTTCCATTTGGTAGCTTATCTTTTCAGAGTCTTTTGTAGCACAAAATAGGGCGGGATCTGTATGCTCACAATCACATGTTGATTAATCCAAAGAAAACCTGGATAAATGTAGAGATATATTGTACTCTTGGTTGGAAGACTCAATATTGTGAAGATGTCCATTTTTCCCCAAATTGATGACTAGATTCAACATGTGCCTGCATGCATACATGCAAAGTTACTTCAGTTGTGTTCTGACTCTTTCCAACCCCATGGACTATAGCTCGCCAGGTTCCTATGTCGTTGGAGATTCTCCAGGCTCTAATACTGGAGTGGGTTGCCATGCTCAACTTCAGGGGATTGTCCCAAAGCAGGGATCAAACCTAGGTCTCCCGCATTGCAGGCAGATTCTTTACCAGCTGAGCTACCAGGGAAGCCCCTACTACTGGTAGGTATACCTCTAACATTTTTCTTTTTTTTTTACATGACTACTTACTGTCCTCCTGAAAGGACAAACAAAAACAGAAAGACTCCCATTTAAACTACAATATGCACTACGTGTCCTTATTTAATTCTCCTACCTTGGTTCCTCAAAAGTCCTCTAATTCTGTCCTCCACCTGCGAAGAAAGCATAGAAAATCCAAGATTATTGAACCATGTTCTTTTAAATTGGTTTCCCAATCGTGCTGACGGATGTACCCACGCCATCTCACCCAGACCCATTCAGAGTCGGTGACATGCATTTTTAAGAGGGCTGAAATCAAAGTACATTTAGTATTAACAACTGTGTTAGGAGCAATGTTAAGGGTCCACATGGGGACTCAACCCACGACCAAGGCCTCTTTCCGGCTGCCGCCAAGCCACGGAGACAGTGGATGTCCAGACAAGTAGCTTTGCAGGAAGATTCTCTCTTTCCAGGGATGCTTACTGACCAAAACAACTTTTGAAGCAAAGAAAACAAGCTCATATTGGTTTTCTGCCTTGAAACAGAGTCGTCTTCCTCCGCTTCCTCCAATTTAATAATGAGTTGTTAGCTTCAAAGGTTTATCACACAGCTCTTGCTGCTGCTGCTAAGTCACTTCAGTTGTTTCCGACTCTGTATGACCCCATAGACGGCAGCCCACCAGGCTCCTCTGTCCCTGGGATTCTCCAGGCAAGAATACTGGAGTGGGTTGCCAATTCCTTCTCCAATGCATGCATGCATGCTAAGTTTCTTCAGTCGTGTCCGACTCTGTACTACCCCATGGACAGCAGCCCACCAGGCTCCTCTGTCCATGGAATTCTCCAGGCAAAAGCACTGGAGTGGGTTGCCAGTTCCTTCTCTGACACAGCTGTTAAGAATCAAGAAATAATCTCTGATTGTCTTCACTCAGCTTGCCAACAGCTGAAGCTCTTTTCAGTTGTCTACAGTCAAGGGAGAGGCTCGATCCCTCTCCTTACGTTTACTGAGCACACCCAGCAGAGCAGGTTGCACACCCAGAGTTCTTTGTCCCAGGAAGGTGACAGCCAGTGTGACCGCTCTGTAAAGAATGACTGGTCTTCCCTTGAGGGGTCTTCCCTAATGAAGACAGACCCCATGCTGGGTAAGTCTGTAAGCCTCAAGGATAAGATAAAAATGAGACAGGGTGCCTGGACTGAGCCTGGCAAGGTCACAGTGGCCTCTGATATTTGCACAGTGGATATGCAACTGAAAGTGGGGTCCAGCTGCTCACCACTCAAAAGCCAATAGGGTCCAGGTTGGTGGGATGGAAAGTGCTTTTTTTTGGATGCCGGCCTCTGGCAGGGAGGACAGACGCCTGTCCAAAGGCCGACTCCCACCCTTGACAGTCACTGGGCAAGAGCTTTTATAGACAGAGAGAGGGGGTTACATGCAGAAACAGCCCAGTCCTCCCAGACAGTCATCTTGAGATTGGTCAGCAATGGTTGGTCTGACCAGCGTCATCTTGGTTGTTCTAGGTGCAGTTAATCGTCCAGATTCCATTTCTTTCTATTTCTTTGAGGCCAAAGACAAGAACACCTCACTTTTACAACCAAAAAATCAAGGAAGACATTTACAGAGAAATTTAGGACCAAGCATCACCACCCAAGGTCAGTTATCCCATCAAGTTGTTGTGCTTTGAGAGGAGAAAAGCAACATTTGTAAATCCTCAAAAACAGAAAAGGCTGCCATTAAAAACTATTCACTTCAAGGATCATTAAAAATGGACAATTGAATTTGCATCTCAAAAGTAGACTCAGAGCAAAAATAAATTTTTCCCTATGACTAATAGGAAAAACTTGGTGCAAATTATATTGTCTTAATGGAAAAGACAATATGTAACAACAAGGTATAAAAAGGGAACTAAAAAGGTTTTAAAGCAATGATATTAATGATTTAACAATGATAGAAAGACGACAGTGAAACTAAACGGCCCTCTAACGGAACTTCATACTATTTTTAAAAACCCATAAATAGCAAGAGTAATGTTTGATTCATTTCTTTATTCAACAACTGTTTACTGAGTGCCTACTATGGACCAGGCTCCATTCTAGAAGCTGGCATTCAGAGAGGTCAATTCAGGGCGGTCCTGGCTCTCAAATTGCCCACAGGCTTACAAAGGCAGATGGACAGGCAAACAAGGTTGCACCATGTGCCAGGGGGTGCTCTTCAAGCTACAGGAGACCAGGAAAGGGCACCTGCCCCAGACTAAGACAGAAAAGGCTCCTCAGCAGAGAGAAGGCTTACTTCCAAATTTCTAAAGTAGAGAGGAGTTATTCAGGCAAAGACGGAAATTCCAGGCAGAGGGAAGAAAACCCACATTCAGGGACATAGAACATGAAGCAGGTGTGGCTGCAGCTTAGGACAAAGAAGGCTGTACCTGGACAGGTGGGCAACGTTTGGATAAGAAGGTTCTTGTTTGGACCTAATTCTGAAGGCAGCGGGGAATGCTGGAGGATCTTAAGGCCAGGAGTGATAGGATCAGATACACAGTTTTGGAAAATGACTCTAGCTTCACGGAGAGGAACAGAACTATAGGCTAGGAGGGCAAGTAGAAAGATGAGGTAGCAATCCAGAAGGAAAACTCTGAGGACCTGGAGGCAGTGGGACTAGAAGAGAGAAAATGAGGCAGATATGAGTTACATTAAGGAAAGAGAATCAGCAAGGTCACCGAATAGACTTGAAGTGGGGGGCAGGTAGTGAGTGGACTTGAAGTGGGGTCCCCACGGCTTCTGACTTGGATGGCTGAGCTTTTAGGGCATAAAGAAGGTGGTAAGGTCTATTTATCAGATGCCAAATGTATTAAAATTGGAAGCATTGAAAAGTTCATCAGACTGGAATTTCTCGGCCTTTTACGTGTATGAGAAGCTTGTTCAGATGCAGAGTCCGCTTCTGTAAGTCTAGAATGGGACCCCGAGATTCCCACAGGTTCCCGGGTGACGTGCATGGTCCTGCACCACCGGCCACACTTCGAGGAGGAAGAATTTCCACTGTGAGGGCGATTAGATAACTTCATCTTGGTCTCACATGGAAGAAATGAGGAAATACCTATTTTATGATACCTGACAGTAACACAAATATGATGAGACTAAGAAGAATAGACTCAAAGGAGAAGGACTTTGGGAGAAATGCTTTGTAAGTGCTCTAGGTAGGAGGTGAGACCAGAAGCACCAGGGAAGAGACAGCTAGACAGAGCCTTCGAAGAGGATGGGAGGCCGAGTAAGAGGAGAGCGTGCTCCGGGGAAGGTCACCTGGTCCGTCCCCGCGTCCTCCAATCGGCAGGCTCGTGATCTTGGTCGGCCGCGGGGGGGGGGGGGGGGGGGGGGGGGGGCCCCGCCCGGGGTCGTGGCACCTGTGCGTTTGTGCGCACTTAAGTGTGCGTGGGTTGGTGGGCGTGGGTTGGGGGAGGGTGTGTGTCTGAGATATAGCTGAGTTCTGCATCTAGGAAGGCAGTGCACGGCCAAACGCAGAGTGAGCAACAAGGGTGAAGTGGACCAGGGGTCAGCTGACATCCGGTTGTGGAAAAGACCATCTTAACAAAGATAAACACACACGTGACAGTTATAACCGGGACAAATTCCTCTAAAAAGAAAAAGTCACCGAGTGCATTTAAACACCAAGTCCAAGGATTTGATGGATTTGGGATTATGTCCAAAGACCCATTTAAAGAAAAAAAAAAAAAGGCCAACTAAAAGGAATGCCTGTGCCAACATAAGAAAGGCAGTTTTAAAAATGAGCTCTGACAACACAGACTTAAGCAAAAGCGAGAGGCAATAGCCACGTTGGCATGTCAGAATGATGAAAGGCACAGTAATGAAAACACAGCAGATTCGTTAGGTAGCACGGACTTCCCGACTGCAGAATGTATAAATGAAAAGGTGACAGTGATCCAAGAAGCACTCAATGAATATCTGTTAGGATTCCTTAGAACTTCGCTTCAGAATATGGCAGATCACATACAGGAAAGACTGGTTCTAAAGATGCAGAGCGCAACAGCATTGCTAATAAGGTAGGATTAACAGAGTTTTAGACAATTAGATGAACTGGAGAATCTACCTTCTCAAAATGTGTATGAGTTTCTCTCACACTCCAGATAATCATAGACGGAGAAGTTTCAAGTAAATAAAAAGAATGTGCAGACGGCACATATGTTGATAAAATCAGAAATATAATAGCCAACACTTGCATGGTGTCTGTTAGGTGACAGGCATTGTTCTCTCTGTGCATGTTTACAAATAATAACTGATTTTATTTTCATTAAATGAAACCTTATGAAGTGGATTTCACTATTATCCTCATTTTACAAGTGGAGCAAATGAAGCAGAGAAGTTAACTGCCCGAAGGCCTTACTAGGACATGAGAGTGACTCCACTGTATACACAGAGGTAGCCACTCAGTTTACAACATTCTGTATTCTGTGACCCCACATGTCAGGGGCCCTGTCTCTGATGTTCCTCCCACTGGACCCAGAAGCAGACACCTGACCCAAGGTGAGCCAATCAGACTTTCTCTTCCAGCTGTTTAAAACTGACCCTGAGCTATCTGGAGTCTGGACTTGATTTCCCAGCTAAGCCCACAAGGGGGTGCCCTAGAGGCAGCCCCAGCCAGGGATCCCAGGCACTTAACTTGCATTTGAGAGCTCTTTACTATTCAGGGCTGTCCAGGAACCTTCTAGTACTTTCGCCCTTTGCATAAGTTACCCAGTAACCAAGAAGAGCCTTCAGAATACCCTGCAGCATTTAAAAACTCCCCAGGAGAGCACTGGAGTCCATCCACCAAAACCCAAGAGTGCAAAATGTTATTTAGAAGAAAGTACATTTCTCTAAATATATCAATAAGAAGGCAAAAAGATAGATCTCATAAGGGATTTAGAAAAGAAAGTAATTAAGCATTGCTCAACAGAACTGAACAAACTAGAAACTTTAAAAAAGAAAAGAGAATTTAAACAAATGATCATTTCCTCAAAAGGTTAACCAAAGTAACAAACGATTGGATCAACTTTAAAAGTTAAAAAACCAAAAAAAAAAAAAAAATTTAAAGTTTTAGAAAGCTATTAATTCCACAGGAGGAGGGAATTGGCAGTCAAATAAGACAACCCTTGCTGTAATATAAATGCATGGGATTAGCTGTGTTTATAGGCTTAAATTACCCATTTATTAAATCTGTGTATGGCTCAGCCACTCTGTCTTTGCCTCTTATCAGCTAATCTCTTTGGTTTTCTGGCATTTTTTTAAAGTGCCATGTTACGTACAGCTGCCAGGAGTTACAAATCACAACACTCCTGCCTCAGAGGATGGAAACAGCTTGGCCAGGAGTCAGACCTGGGTGCCTGGAGGACCTACAGGACAGGAGCTGCACTCGGGTCCTCGGAGGTGAGTGGGCACTCAGGCTGGTAGCATGTACACGGCCCATGCCCCTGCCGCCAGTGCCACCCACAGATATCCTTGCTGCTGCTCCCATGTGGGGTGCAGTCTGAACCCCGTTCTCCATATTCGAATTCCACTCCCACCCCCTTGGAGCTGGCATGTCTGCTAAATGCAGAAATCCCCAGACCACCACCCTGGCCAGTTCAGGGGAGCCTCAGAGCACCTCTCCCTCCCTTCTGCCTCTCCTTAAACCTCTCATTCCTTTCAAAGCCAAACCCAGCAGTGGGGATTGTCCGCTGGGTGCCTGGTATTTCTGCTTTTGGCTCAGCGTCCCTTAAACCACTAATGAACCCCTGAAGCTCTGAAAGGCAGGTTCTTGCTTCCTGAGAAAAGAGAAGAGAGAAAAGACAGCAGCAAGAGACAGACACAAATTAAAATCTCCCCTGACGTGGTACCTGGTTCCCTCTGGCTTCCGGGGAGGGGTCCTCAGCTCCTTGAGTGAGAACCGGCTGCAGTTTGAGCCCCAGAGTTGGGCTCCTTTGGACATCCACCAAAGAGTGTGGAAAGGAGAGGATGGGCCGCAGAGAGAGGTGTTGAAGCCTTGACAGCAGAAGGCTGCCGTTCTGGCATGTTCTCTGTAAGACAGAAAACACAGTTTTTAAGAGGCTAGGAGATATTGTGCCTGTAAAAAAAGAACCCTATTTTTTTTATTTCTGAAGGAAGCAAGTATATTCCAAAGAAAGCCAAAGGAACCTTTAACAATAGCTAAAGTCTGGAGCTTTATGGATTTTCTTTGCAAACATTGGTTTTTGTTCAGTTCAGTTGCTCAGTCGTGTCCAACTCTTTGCGACCCATGGACTGCAGCATGCCAGGCCTCCTTGTCCATCACCAACTCCTGGAGCTTGCTCAAACTCATGTCCATAGAGTCTGTGATGCCATCCAACCACTTCATCCTCTGTTGTCCCCTTCTCCTGCCCTCAATCCTTCCCAGCATCAGGGTCTTTTCAAAGAGTCAGCTCTTCGCATCAGGTGGCCAAAGTATTGGAGTTTCAGTTTCAACATCAGTCCTTCCAATGAATACCCAGGACTGATCTCCCTTAGGATGGACTGGTTGGATCTCCTTGCTGTCCAAGGGACTCTCAAGAGTCTTCTCCAACACCACAGTTCAAAAGCATCAATTCTTTGGCGCTCAGCTTCCTTTATAGTCCAACTCTCACATCCGTGCATGACTACTGGAAAAACTATAGCCTTGACTAGATGGATGTTTGTTGGTAAAGTAATGTCTCTGCTTTTGAATATGCTATCTAGGTTGGTCATAACTTTCCTTCCAAGGAGCAAGCGTCTTTTAATTTCATGGCTGTAGTTACCATCTGCAGTGATTTTGGTTTTGGTTTTTGTTAGCAATAAATTATTGCAAAAAATACAGTTGCTAAAATACACTTATTCATAAGTTTTATTACTGAAGATCTGGCCAGTGTTTTAGGTATTTGTTATGGAACACCCATTTCTGTGGTCATCAGACTAATACTCTGAGATCTATTTCTTGGCATTTGGAGTTATAAAATATAGGAACATTTTAGGATCTAAAATATGTATCTTAAGATGCGCTGTTACAAAGCACCATGAGCACTGTGCTATTTTAGTTAGATTAAGAAATTATTTGGAAGGAAAAACACACTAACTTGCTAATACATTATATTTAATAATTTATATTTACTATAACAATAGGATTATGATAATAACAGAACCTACTTTATAATGACCAGTAGACTAAGTGCTAACTCATTGCCTATACTTTTCTGAGCACTGTATAGGTATTAACATATTAAATCCTCACAAAAATGGAGGTCTTTTTTTCCTAGCTAATTAAAAATTTTTTTTTCAGCTTTATTGAGGTTTAATTGACAAACAAAGTTATAAGGTGTTTAAAATATATGTAGCGGTGATTTTTAAAGGTTACTCTGAAGTGAAATTAGATTTTTAAAGGTTACTTACCATTTATAGTTATTACAAAATATTGGCTCTCTTCCCTGTGCAACACATCCGAGTTTGTGCCTCCCAACTCCTCACCCCTACATTGCTCCCCACCGCCCCACTGGTAATTACTAATTTGTTCTATCTGTGAGTCTGCTTCTTTTTTTGTTATACTCACTCGTTTGTTGTATTTTTTTTTAGATTAAAAGGCGGTTATTATTACTACCCCTTTTTTAAGATGAAATTTGAAACCCCAGAAAGTTAAAACACTTGCCCAAAGTCACACAGCTACTGCGTGGTGAATCTGGGCTTGGAACACGAGAATTACAGCTCTCGTTATGTTCCCTTTCTATATTTATTAAAGTATGCAAGCTTCCTGCCAATGCAGGAGACTTAAGAGAAGCGGGTTCGATCCTTGGATCAGGAAGATGCCCTGGAGGAGAGCATGGCGACCCACTCCAGTGTTCTTGCCTGAAGAATCCCATGGACAGAGGAGCCTGGCGGGCTACGGTCCATAGGGTCGCACAGAGTCAGACACAACTGAAGTGACTCAGCACAGCACAGTACAGGCTTAGTGGTTAAAGGAAATGACAAGATGGCCCCATAGGAAAAGCTTCTTTACTTGTCCTTATGGTTGTAGACCAGCATTACAAGCCAGCATCAACATCTCAAGGGTGGATTCCCAGTGATTTCCACAATGTAGCATCTGTCTGAGAGCTTGTTTGCCCAGCATCCCAGTTGGCTGATACTCGCTGAGTTCTACCAGTGTGGAACCTTAGCAGACCTCCCCATCATCCAACAGGCATGGCCATACCCTCTTCAACAAGGTCTGTATCCCGCCTGAGCCAGGGATGGGTCCTTCTTTCAGATTTCTTCCTTTTTTAGATGCTCTGCCTCAGCCTGGAGGTAGTGGCTGTTCCCCACACCTTCTTTTCAGGTAATTAGTTAACAGTTCTTGACATTAAACTCTCACTGTTTGGATTACTGTGTGGTTTCTCCTGATTGGACCCTGACTGACACAGTGAGCTATTCCCATAATTTATAATAAAGGCTACCGTTTGTTGAGTGTTTCTTACACGGGAGATACTGTTAAGCATTAAAATATATATATATATATCATTTGACTTAATTATACAAATAGTGCTGCAATGCAAATGACATTATCTGCATTTTCAGATGAGGAAGTTCATGTCAGCATTGCATGGGTAAGAATGACAGGCTTGATGGAACAGACTCAAAGTGTATGCTCTTAACGTCATGCCATGATCAAGGAGCATTAAGGCTACAATGCCATCTGACACAACTAAGGTGTAGGAGCCAGTGTGCCGGTAACTAGTCTCGACTACACATCCATTCCACAGCAGAAATCACAAGCTCTCTTGGAAAGCCCATAAATTACTGAAATCGCCTTCCCTTTAAGTATGTCCCTCTGCTCCAGGGCAGACTATCTTCCTTGGCAGTTTTCAGCTCATCAGCTTTCCCAGACCAAAAAATTAAGGGCAATCTCTGGTCCACAGATGGTCTGTGATTTTTACTTTGTAAACCTTGCCCTGACTTTGCTCAGTGACATTTGATTTATAGACAATTAATCTTCGTTGTGCATAAAAGTTCAGTTTCAGCTGGGCTTTTAACGAAACTCATTTCTCTGAATTGCCCTTTGACAATTCTTCCTGGAGGGCCCGCTGAGATCTTTCTGTTTGTGTGTTCATGGGAGCCTGGAGAAGCATGCACTTTGCGTGTACACCTCAGCTGGACCCCTGGAGTCCTGGCTTGCTTTCTCTCGGTGCCTCTGGTGAGTGTCATTCTGAGCCAGTTAAGCTCTGTATTTTTGTTGTTGTTGTTGTTTTTGATGTGATTGATTTACTTTTGGCTGTGCTGGGTCTTCATTGCTTTGCGCCAGCTTTCTCCAGTTGCAGTGACCGAGGGCCACTCTTAGTTGCAATGTTTGGGCTTCTCATTGCAGTGGCTTCTCTTGTTGCAGAGCATTGACTTTGGGGCTTCAGCAGTTGCAGCTTGTGGGCTCTAGAGCACGGGCATAGTGTTGTGGGGTGTGGGCTTAGTTGCTCTAAGGCATTTGGGATCTTCCCAGACTAGGGATCGAACCTGTGTCCCGTGCAGTGAGAAGTGGACTCTTATCTACTGTGCCACCAGGGGAAGTCCTAAGCTCTACATCTTACCCACTGCTTCTACTTCCTGGCCTAGTCTGGTTCTACTATGTCCATGGCCATTGAGCGGGGCGACAGGTCACGTAGTGACGATTCTCTGGGAATGTGGCTTTGGGGGAGCTCCAGAGCTGTTCTTCCTCCACGGACTGAGGGACTTCTTTTCTGACTGTGGTTCTAAGACTGTTGGGTTCCAAGACAACTGCCGAGCTTGAGAGAGGGTGCAGAGTGAGGCGAATTAAAATGCCAGGAAGATCATGGTTCTTACCAAGATTCAGCCTGTTTTCTTGAAGAAGCACTTTTTGGATTGTTGCAAGCCTTTGGTTAATTTTCAGAGCTCTGAAAATTTTTGTTTTGACCCTTTTTGCTGGTGTTCTCGTTGCTTTTTTGGAAGATTGGGTGTTCAGAAGTCTTTATTCCTTTGTTCTAAAGTGTTTTGATAGCAGCGTTGAAATAAATAACAAATTTGAGGCCTTGATTTGACTAACATTATTTCCAAACAAGTACAACATAAAACAGCCGGAACAAACGAGGAATCGGCTGCGCAAGCCTCTAGTTACCTTATCTTGCCTAAGGTGATTTTCCCATTGCAAGGTTTTGGGGAGATTTCTGAACAAATCGATTTTTGTTATCTTTGGCTAGCTCTGGAGGAGGTTAATAAATTAGACTTTAAAGTCTCTTAAATTAAAAGGGCTCCCATTCCGATTGATTTGTGGAGATGGATAAACGCAATTTAAAAAATTCTCTGAGTTGCAGTATATCAAGTATTTGAGCTTTTTCAAAGGACTAGCCTTTGTAAACATGTGGAGTTAAAATTTATTTTTTCTCTAAGTATTCTTGGTTTATGTTGTGTTGATTTATACAAGCATATGTTAATCTCCATAAGCTGAAGTATTGCCTTTACGTGTTTAAATTATAAGGTTAAAAAGCAAGAAAAATACAAGTCGTTTTCAAGCTAAAAAATAGTATAATAAAAAACCCCACAACTTTGCAAGAAAATGTAAAGATTTGGAAGATCTTGGTATATAAATACAGAAAAATTGTATAAGGGCAAGTGCAGGTAATGCTAATAAGTATGATTCATCTTCAAACAACTTATACTGCTTTGATACTTTGGGTTTAAAAAGAATTATGTTTTCTCTATGATTTTTTAGCAGTATATAAAAAAAGGCATAATATTCTAGCTGATGTAAGGCCTGAGTTTATTCTCACACAGAAAACTTAATATGTCCTTAAATATGTTAGTCTGTTTTTCATAATCAAATAATATTTTCACTAAATGTTTAATATTATAAATGATTATCATAATTGATGTCTTCCAAAATACAGTTGACCCTTGAACAGGGATTAGATGTGTCCACCCTCTGACTCTCTGCATAGTCAAACTCTGTGTATGAATTAAAGACCTCTGCATTCCAGGTTCTGCATGTGATCCAAACCTCCATGGATGGTGTCGTATATATTTACTACTAAAAACAGTCATGCATAAATGGACCCAGGCAGTTCAAACCCCTGGTATTCAAGGATCAACTGTAATTTACTCTTAAAAATTTCACACAGGATGTCAGGATGGCCAGGTTGTCTAAGGTGCCAGATTCAACCTCAAACAAATTTCACATAATGCTACAAATTATACAAATTGTGGTTTTCCATTTGCACTGTGTATAAAATTTCAGGTACCGTATGTTTCCTAGATACATTTTTTTTTTTTACTATCCATAGGTTTCAGAGTTTTTCTTTTACTTTTTTTCTCTTTTTAAATTTATAAATTTTAAAATTTTATTGATGTATAGTTGATTTACAATGTCGAGTTAGTTTCAGGTAGACAGCACAGTGATTCATTTATTCATGTATATCTGTTCTTTTTTGGATTCTTTTCTCTTATAGGTTATTATAAAACATTGAGTGTAGTTTCCTGTACTATACAGTATGTCCTTGTTAGTTATCTATTTTATGTGTACCCTGCTTACTTAACTTACATGCAGAGTTCATCATGAGAAATGCTGGGCTGGAGGAAGCACAAGCTGGAATTAAGACTGCCAGGAGAAATATCAGTAACCTCAGATATGCAGAGGACACCACCCTTATGGCAGAAAGTGAAGAACTAAAGAGCCTCTTGATGAAAGTGAAAGAGGAGAGTGAAAAAGTTGGCTTAAAGCTCAACATTCAGAAAACTAAGATCATAGCATCCAGTTCCATCACTTCATGGGAAATAGATGGGGAAACAGTGACTGACTATTTTTCTGGGCTCCAAAATCAGATGGTGATTGCAGCCATGAAATTAAAAGATGCTTACTCCTTGGAAGGAAAGTTATGACCAACCTAGACAGCATATTGAAAAGCAGAGACATTACTTTGTCAACAAAGGTCCATCTAGTCAAAGCTATGGTTTTTCCAGTGGTCATGTATGGATGTGAGAGTTGGATTATAAAGAAAGCTGAGCGCAGGAGAATTGATGCTTTTGAACTGTGGTGTTAGAGAAGACTCTTGAGAGTCCCTTGGACTGCCAGGAGATCCAACCAGTCCATCCTAAAGGAGATCAGTCCTGGGTGTTCATTGGAAGGACTGATGTTGAAGCTGAAACTCTAATACTTTGGCCACCTAATGCGAAGAGCTGACTCATTTGAAAAGACCCTGTTGCTGGGAAAGATTGAGGGCAGGAGAAGAAGGGGATAACAGAGGATGAGATGGTTGGATGGCATCACCGACTCAATGGACATGGGTTTGGGTAGACTCCTGGAGTTGGTGATGGACCGGGAGGCCTGGCGTGCTGCGGTTCACAGGGTCACAAAGAGTCGGACACAACTGACTGAACTGAACTGAACTGAACTGAACTGAGTGTGCGTATGTTAATCCCAACCTCCTAATTTATCCCTTTCCTTCGGTAATCATAAGTTTTTTTCCTACATCTGTGGATCTATTTCTGTTCTGTAAATAAGTTCAAGAGAAAGAGCAAACTTTTTGGCCAACCCACTATATATGGTTCTGGAACTACCACCGTCCCCAAAAGCCCCCCAGTGCTCCTTCATTTTCAACACCTCCTTCATCCCCAGTTCCTAGCAACCACAGATCTGGTCTCTCTTCCTAGAGTTTGCTTTTTCCAGAATGTCACATAAATGAACTTATACAGATACAAGTTTTTGAGACTGCCTTCTTTCACGTAGGCTATTGTCAATACTTTTGAAAAACTTGATCAGTGTTTCGCCATCCTAGATATTTTCTGACTACTGCCATTTAGTGATGTTATAAAAATGTCACCTCCCACCTGCTTATCACCTTACTTGAGGATCTCTGGGTACAATACCCTCTGAGACCCTTCCCAATGTTATTAACATGTTGTAACTCACAATGTGTGACTCACAGCAAGAGCCCACCGCACGTTGTTGACCGACAGGTGTGTAAGTACCGCTAAGAAAAGTGTTTTCAAACTGAAGTCCAAGTAACCCGTGGGACAGAAACCCTGAAATGTGAGAGTGATATGTGCATTCTGCTGGTCTACTCATGAACTGTCTAACATTCTCTGGGGTTTTTTTTTTTTCTAGTTTTATTTTTATTTAGTGCTGATGGATAAAACTATTGACAGTCTCCCGACAACCTCACCATCTCAACTTCTCACTCTCCAGGGGTCACTGTTTTAGTTCTTTAACTGATTATTTTCTTTTTCTTCATCTCTTTACATAGCATGCTTATTTTGATATTTCTTCTTCAACCTTAAGCAGTACCTGTTGACTTTCTTCTCTCTGATAAAGAATCTGCCTGCAATACAGGAAACCCAGGTTTGATCCCTGGGTTGGGAAGATCCCCTGGAGGAGGAAATGGCAACCCACTCCAGTATTCTTGCCTGGGAAATTCCATGGACAGAGGAGCCTGGCAGGCTATAGTCCATGGGGTGACAAAGAGTTGGACACAACTGAGTGACTAACGCACACTTGATTTCCTGCCATGGAATATAAGGATTTAACTCTTTCTTACACCTCTTACACCTTCTTATCATCCTAATAGAACAAGAGTATAATTTTGCTTAGAATAATTTTCAGTGTCACATTCTTGCTGCTGCTAAGTCACTTCAGTCGTGTCTGACTCTGTGCGACCCCATAGACGGCAGCCCACCAGGCTCCCCCGTCCCTGGGATTCTCCAGGCAAGAACACTGGAGTGGGTTGTCATTGCCTTCTCCAACGCATGAAAGTGAAGTCGCTCAGTCGTGTCTGACTCTTTGCGACCCCATGGACTGCAGCCCACCAGGCTCCTCCATCCATGGGATTTTCCAGGCAAGAGTACTGGAGTGGGGTGCCATTGCCTTCCTATGGTCACATTCTTAGGACCATATAATTGCAATTGATACATCTGTTATGCAATAAATTCTGGTTATTTTCCTTTTCTATACAATTTTTTCTAACTGGAGGGAATAATGATAGTTTTTTAATACCCCAAGTTTTCTATATTCTTTTTTTTTCATTTTAAAACATTTCAATTTAATTAAAAAATTGAAGTATAATTGATATATAATACTGTATTAGTTTCAGGTGTACAATGTAATGATCCAATGTTTGTATGTATTGTGAAATGATCACCACCATAAATCTAGTTAACATTCATCGCTATGCATAGTTACAAAATTTTTTTCTTCAATGAGAACTTTTAAGATCTTTAGCATCTTTCAAATATATAATACAGCATTATTAACTGTGATCAGCATACTGTGCATTATATCACTAGGACTTACTTATTTTATAACTGTCAGCTTGTTCTTTTTGACTCCCTTCACCCATTGCACCCATCTCTTGCATCTGACAACCACCAATTTGTTCTCTTTATCTATGTTTAGATTCCACATAAGTGAGACCATTTTTTCTTAATGTAGGCGTTTATCACTGTAAACCTCCCTCTTCGCATTTCTTTTGCTGTATTTCATAAGTTGTTTTAAATATAATTTTATTCATTTATTTATTTGTGTTTGTCTGTGTTGGGTCTTTGTTGCTGCCCGAACAAGTAGGGGCTGCTGTCTCGTCACGGCATGTTGACTCCTGATTGCGATGGCTTCTCCTGTTGTGGAGCATGGGGTCTAGGACTGGGGGCTTCAGCAGCCTCCATAGTTGGGGTGCAGGGGCTTTAGTTGCCCTGCAGCACGTGGGATCTGCCCAGATAGAGGACTGAACCCGCATCTCCTTTACTGGCATGTTGATTCTTTACTACTGAGCCCCCAGGGAAGCCCACCTCATAAGTTTTGATATGTTGTGTTTTCATGTTCACTTGTTTCAAGATATTTTTGAATTTTCCCTTGATTTCATCTTTGACCCATTGGTTTCCAGAAACGTGGTGTTTAATTTCCACATATTTAACCATTGTGCTTGGAAAAGAAACTTCATATGATCCAAGTTTTCTATATTCGTATCCCCAAACTTTCCCCCGTTTATGTAATAAATCTCCTCTTACCGTTTTTATGTACATTAGGTTTCTTTCTGTTTCCCTCTCTCCCTTCTTCTTTCTTTCCCGCCTCCCTTTCTTCCTTCCCTCCCTCCCTATTGAAAGAAATTTCACCTAGAGTATTCGCACACGGTCCCAAAGAGACCGGTTGATCTCTGAACTAGCTGCGCAAGTTGCCATCTTGAGATTTCTTTTGATCATCATGCTGAGAATTCCCTCATCTTTCTCTATTGTTGGAATCTCATGTTTTACTACATTTTGGTTAACTATTGTTTTTGTAGAACATATTATCCATTAGCTCCTTGAAGGTAAATTCTTTTGAGACCTAAAAATGTCTTGATTCTGTTCTCCTTCTTGAGGGGTAGTTGGGCTGGTACCAGGTTCAAAGTTAGACATCTTCTTTTCCTAGAATTTTGATGGCATTTCTTCATGATCTCAAACTTCTAACGTGGCTACTGAAAAGTCTGCTCTTCTGATCCTCCGTCCTTTGTATGTAAACTTACTTTCCCTCCAGGAAGCTCTTAGGATCTTCTCCTTGTCCCCAGCATTGTGAAATTTCAGAATGATGTGTCTTAGTGCGGGTCCTGGGTACTGGGGGGGAACTTTTCAATTTGAATACTTTTTTTTATCCTGAGGTATACTTTACTCAAAATACACTCATTTAGAATGCATGCATCCGTGTGTTTGGACAATTACACACACCATGTAATCATTCCGCATCAAGATACATTACACATTTCCCACCGCTGAAAAATATTCCTTTGTTAATCCCTCCTTGTTAAGCCTCAGACAACCACTGATCTGCTTTCTATAATACAGACTGGCTTTGCCTGTTCCATGGCTTTGTACCAATGGATTCACGTAGTATGTATTCCTCTGTGTCTCACCGCTTTGACTGAGCATGCTGTTTCTGAGACTCAGACATGTTGTGTATGGGTACCTGTAATTCAGGCCTTTTTTCTGCTAAGCAGGATTCTGTTGTATGGATATATCACAGTTTGTTTCACTGGGGGATGATACTAGGTTATCTCCAGTTTGGGGCTGTTATGAATGATGCTGCTATGAACATTGACACACGTCTTTCTGTGGACATGTTTTAATTATCTTGAGAAACTCTAAATGGTTTTCCAACATGACAGTACCATTTTTTTTTTTTTTTAGTGTGATTAATGGTAAAGTTTAAGAGCTGACCCACAAGTGTCTTTTCGATGTCCTCTGTGCCCGATACTATCACCATTGGGCTAGTTAAAAAAATAAATAAAAGGCTTGTGGTATAAACAGAGTTGTTGAGAAGAATTTCCTCCCCGTTTTTCTGTTGGCAAAACTAGAAACACTTTGCCCATTTCAAAAATATTTGACAAAGCCCCCTTAATGTACCTCTCCTTTGCTCTCCCATCTCTGTAGATGCCTGTGTGCTGACAGCCTTCATACTAACCTTACTTTAAACCCCTGAGGGGAACTTTCTGGAAGTCCAGTGGCTAAGACTCCCTGCTTACAATGCAGGGGACGCAGGTTCAATTCCTGGTTGGGGAAACTAAGATCCTATGTGCTGGATAGTGTGGTCAAAGTAAATGAATAAAATTTAAAAATAATTAACCCCTGATGAAGCTACAGAACTTCCAAAGTGTTCCATTTTCTAAAGCTGCATTCTTACCCTACAAGTCAAAGCTTCTGTTCCTCTGTTCAGTTGCTCATGTTTAGGGATTAGAAAAGCAGTATGATTAAATGGGACTTTGCATAAAGGACTGATAACCCTTAAATGTCAGTGTGAAGACTTAGATTCTTCAGTTCTGGGAAATTTTCTTGTTTTATTTTTCCAGTGACTTTTCTCATCTCTATTTTTTTTTTTTCTTGTTTCTTCTTTCTAAAATTTCCATAACCCGGCTGTTGAGAATCTTGAACTGGGCCTTTATTTTCTTATCTTTACTTTCTAAATTTTTCTTTTTTCTTTGCTTTCTGCTCCCAGAAATTTACCTATCAAAATTCCTTCAAATGTATCTCTCAAATTTTCTTTTAGGTCTTTTGTTTGTGGTTTTCTACTTTTAATTTTCAAGACCTCTTTTGTGTTCTGTAATTTACAGAATAGCATCCTATCTTTGCTGACTGATGATTCAGTATCTTCTTATAAATTTCTAGGTATTATAATTAAAGTCTCTCTCAATCTCTCCACTGTGTCTGTTTTCCCCAGGATGCTTTGCTTTCTGTTTGTTTATTTCCTGGCCACTCTCTTGGGTGATAGGGGCTTTCCTCCAATAGCTAGGGAGTTGGCTCTCTGATCACAGGGGCCCCCAGGACTAACTGAATGGTCTGTGTACATGGCTAGGCTTGTCTACAGTTGGCATCAGGGTAGGTAGAGGGTGTGGCTTGGTTCACATCAGGTCTGTATGTGAGCTTCTCTTGTCATCAGGTCAGATTCCTCTGAGGACTTTCTAATCTCATGATTGGAGGGTAGAATTATTCCTGCCAGGGTTGGGGAGCCAGATTCAGGGCTCAGGAGAAAGTGGCTAAGTTACAGTATTCTGCATGTGACCTTCCGCTTCATCCCTCTGTTGGTTATCTGGTAACCCTGCCCTCACCTCTGCCTGGTAATTCACAACCCAGAGTCAAACGGGAAGGGAACCGGGGACTTTCTGATTCTTGAGCAATCTCCAGTCATCCTTCATTTAGCCCCTCATTCACCTCCTAGAGATGAAAATGACAGTTTGGTAGAGGAACCTCTGAAGGTTTGGCGTTGTTTCTCAGCTTTCTCCACTGCTGGCTCATGAGACAGAATTCTTGGTTCTAGCAAATCAGTTTATGTGTCCTTTCCAGCCTCCAAAATTGTGTGCGTTGGTGTTTCCTTTTTCATTCTCTTTGTCCTGATTGTTTTACTCCTTGGTTAAAAACAGATTCCTTTAAGAGGATTTAGGAAGTTGGGGAGATTAATGAGCATATTCAACCTGCCATCTTGTTTGGAAGTTGGAAATCATTCCATTCTTTGCCCAGAACTGTGAAATAAAAACAACTTTAAAAAACACAACCGTTTCACAACCCTTCCCCATTCTTCCATTCTTCCTGCACGTCATATTTTGTTCTTGTTGTATTGAAGTTGGGAGCAAAGATGTTTCACCCTGGAGACAAATAAGCCAGAAATACTGCACTGTCCCCGGCAAGAGCAGTGTGCAGCGTCCAGGCACTGCTGGGGGACGCCAAGCTGTCAGGGATGGCATCACTCATAGAGGGCGCCTAAGCATAGCGACAAACGCCCAGTATAAGCAGAAACAGACATCATTCATTGTGTGTTTTCTCTACGGGTGTTAGAGACCTTAATGCCTAGTGCCATACCTAGTGGGGTTTCTCCAGTGGCTGGGTGGGATAGAATCCACCTGCAACGCAGGAAATTCAGGAGCTACAGGTTCGATCCCTGGGTGGGGAAGATCCCCTAGGGGAGGAAATCGCAACCCACCCTAGTATTCTTGCCTGGGAACTGTAGCCCACCAGGCTCTTCTGTCCACGGGGTTCAAAGAGTCAAACACAGCTTAGTGACTAAACCATTATCACCACGCCATACTAGCGATTCTTCCTGGAGAACTTACCCTCTAGATCTACTGGCATGCGGAACGAGCGACCCACGTGCAGGAATTTTTGGTGAGAAGTTGTCTATAAATGCAAAATCTTGGTTACAGAACAGATATCTGTCCTGGTGGGGATGGTAAATAGCATGGGGCCCACCCACAGCGTGGGCATTGCTGCCGAAGAGGGGCTGATTCCCTTAGCGCTGATACATTAGGTGAGTTGACGTGTACTCCTATTTATGTAACCACAGGGACTCGTACATAATGGTAAAAATATCTAGCATTTACAAGATCTTGAAACAGGCCAGGCTCAGTTCCAAGCACTTATATGCATTAATTCATTTAATCCGCCAAAAACCTTCCAAGGAGATTGTTATTATCCCCTTTTTACAAGTGAGAAACCTGAACTTGGTCAGTGGTTCACTGTTCCCAGTTGAGCCAAGGTCCAAACCCAGGCAGCCTGGTGCCAGAGTCCTGCACTTTACCGTGGAGGACTGGGTGTACACACACACACACACACACACACACACACACAGAACACTTCTGGAATGAGAGAAGTATCAGTAGCTGCCTCTGCGGAGGGAAGATTTTTAAGGGGTAGGTGTCTTAGTGAAAGCAAAATATTTATTACGGGGCACCTTTTGTGTTAGCATATATACTTTTTTTTCAAATAACAAAATATTAGTCCATTTTGACAAGTCATATGGGTTTGAAGAATGACGAAACAGGATGATTAAAATATCACATCTGTGACTATACTGTGGGGAGTATTTTTTTGTCCTCATTCTTTACCTCACCTTACTAGTCAGCCTGCCATTGACCTTAAATCCTTGTGAAAAGGCTTTTCACATTAGCTGCATTTCATGGCAACTTTTTGAAACTATAGCATTGGAATAGCTTTTGTTAACATTTGGATAGTAGATAAAATAATCCCCTTCTACCAGCAATTGCACTTGGTTCTATAAACCAGTTATTAAACCCAGTTTATCACTGGAAAGAAAGATTTTTAATATTTATTTGTGCGTGGCTTACCACAAGAAGCATCACACGTAGTAAGTGCACAAGTTGCTTCTCTGTCTACACTGGGACCTGGTTCAGTTCAGTTCAGTCGCTCAGTCATTCTGACTCTTTGCAACCCCATGGACTGCAGCGAGCCAGGCTTCGCTATCTTTCACCATCTCCCAGAGCTTGCTCAAACTCATGTCCATCGGGTCGATGATGCCATCCAACGATCGCATCCTCTGTCATCCCCTTCTCCTGCCTTCAATCTTTCCCAGCATCAGGGTCTTTTCTGAGGAGTCAGTTCTTTGCATCAGGTGGCCAATGTATTGGAGTTTCAGCTTCAGCATCAGTCCTTCCAGTGAATATTCAGGACTGATTTCCTTTAGGACTGACCCGGTAGAAAACCCAGAATGTGACCAACCAGCTTTCCTATTCTCAAGACTGTGGTTTGATCAAACCTGCGTATCTTCTATCTGCCCATGTTGGCAGGTGGGTTGTTTAGCATAAGCGCCACCTGGGAAGCCCAGTCATTTATGAGGTCCTGACTAATCTCTTCCACTTTTCACTTTCTGTGTAAACTCTCCTCGGTTTACGAACAAAGCTAAAGAATCTACTTCGTACTTGTAAAATTCTGTGGTTTTTTTTTCCTTTACAAGTAAAATATAAAGGGTCTCTATAACATATAAACATTAAATATAAAGAGCAAAAATCTTGACGTGCATCAGCGGCCTAGGAGGTCTTGGTCAAAATATGAAATGCCTATGTTTGGGTACTGAAATCAACAACCCAGAAAGAGAGGAACAAAACTTGGATCGATAGAACAGGGCTGATTGTAAACTAATTACAAACCAACATGCTGACGAGGCTCCTGGAAAACCCAGTGCAGCCTCCAGCCAGCTCACTAGTGGGCGGAGACAGATGGCGTCCTTTCATCACAGCCAGTCCTATGTTGAGACCCAAGAGCCCTAATCTTAGAGGAGCCTGGAGAGTCAGAGTGTGTAGATGAAAGTGGCAGCCATGGGGTTATAGAGTTGGGATTGCCCTGCAAGAAGAACTTGCCCTTCAGCCTCAGGGAGTGTAGCTAACTGGGAGCCTTCAGTCACATCACCTTTAGGCTCTACTCAGCCTTTGGATGAAGCTACACTGTGCCCTGGGTCTTTCCTGGTGGCTCAGATGGTAAAGAATCTGCCTGCAATGCAAGAGACCCAAGTTCAACCCCTGGCTCAGGAAGATCCCCTGGAGGAGGGCATGGCAACCCACTCCAGTATTCTTGCCTGGAGAATCCCGTGGACAGAGGAGCCTTGTGGGCTACAGTCCATGGAGTCGCAAAGAGTTGGACATAACTGAGCGACTCACACACACACACACACACACAC
The DNA here is from genome assembly GCF_014754425.2 of Oryx dammah. Taxonomy (NCBI): domain Eukaryota; kingdom Metazoa; phylum Chordata; class Mammalia; order Artiodactyla; family Bovidae; genus Oryx; species Oryx dammah. The sequence continues at coordinate 73,398,752 of NW_024070208.1, forward strand.
ACACACACACACACAAAGTGCCCAGGCAGCCCTCTGCCATGCCTGGGCTCCCGGACAGTACGAGGGCCTGGCCGTTTCTGCCCAGTGCAGGACGCCTCTCCTGGGAAATCATGGAGCTCTTAGCTGGGTCAAGCAAGACTCTGAGAGTAGCAAGGATGCGTGTACACCAATGTATGTAAATAGCTAGCCACTGGGAATTTGCTGTATGACTTAGGGGACTCAAACGGGGCCTCCGAGTTTGAGTTAATAACCCTCTGTAATAACCTAGAGGGGTGAGAATGGACAGGAGGTGGAGGGAGAATCTAGAGGGGGACATCTGTACACCTGTGTTAGTTCACCTTGATGTATGACAGAAATCAAACCAATATTGTAAAACAATCATCAGTCAATTAAAAATCAATATTTAAAAAAAAAACAAAAAAAAGACTCTGAGGCCTGCCACACTGTCCGGGCTCTTTCCACTCAGTCCCACTTGCTTCCCCGTCTCCTTACCTAAGGGTCAGGCTAGCATTCTACTCTGAAAGCTTTCCCTGCCTGGTTCTCATTTTTCCCTCTTTATCTCCTCCAGGCTTTCCTCCCACCCCTTTCTCCAAGAAACTGCTGGCACTCTTAACTCCGTCTCAGCTTCTGCTTCCTGAAAAAGCTAAAAGGAAGGACTATCTTCTTAATGCGCTATCTCTCTAATCATGCTATCAAAGAACCAGGTTACAGCAGGGCAGAAACTGAAATTCTATCTTTTTCCAAGAAGGCCATTTCACTGTTGGCAGCCTCCTTTTTACACTTTGATAGTTGATATAAAAACCCGGGGTCTCACCCAACCGCTTTTGTGTACCAGCAATGGGGTGTATGTCTCTGGCGAGGCTCCCAATGTGATCTCTTCAGATACTTTGTAGATTTAAAGTTCTTTGGTTCTGGGAATAATTGAGCGTTTTCACATAAAAGTGAAAGCCGATTTCTTCTGGGTTGTTCTAACAAGCAGAAATAAAAGTAGTTATGGAGAGGAGGATTTCACTCCACATCGAAAAGAACTTTTTTACCACCAGAGGAGTCAGAATGGAAGGGATTGCCCCTAGAAGTTGTAGTCTCCTGTATTAGTTTGCTTGGCTCAAACAATAGAAATTCTGTTTTCTATTTTCTTTCTTTTTCAAATATTTAATTTTTTAATTTTTAATTTTATATTGGAGTATAGTTGATTTCCCTGGAGGAGGGCAGGGCAACCCACTCCCAATTTTCTTGTCTGGAGAATCCCATAGACAGAGGAGCCTGACGGGCTACAGTCTATGGGGTTGCAAAGAGTTGGACATGACTGAAGCGACTTGGTGCCCATATGGTTGATTTACAGTGCTGTGATTTCTGGTGTACAGTAAAGTGCTTGATTTATATGTGTGTGTGTATTTTTCGGATTCTTTTCCCATTTAGATTATTACAGAATACTGAGTAGCATTCCCTGTACTTAGAGTAGGTCCTTATTGATTATCTGTTTTCTACATTGCAGTGTGTCTGTGTTAGCCCCAGGCTCCTAATTTAGCCCTTCCACTCCCCTTTCTCCTTTGATAACCATAGATTTAGTTCCTATGTCTGTGAGTCTGTTTCTGTTCCGTAGATAAGTTCGTTTGTGTCATTTCTTTTTAGATTCCGCATAGAAGTGGTGTCATATGGTGTTTGTCTTTCTCTGACTGACTTCACTTAGTCTCTAGCTGCATCCATGTTGCTGCAAATGGCATTATTTCATTCTTTTTTATGGCCAGATAATATTCCATTGTATATATGGACCATATCGTCTTTATCCATTCATCTGTCAGTAGACATTTACATTGCTTCCAGGTCTTGGCTATTTAAATGTGTTCCCATAATATCTTACAGAAAAATCCAAACTAACTTTTTAGCTGACCCAACAACTGCAACTTTGGAACTGGGTGAAAATGAAATAGGAGGAAAAATTTTTTTTCACTCCATCGCTTTTTAAAACTAAGGAATCAGTTCAGTTCAGTTCAGTTGCTCAGTCGTGTCTGACTATTTCCGACCGCATGGACTGAAGCACGCCAGGTCTCCCTGTCCATCACCAACTCCCGGAGTTCACTCAAACTCATGTCCATCGAGTCAGTGAGGCCATCCAACCATCTCATCCTCTGTCATCCCCTTCTCCTCCTGCCCCCAATCCCTCCCAGCATCAGGGTCTTTTCAAATGAGTAAGCTCTTCGCATCAGGTGGCCAAAGTATTGGAGTTTCAGCTTCAGCATCAATTCTTCTAATGAATATTCAGGACTGATCTCCCTTAGGATGGACTGGTTGGATCTCCTTGCAGTCCAAGAGACTCTCAAGAGTCTTCTCCAACACCACAGTTCAAAAGCAATAAGCATCCTTTTTTTGTGAGGTAAAATATACATAGCAGAATTTACCATTTTAACTAATTTTCAATGCACAGTTCAGTGGCATTTGTATTGTCATGAAAAGGTCATCAGTATCTATCTCCAGAGGTTTGTTCATCTTTCCAAACTGTAACTTCCTGCACACTGAACACACAGTGCTTCTTCCTCCAGCTCCTGGCAACCTCCATTCTTTCCGTCTGTGAATTTGACTACTCTAGGTACCTCAGATGGGTAGAATCATATAGTCTTTTTGTGCCTGATTTACTTCGCTGAGCATAATATCCACAAGGTTTATCCATATTGAAGTATGTGTCAAGATTTCTTTCCTTTTTAAGGTTAAAAATATTCCATCATTATGTATATATTAATTTTTACTTACCCATTTACTTATCAGTGAACGTGGGTTGCTTCCCAATTTTGACTATTATAATTAATAAGGCTGTGAACATGGGTGTATGAATATTTGTTCATGACCCTGGTTTCAGGTCTTTGGGTATATACTTAGAAGTGGATGGATTATATGGTAATTCTACATTTTACATTTCAGGAACTGCCACAGTTTTTCATTACTCCATGCCTTTTTTTTGCCATACCCCATAGCATGTGGGATCTCAGTTCCCCAACCAGGAATTGAACCCACACCCCCTGCATTGGTAACTAACAGTCTTAACCACTGGACTGCCAGGGAAATCCTAACACCTTTTTGAAGTATGTAAGTTACTGTATGTGGACTCCGTTTTTAAAGACTTTTCAAAGTTACTAAAGCCAAGAGGAACTAAAGAGCCTCTTGATTAAGGAAAGAGGAGAGTGAAAAAGCTGGCTTAAAACTCAACATTAAGAAAACTAAGATCATGGCATCCAGTCCCATCAGTTCATGGCAAATAGATGGGGAAACAATGGAAACAGTGACAGATTTTATTTTGGGGGGCTCCAAAATCACTGCAGATGGTGATTGCAACCATGTAATTAAAAGACACTTGCTCCTTGAAAGAAAAGTTATGACCAACCTAGACAGCATATTAAAAAGCAGAGACATTACTTTGCCAACAAAGGTCCATCTAGTCAAAGCTATGGTTTTTCCCATAAGTAGTCATGAATGGATGTCAAAGTTGGACCGTAAAGAAGGCTGAGCACCAAAGAATTGATGCTTTTGAACTGTGGTGTTGCAAAGACTCTTGAGAGTTCCTTGGACTACAGGGCAATCAAACCAGTCAATCCTAAAGGAAATCAGTCCTGAGTATTCACTGGAAGGACTGATGCTGAAGCTGAAGCTCCAATACTTTGGCCACCTGATGCAAAGAGTTGACTCATTAGAAAAGACCCTGATGCTGGGAAAGATTGAAGGCAGGAGAAGGGGACGACAGAGGATGAGATGGTTGGATGGCATCACTGACTCAATGGACATGAGTTTGAGCAAGCTCTGGGAGATGGTGAAGGACCGGGAAGCCTGGCGTGCTGCAGTCCATGGGGTCGCAAAGAGTTGGACACAACTGAGTGACTGAACAACAACAAAGTATACTTAAACACAAAAAGAAAAATAGCATCTAAAGGGAAGAAGAGTAAAGCAACATGTGTTTGCTTCTGTGATGTGTCCTGGAAGTGCATGTGATTTAAGGTTTGAGAAGTATATGGTGAGTCCCTCATCCCCAGACATCAAGGCTCTTCTCTTAGTCCCTCTGTTGAAGTTCTCTCCCATCTGTGACATATTCTAGTTATCATTGCTATTGTGCCCACCACTGAAGCTTCCAGTATCGGTGTCTGCTCTTCTCTTCTCTAAACTTTTCTTTGATCTTCTCAGAATTCTTATTCCTTCCTCTGCCCCAACAATTTTCATCTTTTTTGCAAAAGGGCTGGCCTTTAAACTTTTAATTGGTCAATCAGAAAACTTCTTTACACTTCTGGGATAAACTGATCAATTACCGTCCGCCAGTAAAAAGTTCCGAGTCTGCAGCATTTCAGGGTTGTGTTTGTTTACTGTCTGCAGTCACCCAGAATGGATTCAAAAGAGTCAAATATAACCAACAATGTATCTGTATCTTTATATATATATATATGGTATTGTTTATGTGATACAGCCCTAAAGCCTTGACTTCACATAAGTACATGGGATCCTGAATAAACATGAATCCATTCAGATCATGGTGGTGGGTCATAATACAAGAGGACTTCCTGGTGGCTCAGATGGTGAAGAATCGGCCTGCAGTGCAGGAGACCCGGGTTCAATTCCTGGGTCAGGAAGATCCTTTGGAGAAGGGAATGGCAACCCACTCCAATATTCTTGTCTGGAGAATTCCACGGACAGAGGAGCCTGGTGGGCTACAGTTCATGGGGTCACAAAGAGTTGGACATGACTAAGCGACTAACACACACACATAATACAAGATGAAAAGGAATTTCAAACGATAAAATATTTACTCTAGAGAATAGTAGCAATCTTGTCAGGAGACATCTGCTCTGAGTCACCATAATGTAAATAGCTGCTGCTGCTAAGTAACGTCAGTCGTGTCCAACTCTGTGCGACCCCATAGACGGCAGCCCACCAGGCTCCCCCGTCCCTGCGATTCTCCAGGCAAGAATACTGGAATGGGTGGCCATTTCCTTCTCCAATGCATGGAAGTGGAAAGAGAAAGTGAACTCGCTCAGTCATATCCAACTCTTCGCGACCCCATGGACTGTAGCCTACCAGGCTCCTCCACCCACAGGATTTTCCAGGCAAGAGTACTGGAATGGGGTGCCATCGCCTTCTCCAAATAGAGTTGCCCTCAAAAATATCTGCTGTTCTTTGCTCTCACTCTGTGTTTCCCAAGCAACCTCCTGGTTAGTCATGTAGCTTCGCAAGATCCATGATGCCTGAGAATAAGAATTCAAGTTGGACCACTATGCCTTACAGAGGCATGAGCAAAACAATGCAAATAAACCAGTCCATGTATCATCAGAAATTAGTGACTTGACATTCTGGTCTCTTCTGAATTTGGTTAGCACACAACAACATTGTGCTTTAAAATATATAAGATGGAGTATCAGATTTGAGATTCTGGATTCTGATAAATTACTGAGATGCTGTGCAATGTACCGTTAGGTTCCTCCCAGATGGCTCCCTGTCTTTCACTGAGCTTATTTTCCAAAACAGCAATTATGTCTCCTTGTCTGTCCTTTAGAAACATTCTGATGTTGTCTCACAAAAGGACTGTCTCTGTAAATTACAACAACAAAATGCGTTGGAAAATAGTCACTTAGATTCTCTTTCATCCTTCAGTATTGTGACAACATCATAAGTGTCCCTGTTCAACCTTTATAAGAAGTTACGTCTTTTCTAAAAATATGAGTAGTTGATAATCATTGAGTTGGACTTCTCTTTCTTCTTTCTAGTATATAAAGCTAGATACATTCTGAAAGGCAAAACAGAAGGAAAAGTTGCACAGTGCTAACTAAGTTATCCACTCTGAATGACGTTAATTTCTTTGGGAAAGGACAGCTGTCCACCATGAAGTTACTATGAAGTTTCATGGATAGAACTGAAGCAATGGTAGCATCAGGTTAAGACATAACTCATGCAAACCTACAAGCTAAATGTTAAGTTCGTTTAGGTAATGGTCATAATAATTATCAAGCTTATCATACTAAAAGTAATATTAAGCATCTGTGACATCTTCACATTTCTAATATTTGTCCTTTGGGGAGTTTTTTCTCTCATTATTTGTATTTCAAAATCATTAGATTTTATATAGAGTTCGATCCCTGGGTTGGGAAGATCCCCTGAGGAAGGAAATGGCAACCCACTCCAGTAATCTTGCCTGGAAAATCGCATGGATGGAGGAGCCTGGCAGGTACAGTCCATGGGGTCGCAAAGAGTTGGACACGACTGAGCGACTTCACTTTCACTCTCAGATTTTATGCAGTATCTACAGTAGTAGTCTTCAACCTTTTTGGCTCCAGGGAGTGGTTTTGTGGAAGATGGTTTTCCCACGGACCAGAGAGATGCAAGCAGTGGGGAGCAGCTGTAAATACAGATGAAGCTTCACTCACTCACCTGCCACTCACCTCCTGCTGTGAAGCCCGGTTCCTAACAGTCCCCCGACAGGTACCAGTCCATGGAGATCCTTGTTCTAGAGCAGGGGTCTCCAGTCTTTTTGGCACCAGGGACCCATTTCGTGGAAGACAATTTTTTTCACAGACGGATGGTTTCAAGATGACTCAAGAGTATTACGTTTATCGTGCACTTTCTTTTTTTTTTAATTACGTGATTTTTGGCTGTGCTGGGTCTTTGTTGCTATGCGCAGTTTTTCTCTAGCTGCAGAGAGTGGGGCCTACTCTCTAGCTGTGGTGTGCAGGCTTCCTGTTGCAGTGCCTTCTCTTTGTGTGGAGCACGGACGCTAGGAGTGCAGGCTCCGGTAGGTGTGGCCCATGGGCTTAGTTGCCCTGCAGCATGCAGGCTCTTAGTTCCCAGACCAGGATCGAACCCATGTTGCCTGCGCTGGCAGGTAGATTCATCACCACTGGACTACCAGGGAAGCCCCATCCCCTTCAGTGCCCCCCTGCCCCATGCACTTTATTTCTAATCTAATGCCACCATTGATCTGACAGGATGTACCTGTCTGCAGCCCAGAGATTGGGGACCCCTGTTCTAGAGGACAAAGCCCTCATGTTCATTCAAGGTAAAGGAAATTTGGGCTGGCTTCCCTGCCCTCTACTTACTTATATATACCAGGCTGAACAGAAATATGATTCTAATGTGAATATGTTTTAGCTTCTTCTCCAAACACCAGATGCCTCAAAAAGGTCCCCTAACTCCTGACTAACCTACTTAGATTATCATTTAAATTGGGTAAATGAGCTCAGGTTATAGAAATCGGTGGTAATGAATATTTGAATTCTGTTAAAACTGTTACAAAACGAAAATGTTATTGAAGAAAGCTAGTTTCAGTGTATCACCGTATTCTAATTATTTTGAAAGAGAGAATCTGACCCAGAGGTCTAGTTAAACCATTAAAAAGGGTTTCATATCCCTTGTTAATTGAAAATGAAAGAGATTTTTTTTTTCTGTGCCTCACTTTGGGGAAAATTGTGCAGGGTTATTTGTATGGAGGGGATAGGAGCACAGTAGACTGTGCCTGGACTCCATGGGTCATATTGCTGCCTGTTACCCACAGTCATGTTCAGGTTCTTCGGCGAGAAGTACCCTTGACCCTTGAGCAACACAGGTTTGAACTGCACAAATCCACTTATACATGGATTCTTTCCCCAGTAATAAATAGCACTACATGATCTGAGATAGGTTGGAAGCACAAATGTAGAATCACAGATACAGAGGACTGACTTTAAATGATCCGCAGATTTTCAGCTGCGTGCAGATCAGTGCCCTTAACCCCTGGATGCTCGGGGGTCAGCTATAATTAACTGTTTTTGTAAAAACATTAATCTTTTAAAAATTTTGTTAATTTCTTCTTGGCCACACCCCACAGCATGCAGAAATTCCCCCACCAGGGATCTAATCCATGCCCTGGAAGGGTGGAGTCCTTTTTTTTTTTAATTGATTGATATTTTGGCCACGCTGGGTCTTTATTGCTGCGTACAGGCTTCCTCTAGTTGCAGACAGCAGGGGCTACTCTCTAGTTGCAGTGTGTGGCTTCTCTTGTTGCAGCGTGCGGGCTTCGGCAGTTGTGGCTCAAGGGCTTAGCTGCTCCGTGGCATGTGGGATTTTCCTGGATCAGGGACCGAACCTATGTCCCCTCCACTGGCAGGTGGATTCTTTACCACTGGCCCACCAGGGAAGTCCTGTAATTAACTCTTAACAAGCTGAGATATTGTGAGTGAGAGGGGTAATTTCTGCAAGCTGCCAGAATATTCTGGAAAGCCCAAGATTCTGGATTACAATCTGGCCTTCAGAGGTTTATGAAGGAATATTTGCAAGGTAAGCAGTAGAACATGTTGACTTTGGCACTCTGTTGGCTTGGCTGTGACTCTGGTGGACTTGGTCCCATGGACTGTGGAGCTCCCTCTGCCCTCTGGCCCTGCCCCCCAACAAATGAGAAGGGCTAGTTTTTGCCACAGGCGCTACCAGCACCGGTGAGTGCCAGAGCTGGATTTGTCCCCAGGTCTCTTTTCTCATAAGTCTGCCTTCTTTCTGAGCTGTTTCTCTTCGGAAACAAGGTCTACGCTGTGTTAGTTTCCTGATGCTGCCATAGCGAAGTACCGCAAATCAGGTGGCTTAAAACAATAGAAAGCTTTCCTCATAGTTCTGGAGGCCAGAAGTCCAAAATCTAGGTGTTGACAGGGTGGACTCCCTCTGGAGGTCTAAGGGGACTTTGTCTCGGGCTCCTCCCCTGGCTTCTGCTGCTTAGCTGGCAACCTTTGGTGTCCCTTGACTTGCAAATGCATCACCCCGTCCCCTTCTCATCTTCGGGTGTTTTCTCTGTGTGTCTGTGTTTATTAGCCTGCTAGGATGGCATAACAAAATGCCACAAATTAAGGGACTTACCCAACAGAAATTTATTTTTTGCTGCACCATGTGCCCGTGGGATCTTAGTTCCCTGACCAGGGATTGAACCTGTGCCCTCTGCAGTAGAAGCTCACAGTCCTAACCACTGGACCGCCAGGAAAGTCCCCAGCAGTTTTTTCTCACAGCTCTGGAAGCTGGAAGTCCCAGATCTAGGTGCCATCGAGGTTGGTTTCATCTGAGTCCTCTCTTGCTGGCTGATAGGTGGCCACCTCTTGCCCTGTCCTCACGTAGCCTTTTCTCTGTAGGCATCTGGAGAGAAAGGGAACTCTCTGGTGTTTCTCTCTTCTCTTCTAAGGACACCAGACCTGTTGGATTAGGGCCACACCCTTACGACCTCATTTAACCTTGTGCTCGGTCACTTAGTCATGTCTGACTCTTTGCAACCCCATGCACTATAGCCCATAAGGCTCCTCTGTCCATGGAATTTTCCCGGCAAGAATGCTGGAGAGGGTTGCCATTTCCTCCTCCAGGGGATCTTCCTGGTCCAAGGGATCAAACCCATGTCTCTGGCATCTCCTGCACTGGCAGGTGGCTTCTTTACCACTCAGCCTCCTGGTAAGCTCCCATTTAACTGTATGGCCTCCTATAGGATCCTATCTCTATAACCAATCACTTTGGGGGTCAGGACTTTCAACATATGAATTCGTGGTGGGACACAGTTCAGTCTATAACAGTTTTATGCCTCTCGCCTCTTCTTATAAGAACACTAGTCATGTTGAATTAGGGCCCAGGCTATTCCAGCATCACCTCATCTCACCTTGATGATATCTGTAAGATGCTGTTTCCAAATGAGGTCACATTCACAGATATCTGAAGTTAGATGAACACATCTTTTCATGGGGACACCCGTGAATTCAACCCAACTAATTTTTCAAGTGTAAATGCGTGTTGAATGACTCAGCCATCCTTTCGACCATCGACCGCGCTTTGGCTATCTCATATAAGTGGAATCATACGGTGTCTGTTCTTTTGTGGCCGTCTTATTTCACTGAGCATATTGTCTTCTGGTTCACCCATGTTGTAGCTTGTGTCAGAATGAGCTTCCTTTTCAAGGTGGAGTCTTACTCCATTCTGTCTACGTGCTTCATTTTGTTCATCTGTCAGTGGACACTTGGGTTGTTTCCACCTGTTTGCTATTGTGAATAATGCTATTATGACCGTGGGTGTGTGCACATTATTTTAAGTCGATTTACTTCATAATTAGCAATAACCTCAGCTACCATTATTGAATCATTTGCCCAGCTCAGATCTGGACAACCAGGAACTATAAGGAAGTGTATAAACCCCAGGGCATGGCCATCTGATAACTGGGTCATCTGAAACCTGGCCCTGTGTACGACAAATATTTTCCTGAACAAATATAGCTATAAAAAAAGGCTACGTCACACCTACCCTAAGAATATGCTTTTAGGCTCAATTGAGATAATGCCCTTTGAAAATGGTGAAGGTCTATATAAAAATATAGATACTGATATTATTTATTGGTATGGCTTTTTCTGGCCCTTATTTCCTTCAGTTCATCTGCTTCCACTGTCCCTACCTACTTTAGGGAAGGGATTAACACCCCTAAAACATCCACAGTTCCTTTCTTTCTCTCTCAGATTTTATTCATTTGGTATTTTGTATCTCTTTAATTTCTTGCCTGATTTCCATATACTTCTCTCTTTGCCATCAATTCCTCTTGGGATCAAACAGCCGGTCCCAATGGGCCACGTAGGATTTCTGCAGCTTTCCCACGCCAGCTCAGGGCTGCTGCCCTTATCTCCCTAATAACTAATAACAGCTCGGTTGGGCTCCCCTAAGAACTTAAAGACACAGGAAGCCTGTCTTCCAGGAAAGTGGGGGGGAGGCATGGCTGCCTATGAATTATTAATGCATTCCATTTGCCGCAGATTCAAGGATAACTAATTATCCCTTTAATAAGGGTCTGCTCATCTTTCTGCAGCACCCTTGGGTGTGGTTTCTTAAGGTCTCAGAATCCCTGGGTTTTGAGAGCTGCCGCGTGGTGGCATCAGCAGTGATTTCCATCCTGGAGTCAGTCTCCCCTCCCGCTGTTGTCTGGGTGGGCAGAGCTGAGCGTGTCTGCTACCCAGCTAAGAGGATGCTAATGAATTCCTTCCGATGAGCTTTATCAGTCATAGAGACACCAGGTGATGGAAGAATTAACAAAGAACACTGACCGTTGTCTTATCATTCCTGGTTATTAGATGTGGGGTTAGGCTGAGGACACAGCTCGTTTCCTACCTGACTTTCATAGAGAACTGCAGGGGCTGTGGGATTAGTTCTCTTATCCCACATAACCCCTTCTATAAAGGGGAAAAAAGAATGGCTATTCATATCAGAAGACTCACTATGGACCCAAACAGTGGACTCACTATGGCCCCAAACAGTGGGAGCTTGGATTAGCCAAGGTCAAAGTTCACATTTTCTCTTTCTGATCAGACTTCACTCCCACCACTCACCATCCTTGGGGAATTGAGCTGTAGGTTTCCTTGTTTGGAACTTCCTTGCTTAATGTCCCTAATTCGTTTGTTCGTTAGGCCACATTTTAAAACCCTTCTTGTCCCCTCTCCTGTCACCTCGTTATTTTTTACTGTGGCTATTTTGAAAAACAGTTATCATAAGAAAGTTGCTTTTACAGCTATGTAGGTCTAGGTGCAGTGCCCGAACATTTTTGGATAAAAGAGACCATGTCACTTATTAAAGATATTAAAATCCATGAGTCCACATTGCAATTGTTTGAAAAAACCAACTCACCATCCTAGGAGTCCTATAGAATCAATGTATTATTTTGAAAATTGGTCAATGAGGGGGAAAGAATGAGTCTTTTGATCTGCTCTTCCAATATGAACTGTTTCTGATAGATATTTCTCTTTCCAGAAGCTTTTCAGCTTCTGTAAATGAAGATACAAGATTACACGATAGAAAAATCTGTAAATATTTCAGTATATATCTCTAAAAGATAAAACTGTTTTTTTTTTTTTTGTCCGACACATGGCCATGATCTCACTACCACATCTAAAAATCTCCAGTTGGTGTCCAGGTGTTTGCGAATGAAATAGAGTTTAGGCAAGGATCGTACATGGTCACAAACTGCATAAAAAGAGACAAACAGATGTGAGCTGCTTCTTGTTGGAAGCTTACAATTTCCACTTATATTCTGCCCCTCTCCCACCCACTGAACTGAACTGGATCAAGTCTTTAACTACAAACCACGGGAAGTACTGGGGTCAGAGGAGCATGTTAATATTATACCAGGAGGATGTCGTCATAAAACCCAGAATGTGGGAAACTATAGTATATAAGGCAAATGACCTGATTTTTTCCAACAGCAAAAAATTACAAGAAAATAAGAAAAAGAACCTGTGCATTAAAATAATTGACATATTGACAAGGATTTCCTTGGTTGTCAAGTAGAAGGGGTACTTCCAAGGCAAGAGGCGCCAGTTTGATCCTAATTTGGGGAACTAACATCCCACAGGCCATGCGGTGTGGCCAAGAAAATATTTTCTACAAAAAGAGACATATTGATGAAATGCAAAGTGCAGATTGTTTGGGCCCTGCCTCCAACAGGTCAGGTGTACAAACGCTGATGAGACGACTGAAGAAATCTGAGTATGAATAGTTTTAGTGAAAATAATGATATTGTGACTATGTGTAAAAATAATCATACACCCACGCACCCTCATACATCCTACACCAAAATATTTACAGATGAAATTATATGATATCTAGAAGTCACTTCAAAATAATGCCCAATTTTATATACATTTTTCAGTAGTTTCACTTAAAGGCAGAGAATTCACTGGTAGGTGAATAGCACTTTAAGGTACATGAAAGTTAAACTTTTAATTTCTTTAGCTATAAAATTAAACCATAAAAATTTTTATAAACTATAAAAATGCTGTTGAATGTACCCACTCCTTTAAAATAAAAAGCTTGGGAAAAAAAAAAAAAGCTTGGGACTTCCTTGGTAGTCCAGTGGCTAGGACTCTACAATCCCAATGCAGGGGGCCTGGGTTCAATTCCTGGTCAGGGAACTGGATCCAACATGCTCTAAGAGTTTGCTCGCCACAACTAAGGGTCCCGCAGGCTGCAGTGAAGACCCCGCATGCCACACCTGAGAGCTGTTGCAGCCAAATTAATGAAAATAAATATTTAATAAAAATAAATGGTGGCACTAGTGGTAAAGAATCCGCCTGCCAATGCAGGAGATGCCATTGACGTGGGTTCAGTCCCTGGGTTGGAAAGATACCCTGGAGAAGGAAATGCCAATCCACTCCAGTATTCTTGCCTGGAAAATCCCAGGGATAGGGTTGCAAAGAGTTGGATGCGACTGAGCACGCATGCGCAAATAAATGAATAAAATACAGAGCTCTATCATAAAATGTTAGTGACAAAAATGTAACCAAAAAGAAGTTAAAAAGTGTCTGGGGGACTTCCTTGGTGGTCCAGTGCTAAGACTCCAAGCTTTCAATGCAGGGAGCCCCAGGTTTGATCCCTGGTCAGGGAGCTAGATCCCACAGATCCTGCATGCCACAACTAAGACCCGGTATAGCCAAATAAGTAAACATTAAATATGTGTGTGTGTGTGTGTGTGTGTGTGTGTGTATAAAATAATGCCAGATTGTGTGTATTTGGAGAGGTGGCTGTATAGGATTATAGATGAAACAAGAATGGCCAAGAGTTGGTCAGTGTTGAAGTCGGTCGTTGCAAGTTCATTATACTATTCTTTTTACTTTTGTATGTTCCTGAAGTTTTCATAACAAACCATAAAACAAATGAGTGAATGGATAAATGAACAAACAAATCAACAAACACTCTCCGGTCCCTCCCTTAAGAAGGGACAGCGTCTAGTGATGATAAAGTCACTTCCTTGCTCACAGTCATCCCAGCTCTGATTGTTCATTCCTCTGCTGAGTAACCTCGCCCACATCCCCAAGAGCCAGAGGCCGCCAAAGCCTTGACATTCATTTTTCAATTCTCTGAAGTCACTTAGAGCAAAAACCTTTATTGATTCAAATCACACCAACCTTTAAAAGCAATTAAATGTATACATTTCATGAAGCAGAATCAGTCCACACAGAAATGTCATCTGGTTCCTAAATATTTAATATTTTTCTCCCTACTCCTTAAAAGCATTCCCTGTTTTCATCATGGGACTTGAAAATTGATACTGTTTTCCCTGGGTATTATAATAGCATTTTTATTATCAACTTGCCTTGAAATGAGGTCAGCATTAATATTTTAAGGGTTGGTTTTCTTCTTTCTTGTGTTCCTCATGCTTTTGGCCTACTTAATCTTTTTCAATTCTCTCTCCTTTAGCCCAGTAGCAAGGCTTCTACTCAATTATCGTCACTGAAACCACGCCTTTGAGTCCTCTGGCTTCCTTTGCAGGCTCCAAAGTCTGCTGACCCCTCATTTTAGAATAACAAGGAGAAAAGCACTTATTTTGGATCAAGAAAAAAGGTGATTAAATTTTTTTCCTGGGTAAAGGGCTAAATCTTGGAAGGCTATTAATTTGCAAGAGCAACCAAAACTTGAAGACTTTTCCAAATGAAAACATTGCAAAAGTTCTTGCTTTTGGATGTTTTCTTTGTTGTACTGGGAAAAAAGTCCTCAAGTGCAATAAAGCACAGAATAGTCAGAGTATAATCATTTCTTTTTAATTGATGTAAAGTAGCTTCTAGTTTCTAGCCCTTAAATTAAAAATTAAAAAATGAATTCCAAGTCCTTTTTAAGACTAATTTTATTTTTAAAACAACATAATAAAAATATGTAATAAAAACATGCATCAGTTTAACACATCCCGTGCTCTAATTTAAGAAGCATTCATGGGAAATGTGAAAATATTTTATTGTTTGAAGTGGGTGTAGAAGTGGAAAAAATTAGCAGTTCTTTGAAAAAATAGTTTTCCTTCTAATTTTATAGTCCTCAGTTTTAATTTGTCTTTTAAATTCTTTAAACTGTGGGCAATATTCATAATTTTGGTACTAATGAGTGCCCAGAATTTATTAATTTTAACATGTTGGGAATACTACATCATGATTTACCAATAATTACATCTTTGCTCTGAATGAATATCATTGCCATGTGTCATTCCCAAATTCCCATACATTTTATCAGTAAAATGAAATTTTTATGGAGCAAACAACCAATGAATCTTAGTTACAGTAAATGTTAGTCGCTCAGTTGTGTCTGACTCTTTGTGACACCAGGGACTGTAGCCCGTCAGCCTCCTCTGTCCATAGAATTCTTTACTGTAACTTCACCAGGGAATTTACAGTAAAGGGTGTCCCAGTTTTTTAAAAAGGAGGTAAGTTGAAATTCCAGGACCCTTAGACTAATATGTTTAGCTACAATTTCTGACAGCCGTTTTAAAAATAACATGATGATTACTGGAAGTCCATAGGGATCAACTAAGCATAAGTCACATGATATTCATCCCATTTTTTAAGGTTGACATTGAGGCAAGCTATGGTCCAATATCTTAATTTTCCCAGGCAATTAACATTGGCTTATATGTTATAGATGGACAAATGTGGAGATGGTAGGGAAGTTGGAATAAGTTGACTCTATGTCTAGATTACATGATGTGTGCTTAGTTGCTCAGTCATGTCCACCTCTTTGCAACCCCAGGGACTGTAGCCAGTCAGGCTCCTCTGTTCATGGAGTTCTCTAGGCAAGAATACTAGAGTGGAGTTCCATGCCCTTCCCAACCCAGGGATTGAACCCAGGTCTGCCGCATTGCAGGCAGATTCTTTACTGTCTGAGCCTCCAGGGTGCATTAACTTAGGGGGTCTCCAGGGGAACCTCACAGCATGGTCCACGACTGCTCCTGGTGATGTGATGTGAGATGAACGTGAACACAACATGCAGGAGACATCCAGCCACTCTGTAGGTAGCAAAGCTGGGAGGGATGCCCAGCGTGAAAGGAGACAAGCCAAGAGTTAGCTCCCGTCTCGGACCCCTGGGCCAAGACTGCACGCATGCTTAGCTGCTCTGTCATGTCTGACTCTTGGCGGCCCCATGGGCTGTGGCCCACCAGGCTCCTCTGTCCATGGGATTTCCAAGGCAAGAATACTGGAGTGGGTTGCAGTAGATCTTCCTGATCCAGGGATCAAACCTGCATCTCCTGAGTCTCCTGCATTGCAGGTGGATTCTTTACCTGCTGACCCACTGGGGAAGCCCCAAAGGCCAAAGCTAACAATGGGAAGAAATTTAATGAAGATAACTGTTTAAAAATGTACCTGAAAAAAAAAATAAAAAATAAAAAAAAATGTACCTGGATTTATTAAATAAGACATGAAGACATGGAAATGACTGTTATGAAGGTGGGAGTTTTTTTATTTTTTATATTTGAAGTCCCCTGGAGACAGGAGACAAGTCATACCAGGCCATGCGAGGCCACACTGGGAAACACCAGGGTTCTCAAGAGGCAGACAGGGGCGAGAGGAAAATGTGGACAGGAGCCTTTATTGTGATTTCTTTGGGAACGGCAACGCGAGGGGAGTGGTGAGCTGATTTAGGATTGGCTAGTTTGGGTAATCCCAGTGAGCTCTGGGGTTTAGGAGACATCCTTACTGTCTGGTGCTGGCCCTGGGGTGATTAAGGCAAGGGAACAGTGGCCTGGAGTGTGAGGGCCCAGTAGAGGCAGCAGTTGGTGGATTGGTTGGTTTGCATTTGGAAGGCGTGATGGCAAGAGAATTTACCATCTCCAGGAATTGGCTGGCCCTTGAAGGGGGTTGTCCCTCCAGGATCCACAAGGCCTCAAGTTGTCAAAGCATCAAAATGTGGTTATTACGAAAACACAACGCGTAAATCTCTTGCTGAAGAAAGCCCAGGAGGATCAGGTTTAATAATTCATGTGAACGAGTGTAGGTTTGGCCTTTTTTTGTTGGATGATGGGTTAGTGAATCAATAATATGATACCTTGCCGTCTGCATAGCAACTTGTCATCACTCGGGTCCAGGCTCCAAAGCCACCTCCTCGGGGAGGTCCTCCTTGACCATCCTGTCCAGCACTGCTTCCCATTCCTGGTCACTCCCTATGACATTGGACGG
Source organism: Oryx dammah (assembly GCF_014754425.2). Classification (NCBI taxonomy): domain Eukaryota; kingdom Metazoa; phylum Chordata; class Mammalia; order Artiodactyla; family Bovidae; genus Oryx; species Oryx dammah. The sequence continues at coordinate 73,415,683 of NW_024070208.1, forward strand.
TTCTGTTCCCCTAGCCCTTATTATCCGAAATGACTGAGCTACTTACCTTCGTGCTTGTTTAATGTCTGTCTTCCCTGCTACAATGTAACCTCTTGTTCGTCTCTGTGTCTCTAATATCTAGAACAGTCCCTGGCACATAGTAGGTACTCAAAAAATATTTGCTGAGTGAACAGATGCAGAGCTAAAAAAAAAAACCCAGCTGCATCTTTAATTGAATTGATAGGCATCTAGTAGTTGATTGAAGGCAGGAGAAGGGGATGACAGGATGAGATTGAGCAAACTCTGGGAGATGGTGAAGGACAGGGAAGCCTGGTGTGCTGCAATCCATGGGGTTGCAAAGAGTCAGACATGACTTAGTGACTGAACAGCAAAGTTGATCACAGAAAATAATTCTTCTGCTTTTGTTAATAACAGATTTTATTAATAATGATTTTGTTAATAATGTTAATAAGAACATTATGTCAGATTTTTTTTTAAATTTATTTATTTCAATTGGAGGCTAATTACTTTACAGTATTGTAGTGGTTTATGTCAGATTTTGCATGCCAGACATTTTAAGAAAAATCTGACATACTAGAGAGACCAGAGCATTGAGAAGTGCACCCAGGAAAGTCTATATGTCATCTCATTTGGAATTAAGGGGGAGAGAAGGCGCATTTAACTAGCAGCCACGATGTGCCAAGAACTGTGTTAAGTTGTGATAAACTTCTAGTTGCCACACGTACACCCCTTGCCTCTGAATTCACCTGGCTGGGGTTGTGAGTGTGTGTATAATGGGAAAGCCCTGCTCCTCCGTGTGGAGTTAGGGTTCAGCTCAAACTGAGGTTGTTCTCTGGGAGGGTGGAGCCTTCAGCAGAAGCCATAAGGGGATGGGCAACCTCAGGAGAGATGTGGAGTGCGTGGGTCCCTGATTCTCTCAACCTTAATCATCTCAAGTGTTAGTTGCTCAGTCGTGTCCGACTTTTTGCATCCCCTGGACTGTAGCCCGCCAGGCTTCTCTGTCCATGGGATTTTCCAGGCCAGAACACTGGAGTGGGTTGTCATTTCCTACTCCAGGGGATCTTCTTGACCCAGGGATCGAACCTGTCTCTTGCATTTCCTGCATGAGCAGGTGGGTTCTTTACCACTAGTACCACCTGGGAAGCACATAATATGTAAATTGAAAAGTGAAAGTTGCTCAGTCCTGTCCAACTCTTTGAGACCTCATGGACTGTAGCCTGCCAGCCTTCTCCATCCATGGAATTCTCCAGGCCAGAATACTGGAGTGGGTAGGTAGCCATTTCCTTCTCCAGGGGATCTTCCCAACCCAGGAATTGAACCCAGGTCTCCTGCATTGCAGGTGGATTCTTTACCAAATCACAAGAGGTCTTCAAAGGCACTCATGGGCTTGGCCCTTGACCACCCTGACTTCACCTGGTTCTACCACAGTCCACTTCCAGCCTGCTGAGCGTGCGTGGAGATCACCCCTCTGACTTGCTTGTTCAGGCTCCTGCTCCCATCTGCAGTGGTTAGTTTCACGTTTCAACTTGACTGGCCCTTGGTCTCCAGAGATTCAACTAGCCACTGACTTAGGTGTTGCTGTGAAAGCATTTTGTAGCTGAATGTGTTAACATCTACAATCAGCTGACTTGAAGAGTAGGAGATCACTCCACCCCACCCCCACCACCACCACTGCCCTGCAACCTCAGCGGACCTCTCCCCATGAGTTGAAAGCCTTAAGAATAAAATCCAGGTTTCCATGACAAAAGAGAAAGCCCACCTGAAGGCTGCAGCATTAGCTGCAGTGGGAGCATTTCTAGACTGCTGGCCTGCCCTACAGATCTCACACTGGTCAGCCACATAGAGCCCATAACTTGAAATGAATCTCTTTACCCACACATATACCCCTTTGATTCCATTTCTCTGGAAGCCCCGGGCTGATACATTGCCGCTGGCTTTTGAAGAGTCAAGTGCGGCCATTGTGTTTTTCTGGCCTCAGAATGTAGAACAAGCTTTCCTTTTTGCTCTGAGTAGATGCTCTACATCGATGGAGGGTCTTGACTCTGGGGACACTTCCTGGGGCGGGCTGTGCCCAGGGGAGCATGACTCTAGTGTTGGCATTCAGAAGGGGGGTGGGTTCTCTGCTCTCCCTCGTGTTTCTACCCCTGGAGTGGGGAGAAATGGGGGACCCTGGCATCCTCCATTGCCCACTTCCACCCTCTCCTTTCCATGCTCCGGAAGCCTTCCTGCTGCCTGTGAGGCCCTTATGCAGAGAAAGAGCCAGCACCGGCATCCTGGCCGCTAACCTTGCAGGGTTAGCCCTGGGTGGGCACCTGGGAACTTAGATTGTGGGAAGGTTCCCCCCATTAACTTACATGAGTGGCTCATTGTCCCTAAGCTGTTGGTGCAAACAATATGTGTTATGCTGAGCACATGCTTTCCTTCTAGGAATCTGGGTTGTGGGTACCTGATGGGGGCAGAGGGTACCCCATGATCAGTCCTCCGTGAAAGCCCTGTGTCTAGAGTGCGTTTCCTTGGGGGTCAGGAGTTCACGTGCTTTGTCACAACACACAGCTGGCGGAATACAGGGTGTTCCGTGTGGCTCCACCGGGGAGGGAACTCTGGAAGCTGCAGCTGGTTTCCCAGACTTCACCCCATGCACCTTTTGTCTTTGCTGATCTTGCTTGTAATAAATCACAGCCATGAGTATGAGTATGGATGGAGCCCATCTGTCCTCCTGAGGATCCCTGAACCTGGGGGTGGCCTTGGGGACCCCCGGCTCAGCCCTCCATCATCTGGTCCATCATCTGGTCTCATCACCCGTCACGCTGCCCCCATGACTGTCTCCTGACTCACCAACACTTGCTGTTCCCTCTGTCTGGAGGGGCCCCTACTCGCAACCACGAGGCCTGTTTCCTCACCTTGTTCAAGGCTCTTTTCCAGTATCGCCCATCAGGAAAGCAATGCTAGACCACCCAGTGTAAAACTGCACCTGTAAATCATCCTGCTTTATTGTTCTTGGTTAACACTTACCACCTGATACGTTTATATCTATTAGTTTCTCGACTTGCTGTCCACTGCCAGTGGCCCTCACCAGGATGAAACCTCCGTAAGGCAGCAGTTTTTCATTTCGTTTCTCATTTGAGCAAACCGCCCAGAAGGATGCTTGGGCGAAATGACAAGATCTCTGGGGTTTGCTTTAAAGGCTTTTATGGAACTAAAAGTACGCTGCTGCGTCTGAGAGAGCTGGGAAGCTCACGTGATAAATGGTCCAATGCAAAATGCGTGTTTGAGTTTCTGTTATTATCATAGGTAAAGACAGGTTATCGTGTGATAACTACTAGAGGTGTTTTGCTTATATATATTTTCTAAATTTACCATGAAAAATTCAAGAGAAAGAGTCATAGAATAATTTCCCATAAAACAAAACCTAGATTATCATCAAGATTTTTGTCATAGTTGCTTCCTGCTTTCCCCTTAATATTTTAAAGCATATTTCAGGTTTCATGTCATTTTCTCCCTACATACTTTATAATATAGTTCTAAAAATTATGGGCATTTTCTTATATAATCACAAGGCTGTTTATCACACCTCACAAAATTAACAATAATTCTTAGAATCATAATACCCAGACCATAATAAAAATTCCCTGGTTGTCTCAAAAAGTTTTCCATGTCTGCCTTGGATTCAGATTCCTGGATTTCTAACATTTTTTGGATTCAGAATCTAAACATATTCCACACATGTTCTTTTGTTCTGTCCCTTAAGTCTTTTCTAATCTAAAACAGGCCCCCTCTGTTTCTTTTTCATGTCATTTGTTGCATAATATGTTTTTAAACTAAAGTGTTTATTTCAGAAACAGAGATTGGAATAAATGAGGGTACCAAAAAAATGAAATTTGCATGTGCAGTGGAAATAGGATCTCATTTAGAAGCTTAGAAACTTGGAATTAGAGAGTCAGGATCTCACTGGTCTCTTGTGCAGAACTTGTTGGGTGGGACCTTGACTGAACTGCAGTCTGCTTTCTGCTTTTCTAAAGACAGTAATAATTTTTTATTTATGTATTTTGTCAGGTGCTGGTGGTGATCTCTGTTTCTGGAACATTTAGTTTAGTGCTTGACATGTCAGAGGCTCTCCATGGACTACTGAAAAATCAGTTTCATCAGTAGATATTCTAAAACAATACATCAGTGCTCTGTCTTAACACTGACTGTGATTGTCAGAATTGAATCACAAGGCAAGAAGGTGTTAGGATTTAAACTTCTAGTCAGGTTTCTAGTCTCTAGGCTATAGGCAGCATTCTTTTACAAAAGGTGCAGAGCCAACGCGGAGAAGGCGATGGCACCCCACTCTAGTACTCTTGCCTGGGAAATCCCATGGACGGAGGAGCCTGGTGGGCTGCAGTCCATGGGATCTCAAGAATCGGACACGACTGAGCGACTTCACTTTCACTTTCACTTTTCACTTTCATGCATTGGAGAAGGAAATGGCAACCCACTCCAGTGTTCTTGCCTGGAGAATCCCAGGGACGGGGGAGCCTGGTGGGCTGCCGTCTATGGGGTCGCACAGAGTCGGACGCGACTGAAGCGACTTAGCCGAAGCAGCAGCAGAGGCAACGAGACAGCCCAGGCAACATAGCACGGGGGTTAAAGGAAAAGAAACAGATCTAATATGGAGTCAGATTTGTTCTTCTCTGTTACCCTTTGGGTCCCAGCTTACTGTTCCTTCCTCCCCAAAGGCTTCTTATGTCCTGTCTATATGGGCAGACGTGCTTGCCCGGTCCTGAGTCCCACCTACGTGGCGTTTACCTCGCAGTATCATACTTTATGCCAGCTAGTGCCTCTTCCTGGGCAGGGCCTGCCCACTATGTACTCTCATGGGTTTGAGGGATATATGAATGGATGACGGAAATTTTTTGGAGATACTCAGATTTTCAAAAGCTGATGAGAGGTAGTGCTTCCAAAGGAAACAAGAAAAGAGAAGGGATATCCTCCAAGCTAAGAAGTAAGAGAGGGTCTGTGGTCCCATAGGTAGCAGGGCCCTCATCTCACCTGTGGTCCTCAGCTTTGCCAGAACTGCCCCTGCCCTAAGCAACACATGAGCATTGCAGAGTCGCTGCACTGATCCCATATGAAGCCCAGGGCAGGGACATGTCGTTGCTGTTCAGTCACTCAGTTGTGTTTGACTCTTTTTGACCCCATGGACTGTAGCATGCCAGGCTTCCCTGTCCTTTGCTATCTCCCAGAGTTTGCTCAGATTCATGTCCGTTGCACTGATGATGACATCCAATCATCTCGTCCTTTGTCGTCCCCTTCTCCTCTTACCCCCAATCTTTCCCAGCATCAGGGTCTTTTCTAATGAGTTAGCTCTTTGCATCAGGTAGCTAAAGTATCAGAGAAGGCAATGGCAACCCACTCCAGTACTCTTGCCTGGAAAATCCCATGGACGGAGGAGCCCGGTTGGCTGCAGTCCATGGGGTCGCTAAGAGTCGGGCACGACTGAGCAACTTCACTTTCACTTTTCACTTTCATACATTGGAGAAGGAAATGGCAACCCATGCCAGTGTTCTTGCCTGGAGAATCCCAGGGACCGGGAGCCTGATGGGTTGCCGTTTCTGGGGTCGCACAGAGTCGGACACGACTGAAGCGACTTAGCAGCAGCAGCAGCTAAAGTGTAAGAGCTTCAGCTTCAGCATCAGTCCTTCCAATGAATATTCAGGGTTGATTTCCTTCAGGATGGACTGGTTGGATCTCCTTGCAGTCCAGGGGACTCTCAGGAGTCTTCTCCAATACCACAGTTCGAAAGCATCAGTTCTTTGGCGCTCAGCCTTCTTTATGGTCCAACTCTCACATCTGTACATGACTACTGGAAAAACCATAGCTTTCAATATACAGACTTTTGTTGGGTGGGCCCCAGAGGGTCTCCTAATACCTCTGCTACTTGAGCTGCTGGGATTCTACAGGCCTGCAGGGGGTACAGGGGAGGGGCTGAGGTTAATCCCCTATGAGTTTCTTCCTGCCTAGTGGGTTGAAGTTTAGAATAAAAACAGATTTATTTTTTTCTTTTTTGAAAATGTATTTATTTTAAATGAAACAAAGATGAATATTTTTAATGGTTAAAATTGATTTAAATGCTTTTTCTTTTGCATTCTTGAATTTGAAAACTAATATGGAGTTTCCACCATGGGGGAAAAAAAAATCAAAGTCTGTTAATTTCACTACAGGAAAAAAGATCAAAGTCATAAGTTAATTACAGTGTGCATCTGTTTTGATGAGAGCTGAAGAAAAATTTAGGAGTAATCAGCATCTCATTCCATTAAGATGGTCAATGAGATCATTTTGAGGTGATAGGTGATAGAAAGTTATTTAGATGGCTGGATCATAAACACTGGAATGGGAGAATTATTGAGAACACGGAAGTGCTTTCCTTGGAAATCCTTTGAAACAAGAAAGATTGAGAGCCTTTGTCTAGCAAGGAGCCTGGGGGATTGACTAGATGCCATTAGAAAGTCCTTATTAGGTCTTCTAATTTATACCAACAGAAACCAAACTAAGAGAGTAGACACACATAAAATTCTCAAGTTAGAAAAGGCCTGGGGGAAATAGCAAAATATAAATCAGAAGTTTTGTACTTTTAGGTTGTGAGGAAAATGCTAAAAGTGTAAAAGTTGCATACATAGGATGTTTTGAATTTTGGATGATTAGCTCAGTTTGGAGTAACTTAATACAAGGAAAATGTGAAAGTACGAAATGGTAGTTTAATTATGGCTAGTGATAGTATCATTGCACATCAATACCCATAAAAAAGAACCATGTAGGAATATGGGTAGAAGTTCAGTTCAGTCGCTCAGTTATGTCCAACTCTGAGACCCCATGAACCTCAGCACGCCAGGCCTCCCTGTCCATCACCAACTCCCGGAGTCCACCCAAACCCATGTCCATTGAGTTGGTGATGCCATGCAACCATCTCATCCTCTGTCGTCCCTTTCTCCTCCTGCCCTCAATCTTTCCCAGCATCAGGGTCTTTTCAAATGAGTCAGCTCTTTGCATGAGGTGGCCAAAGTATTGGAGTTTCAGCTTCAACATCAGTCCTTCTAGTGAACACCCAGGACTGATCTCCCATAGGATGGACTGGTGGGATCTCCTTGCAGTCCAAGGGACTCTCAAGAATCTTCTCCAACACCACAGTTCAAAAGCATTAATTCTTCAGCACTCAGCTTTCTTTATAGTCCAACTCTCACATCCATACATGACCACTGGAAAAACCATAGCCTTGACTAAACGGACCTTTGTTGGCAAAGTAATGTCTCTGCTCTTTAATATGCTGTCTAGGTTGGTCATAACTTTCCTTCCAAGGAGTAAGCATCTTTTAATTTCATGGCTGCAGTCACCATCTGCAGTGATAATGGAGCCCAGAAAAATAAACCACTGTTTCCACTGTTTCCCCATCTATTTCCCATGAAGTGATGGGACCAGATGCCATGATCTTCGTTTTCTGAATGTTGAGCTTTAAGCCAACTTTTTCACTCTCCTCTTTCACTTTCATCAAGAGGCTCTTTAGTTCTTCTTCACTTTCTGCTATAAGGGTGGTATCATCTGCATATCTGAGGTTATTGATATTTCTCCTGGCAATCTTGATTCCAGCTTGTGCTTCCTCCAGCCCAGCATTTCTCATGATGTACTCTGCATAGAAGTTAAATAAGCAGGGTGACAATATACAATATGGGTAGAAAGGCTTCTCCAATTATAGTGGAATTTTGAGCTGTAAATCCTAATTCCTCTGTTCTCTTTCATCCAGAGAATGTGCTTTGCATATAGAAGGCATTCAATTAATATTATAGGAATGAACAAAATGTTGTGTGTAATGATGCATTGGGCATGTAAACAGTGTGAGTCCCTTTCGTCAAGGTTGGAGAGATTCCACTTCTCTGTCCATCCATCTGTCCACCAACACCTTGTTCCTCCCAGAAGAATTGTTAACTTATTGGGTAGTGTGAAAGTGAAAGTGTTAGTTGCTAAATCGTGTCTGACTCTTTGAGACCTTATGGACTGTAGCCCACCAGGCCCCTCTGTCCATGGGATTCTCCAGGCAAGAATACTGGAGTGGGTAGCCGTTCCCTTCTCCAGGGGATCTTTCAGACCCAGGGATCGAACCCAGGTCTCCTGCATTGCAGGCAGATTCTTTACCATCTGAGCCACCAGGGACGGTATGGACAGAGGTAAACCCATACCTTTGAAGGAGACCCTATCTTTCTTTTATGCCACCGGTCAGTCATAATAAGTGGCCAACGAGTGAACAATGATAGGAGAGGAATCTTAAAAATAAGGAAAGACATACAAGTTCAAAGAGAGGGGAAAGAGGAACAAACCAGTGTATACTGAGATATTGTTTTTTAACCTATCAAACCGACAGAAAACTTGGAAGTGTGGCCGTTCACGGTGGTGAGGCAGTGGAGAGGGGTGTCTCTTACACATTGCTGGCCTGAGCATCAGTTTCAACAACGGCATGGAGGGCCATCTCACAACGTTCATCAAAATTATAAATGTACCACCTTTTGTCCCAGAAATTCTGCTCCTGGGAATTTCTCTCATGGTTACATTCATGCATGTGCAAGGGCAGGGACAGAGTTACTCATGGGAGCGTTGGTACTCATAGTACTAGATAAGATATAATTTAAATGCCCACCAGTAAGTGATTTTTCAAATAAAATTTGGTGCTTCCGTGTAATGGAATACTAGGCAGAGGTAGGAAAATGAGGACACTCTTGATACAAAGGTTTTTTAAATTATTTATTTATTTGAGGCTATGTTGTGTCTTCTTTGCTGCTCAGGCTCTCTCTAGTTGCAGTGTGTGGGCTGCTCACTGCAGTGGCTTCTCTTGCAGCTCTCAGACTCCGGGATGTGGCCTCGGCAGTTGTGGTGCACGGGCTTAGCTGCTCCAAGGCATGTGGGGTCCTCCTGGAGCAGGGATCGAACCCATCTCCCCTGAATTGGTAGGTGGACTCTTAACAGTTAGACCACTAGAGAAGTCCCACAAAATAAGTATTGATACAAAGTTATTTCCAAGATTTTCGCAGAAAAAAAAAAGCACAAAATTCTACCTTTTCTGTTAAAAAATAAAGGAAATAAAAATATACACCTGGATTAACTTGAGTTTCTAGTAAGGTGAAGAAGAAATCATTGGTAGTTGTGACCTCTTTGGGGACTGGGAGGGGGGATAAGAGTGGAGCCTCAGGAGGACAGGATAGGAGGAAACTTTTCATGAAATGCTTTTTAATAGAGTTGGACTTGGAATCAGGTAATGCATTCTCTTTTTGAAAAATTAATGCTGTCATGCTATTGTCTCTGACGTACACTCGCCCTTGCTGGGGGTTCTTGTGTCTTGGGACCACCTAGAGAGGGGTAAAACCCCACTATTTGGATTTAGGTTCTGATCCAACCCAGCTCTTCTAGAGCTCAGGATGTTGTCCTAGATCAGTGATTCTCAGCCTGGTTGCTGCTAGAATCTCCTTGCGGGGGAGGGTGGTGTTGAAAAATTCTGATGCCCAGATTGCACCCCAGATACCAGGATCTCAGAGCAGGGGAGGAGGACCCGGGTATCAGTGTTTTATTTAAAACCCCCAGGTGTTTCCAACATGCACCCAAGTGTGAAAACATGTGGCTCAATATACACACAAGTAATAACTTCCCCATTTTACACACACTCATTCCCTGTGTTTCTCTCTTTCTGGTGACCTCTTTGGGGTAGGAGGCAGGAGGAGGATTGAGTCACACGGTGATGAGATGGGAGGAAAGTGATCTTTTCTCTCCCTCTGGGACCTGGGAGACCAGCAGGGAGTGTACAGGCATAGATATGCCTGTGAGACATTTGTAACTAGGAATTGTTAAACAAGGAAACAAAAACCCGTCTACTAGCATATCAGAGTCCTCTAGTAAGAGTCAACTTGAGAAATGTAAGATTAATACCAGGTTCGTGTGTTTGATGTATTTAGATACTCATTATTAAGAAATGTGTATCAAAATATACATTTTAGAATGTATGAGAAGGATTTTTTTTCTTAAGCTAGAGTAAGAGATCTGAAAAAAAGAGATGAGAGAAAAATCTATGGCATGAACGATTAGTGATTCCAGATGAGTCAAATTCAAATTAATAAAGACTTTATATTATTCATCACTACAAAGAAGTAGAGACATCTGTAGTTGACAGGGCGATTAATTGTGTGATAGTAGGGCTAATTCTAATAATTTTTCCAGTATTTTTTAATAACAGTTTTATTGAGTTATAATTCACATACTGTACATTTCGCTCAATTAAAGTGTAAAATCCAGTGGCTTTTAGTATATTTACTGAGTCTCACAGTCATCTCTACAGTCAGTTTTAGAACAGTTTTATCACCATAAAAGGAAACCCACGCCTCTTAAGAGTCAATCCCTGTTTCCTTCCAACGCTTCCAGCCAGAGGCAACCTTGAATCTGCTTTCTGTCTCTGTATAATTGCTTCCTCTGGACAATTCACCTAAATGGAGTCATATAATATTTAGTCTTTTGTGACTGGTTTCTCTCACTTAGCTTAACGTTTTGAAGATTCATCCATGTTGTAGCCTGTATCAGTATTTCATTTCTTTTTATTGCCTAATAATAGACCACGTTTTGTTTATCGACTCATCGTCTGATGCACCCTGGGGCTGTTCCCACTTTCTGGCCGTCATGAATAACACTCATGTGAACATTTCTGTACAAGTTTTCATGTGGACATATGTTTTCATTTCTCTTGGCACATACCTCGTAGTGGAATTCATCATTTTATTACAAAAGTTTCAAATTTATAACAAAGCTGAATTTTATAGTGAACATCTTCCCACCACCAAGCTTCTGCTATTATGATTTTATTCTCCTTCATCAGATACTATCCTTCTATTTATCCCTCCAGTCATTTATCAACCTAATTTTTTTAGAAGTTTAGTTTATTGAGGCATGGTTTATAGTATTGTGTTAATTCCTGCTGTACAGCAAAGTGATTCAGTTTTATATATATTCTTTTTTATATTCTTTTCCATTATCATTTATTATAGGATATTGAAATTATAGGATATCATTTATCAGATATTATAGCACAGTTCCCTGTGCTATACAGTAGGACTTTGTTGTTTTATACATAAAAGTTTTGCATCTGCTAATCCCAAACTCTCCCTCCATCCCTCCCCAACCTTCCCACCCTTGGCAACGACAAGTCTGTTCTCTGTGTCTGTGAGTCTGTTTTATAGATAAGTTCATTTGTGTTATATTTTAGGTTCCACATATAAGTGATACCACATGGTATTTGCCTTTTCCAACTTCATTTAGTATGATCATCTCTAGGTCCTTCCGTGTTGCTGCAAATGGCAGTATTTCATTCTTTTCTATGAATGAGTAGTATTCCATCGTACGCTGAGTGTTAGTCACTCAGTTGTGTTCGACTCTTTTTGACCGCATGGACTGTAGCCTGCCAGGCTCCTCTCTCCACGGGATTCTCCAGGCAAGGATACTGGAGCGGGTTGCCATTCCCTTCTCCAGGGGGTCCTCCCAGCCCAGGGACTGAGCCCGGGACTCCCGCGCTGCAGGCAGACTCTTTACCGACTGAGCCGCCAGGGCAGCCCATTCCAGCGCATGTCTGGGTCACGTCTTTATCCACTTGTCTGTTGGTGGACATTTAGGTTGTTCCCGTGTCTTAGCTATTGTGAATAGTGCTGCTATGAACATAGAGGTGCATGTATCTTTTTTTTTTTAATGTATTTTTAATTGGAGGATAATTGCTCTATAATATCGTGTTGGTTTCTGCCATTTATCAACATGAATCAGCTGTAGGTATGTACTGTAGGATACATATGTCTCCTCCCTCTTGAACCTCCATCCCATCCCATCCCATCACATCCTTCTAGGTTGTCACAAAGTACCAGGTTGAGCTCCCTGGATTGTATAGCAAATTCCCACTGACTAGGCTTCCCTGATAGCTCAGTTGGTAAAGCATCTGCCTGCAATGCAGGAGACCTGGGGTCGATCCCTGTGTTGGGAAGATCCCCTGGAGAAGAGAAAGACTACCCACTCCAGTGTTCTGGCCTGGAGAATTCCATGGACTGTATAGTCCATGGGGTTGCAAAGAGTGGACAGGACTTTCTCTTATCTGTTTTCATATGGTAACGTATATGTTTCCACGCTACTCTCTCAATTTGTCCCTCTCCTTCCTCCGCTGTGTCCACAGCTCTGTTCTCTATGTGTTTCTCTTGCTGCCCTGCAAAGAGATTCGTCAGCACCATTTTTCTAGATTTCATATATGTATTAATATACAATATTTGTTTTTCTCTTTCTGTATAACAGGCCCTAGGTTCATTCACCTCACTAGAACTGATTCAAATTCATTTCTTTTCATGGGTCAGTAATATTCCATTGCACGTATGAACCACGTCTTTATCCTTTCATCCGCTGATGGACATCTAGGTTGCTTCCGTGCCCCGACTGCTGTAAAGAGTGCTGCAGTGAACACTGAGGTACATGAGTCTTTTTCAGCTATGATTTTCTCAGGGTATATGCATAGTAGTAGGATTGCTGGATCGTATGGTAGTCTTTTTCCTAGTTTTTTAAGGAATCTCATACTGTTCTCCATAGTGAGTGAATGTCGCTCAGTTGTATCCGACTCTTTGTGACCCCATGGACTATACAGTCCATGGACTTCTCCAGGCCGCAATACTGAAGTGAGAAGCCTTTCCCTTCTCCAGGGGCTCTTCCCAATAGCTGCATCAATTTACATTACCACCGACAGTGCAAGAGGGTTCCTTTTTCTCCACATCCTCTCCAGCATTTAATATTTCTAGATTTTTTTGATGATGGCCATTCTGACTTGGATGAGGTGATAGATACCTCATTGTAACTTTGATTTGGCATTTCTCTAATAATAAATGATATTGAGCATTTTTTGGGGTGTTTATTAGCCATTTGTATGTCTTTGGAGAAATGTCTCTTTAGGTCTTCTGCCCATTTTTGATTGGGTTTGTTTTTCTAATATTGAGCTGCAGGAACTGCTTGTATATGTTGTAGATTAATCCTTTGTCAGTGGCTTCATTTGCAATTATTTTTTCCTTACTCTGAGAGTTGTCTTTTCATCTTGTTTATGGTTTCCTTGGCTGTGCAAAAACTTTTAAATTTAATTCAGTTCAGTTCAGTCGCTCGGTCGTGTCCGACTCTTTGCGACCCCATGAATCTCAGCACACCAGGCCTTCCTGTCCATCACCATCTCCTGGAGTTCACTCAGACCCACGTCCATCGAGTCCGTGATGCCATCCAGCCATCTCATCCTAGGTCGTCCCCCTCTCCTCCGGCCCCCAATTCCTCCCAGCATCAGAGTCTTTTCCAATGAGTCAACTCTTCTCATGAGGTGGCCGAAGTACTGGAGTTTCAGCTTTAGCATCATTCCTTCCAAAGAAATCCCAGGGTTGATCTCCTTCAGAATGGACTGGTTGGATCTCCTTGCAGTCCAAGGGACTCTCAAGAGTCTTCTCCAACACCACAGTTAAAATGCATCAATTCTTCAGCGCTCAGCCTTCTTCACAGTCCAACTCTCACATCCATACATGACTACTGGAAAAACCATAGCCTTGACTAGACAGACCTTAGTCGGCAAAGTAATGTCTCTGCTTTTGCATATATTATCCAGGTTGGTCATAACTTTTCTTCCAAGGAGTAAGCGTCCTTTAATTTCATGGCTGCAATCACCATCTGCAGTGATTTTGGAGCCCCCCAAAATTAAGTCTGACACTGTTTCCACTGTTTCCCCATCTATTTCCCATGAAGTGATGGGACCGGATGCCATGATCTTCGTTTTCTGAATGTTGAGCTTTAAGCCAACTTTTTCGCTCTCCTCTTTCACGTTCATCAAGAGGCTTTTTAGCTCCTCTTCACTTTCTGCCATAAGGGTGGTGTCATCTGCATATCTGAGGTTATTGATATTTCTCCCGGCAATCTTGATGCCAGCTTGTGCTTCTTCCAGTCCAGCGTTTCTCATGATGTACTCTGCATAGAAGTTAAATAAGCAGGGTGACAATATACAGCCTTGACGGACTCCTTTTCCTATTTGGAACCAGTCTGTTGTTCCATGTCCAGTTCTAACTGTTGCTTCTTGACCTGCATACAGGTTTCTCAAGAGGCAGGTTAGGTGGTCTGGGGTTCCCATCTCTTTCAGAGTTTTCCACAGTTTCTTGTGATCCACACAGTCAAAGGCTTTGGCATAGTCAATAAAGCAGAAATAGATGTTTTTCTGGAATTCTCTTGCTTTTTCCATGATCCAGCGGTTGTTGGCAATTTGATCTCTGGTTCCTCTGCCTTTTCTAAAACCAGCTTGAACATCTGAAAGTTCACGGTTCACGTATTGCTGAAGCCTGGCTTGGAGAATTTTGAACATTACCAGCATGTGACATGAGTGCAATTGTGTGGTAGTTTGAGCATTCTTTTGCATTTCCTTTCTTTGGAATTGGAATGAAAACTGACCTTTTCCAGTCCTGTGGCCACTGCTGAGTTTTCCAAATTTGCTGGCATATTGAGTGCAGCACTTTTGCAACATCATCTTTTAGGATTTGAAATAGCTCAACTGGAATTCCATCACCTTCACTAGCTTTGTTCGTAGTGATGCTTTCTAAGGCCCACTTGACTTCACTTTCCAAGATGTAGGTACCATTTATTTATTTTTATTTTCATTACTCTGGGAGGTGGGTCATAGAAGATGAATGCATCTTTTTGAATTATACTTTTGTCTGTATATATGCCCAGGAGTGGAATTGCAGGATCATATGGTAGTATTCTAGGGGGCTTTCCTAACCCAGGGATTGAACCCAGGTCTCCTGCATAGCAGGGAGATTCTTTACCATCTGAGCCTGCAATACAGGAGACCCCAGTTTGATTCCTGGGTCGGGAAGTTACCCTGGAGAAGGGAGAGGCTACCCACTCCAGTATTCTTGGGCTTCCTTGGTGGCTCAGATCGTAAAGAATCCACCTGCAATGCAGGAGACCTGGGTTAGATCCCTTGGTTGGGAAGATCCCCTGGAGGAGGGCATGGCAACCCACTCTAGTATTCTTGCCTAGAGAATCCCCATGGACAGAGGTGCCTGGCGGGCTACAGTCCATGGGGTTGCAAAGAGTTGGACACAAATGAGCGACTAAGCACAGCACATGGTAATCCTAGTTTTAGTTTTTGAGGAACCTCTGTGCTGTATTCCATAGTGATTCTACCAATTTACATTCCCACCAACAGTGTAGGAGGGTTCCCTTTTCTCTACACCCTCTCCAGCATTTGTTATTTGTAGATTTTTTAAATGATGGCCATTCTGACCCATGTAAGATGGTACCTCATTGTAGTTTTGATTTGGATTTCTCTAACAATTAGTATTGAGCATCTTTTCATGTGCCTGTTGGCCATCTGTATCTATTCTTTGGAGAAGTGTATATGTAGGTTTTCTGCCCATTTTAAGCTTATTTTTAAATGCATTTCAAGGTAAATGACATCAGTACTTTTCCTCTAAATATCTCAGCGTTTATATCATTAGCTAGATTAGACTTCAATATTTGTTTTGTTTCATTTCTTTTGCAATAATGTTTACATATGATGAAAATGCACAAATCTTAAGTGTAAATTCCCTAAGTTTTGACAAACTCATCTGTTTCACCCAAACTTTTATTGAAGTACATTACAATCACTCCAGAAAATTCTCTCATGTACCCTTCCAGCCCTCACCTTCTGCTCTTCAAAGACAACCTCTATTCTGAGCTTTTCTCCATGTATTTGGTTTGCTTGTTGTAAAGTTTCATACAAATGGAAAAGTACAATATGTACTGTTTTTGTATGCAAAGTTCCTTTTACTCAGCAAAATGTTTTTGAGGTTCATCCATGTTCTACATGTATCAGGAGTCCATTTCTTTCTCTTGCTGAGTTGTAAGTCCATTGGGTGTGAATAGACCACTGTTGACTTTTTCATTCTCCTACTGATGAGCATTTGTCTCCTGGCCTCCCATTTTTTTCAATTTTATGAATAAAGCTGTTATGAACACTTTTGTACAAGTCTTTTTGTGGCCATAGGTTTTTATTTTTCTTAGATAAAAACTACTACACAATTGCACTCATCTCACACACTAGTAAAGAAATGCTCAAAATTCTCCAAGCCAGACTTCAGCAATATGTGAACCGTGAACTTTTAGATGTTCAAGCTGGTTTTAGAAAAGGCAGAGGAACCAGAGATCAAATTGCCAACAACCGCTGGATCATGGAAAAAGCAAGAGAATTCCAGAAAAACATCTATTTCTGCTTTATTGACTATGCCAAGACCTTTGACAGTGTGGATCACAATAAACTGTGGAAAATTCTGAAAGAGCTGAGAATACCAGACCACCTAACCTGCCTCTTGAGAAACCTGTATGCAGGTCAGGAAGCAACAGTTAGAACTGGACATGAGCAATAGACTGGTTCCAAATAGGAAAAGGAGTGCATCAAGGCTGTATATTGTCACCCTGCTTATTTAACTTCTATGCGGAGTACATCATGAGAAACGCTGGACTGGAAGAAACACAAGCTGGCATCAAGATTGCCGGGAGAAATATCAATAACCTCAGATATGCAGATGACACCACCCTTATGGCAGAAAGTGAAGAGGAGCTAAAGAGCCTCTTGATGAATGTGAAAGAGGAGAGCGAAAAAGTTGGCTTAAAGCTCAACATTCAGAAAACAAAGATCATGGCATCCGGTCCCATCACTTCATGGGAAATAGATGGGGAAACAGTGGAAACAGTGTCAGACTTTATTTTTTGGGCTCCAAAATCACTGCTGATGGTGATTGCAGCCATGAAATTAAAAGGTACTTACTCCTTGGAAGGAAAGTTATGACCAGCCTAGATAGCATATTCAAAAGCAGAGACATTACTTTGCCGACTAAGGTCTGTCTAGTCAAGGCTATGGTTTTTCCAGTAGTCATGTATGGATGTGAGAGTTGGACTGTGAAGAAGGCTGAGTGCTGAAGAATTGATGCATTTTAACTGTGGTGTTGGAGAAGACTCTTGAGAGTCCCTTGGACTGCAAGGAGATCGAACCAGTCCATTCCAAAGGAGATCAGTCCTGGGTGTTCATTGGAAGGACTGATGTTGAAGCTGAAACTCCAATACTTTGGGCACCTGATGTGAAGAGTTGATTCAGTGGAAAAGACTCTGATGCTGGGAGGGATTGGGGGCCAGAGGAGAAGGGGACGACCGAGGATGAGATGGCTGGATGGCATCACCGACTTGATGGACATGAGTTTGGGTGAACTCTGGGAGTTGGTGATGGACAGGGAGGACTGGTGTGCTGCGATTCATGGGGTCACAAAGAGTCAGACATGACTGAGTGACTGAACTGAACTGAAATACATAGAAGTGGAATTTCTCAGTCTTGCTGTGAGTGTATATTTTTAGTTTATAAGAAACTGCCAGATTTTTTCCCATAGTGGTTGTACCAGTTTACATTCTTATCTGCCACATGTAAGTTTCAGTTGCTTCACACCCACGGTATCAAACTTTGATGTTGGCAGTTTTTTTAATTTTAGCAATTCTATGTGGGTGTATAGAGTGTCTAGTTGTGTCTTTAATTTGTGTTTCCCAGACTAAGAGTAAACTCTCCAGTCACTGAATGTTCATAAATCTTCTTCAGTGTGCTCAAATATTCTTTAGTCTGCTCAAATGTTTTGCCCATTTTAGAAAGTTTTACTACCTGATTTATGGGCCAGTTCTGAAGAACCACCACTAATAATATACAAATCTACTCTATTTTAAAGTATTTTTAGGAAAGAAAAATCTTATCTCTTTCTCTGTCTTCAGCATTGCAAAATTTCGAACTGTAAGGAAATTAACTTCAGATTATTGTCATTTAAGCCCATTTTTCTTGGTTACTCCTTATTCAGAGTAAAAACAGAGATATTTAGAAATGTTCTGTGATGAGGCATTGCACATTTATTTAGCTTATTTTCATTTTTATTTTTTAAATTAATTTTTACTGGAATATAGTTGCTTTACAGTGTTTCTGTACAGCAAAATGAATCCATCATACACATACATCTGTTCCCTCCGTTTGGACTTCCCTCCCGTTTGTTCACCACAGTGCATTAAGTAAATTTCCCTGTGCTGTTACAGGGAAACAAACATACAGTATATTCTCATTAGTTATCTATTTTATATATTAACATAGTATCAATAGTGTATATATGTCAATCCCCATCTCCCAATTCATCTCCTCCCAGGTTATATTTGGATGTATGACAGGAATTTTAATTTATTAAAGGATAGAAATTATTTCACAAGCGATATGCTTTATTTCTTCCTTTCCACTAGTATTCTCAATATGTATGAAAAGGATAAAAAGGAATCATTCGGTCAAGTACCAGTTTACTGCTGTCTTTGTGCATCTTCAGCCTCTTTACTGCTGAGCTAAAGAACAGGGCTCTTCTTCCTGGGAAAAGCACCACCCCACTACTTAGGGAAAAGGTGTGTCTATAGATTGAATTCAAGATTTAGGAGTTGCACTTAAGCAGACTTGATTCCATGCAGGAGGATGAAGAGTCCCCAGTTCATCAAAACGTTTCCGCCCCAGAGATGGTCATTTGGGGGTGAAGAGGACTGATTGCCTTTAGCTTTGATACACTGAGGGAAGAGGGAAGTAAAGCTGGGAGATTCGAGTGTCTCTGTGATCAGTTGTCCCTCATCCTGCCCAGGTCGGGGCAACCAGGCGCCCAGTCGCTCAGTCGTGTCTGACTCTTTGCAACCCCATGGACTGCACCCGGCCAGGTTCCTCTGTCCATGGGATTTTCCTGGCAAGAACACTGGAGTGGGTTGCCATACCTTCCTCCAGGGGATCTTCCCAACATAGGGATTGAACCTGCGTCTCCTGCATTGCGGGTGGATTCTTTACTGCTGAGCCACAGGGAAAGCCCAGCCACTAGGTGATTTCTTTTTAAATGTATCCTTTGATGATCCTTCAGCATGCATTAGACCTATGGATTTTAGCAGCAATTGTTGGAGTGGGCATGGGGGGTGGTGGCAAAGAACATTTTTCTTTATTGTTACCTTAAAATGTGTGGCGGTCCAATTTTTTTTAAAAGGGGATAATTAAGCAGATACATACGGAATTCCCAGTGCTGATTTTTAAGCATTAGAGTGATTTTGTATGGGCCATTACACATGAGATCAACAGTCCAAAGGGATTTGCTATCTTGACCATGGAGACACACACACACATTTTCCACTCGTTCCAACTTCAACTCTCAATGCATTTCTGAACAATGAAAAATGTTTCCCATAACCATCAACAGTGATATACCTTCCCCTTAGGTATCATTTCCTTCTCTGAGAATCAAAAGGTGAGGTCACAGGCCAGATTAAAAATGATTCTAATCTATAACCTTTCTCTGGTTTCCTCCTAAATGTCTCCTTTTGAAAGTAAAGTGGAAAAAATACGACCTAGAGTCCTTACTTTTTATCCTATTCTCTCTCCTAAAAGAAGTATATGCTTAATGCATTTCTCCAGCTGTCCTTGATTTATGGATATAAAGGCAAAACACAGCATAATCACTCAGAGTGTGGCTGCTGGAGTCTGCTTGCCTGAGTCTGAATCACCATGTCTGCCATTTACCACCTGTGTGAACTTGGCTGTTACTGGGCCTCAGCTGTAAAATGGACATCATAATATAGTTCCTACTTTATAGGGTTGATGTTTTAGTTAAATGAGTTAATACTAAGTTCTAACAGGTATGCTGTGTGCTGTGCTTAGTCGCTCAGTCATGTCTGACTGTGCGACCCCATGGACTGTAACCCACTAGGGCCCTCTGTCCATGGGATTCTCCAGGCAAGAATACTGGAGTGGGTTGCCTTGCCCTCCTCCAGGGGATCTTCCCCACCCAAGGATCGAACCCAAGTCTCCTGCATTGAGGGCCAATTCTTTACCATCTGAGCCACCAGGGAAGCCTAAGAATACTGGAGTGGGTAGCCTATCCCTTCTCCAGGGGATCTTCCCAACCTAGGAATCGAACTGGGATTTCCTGCATTGCACGTGGATTCTTTACCAGCTGAGCTGCCAGGGAAACCCTCTAACAGGTATTTTAGCTATTCTTATTATTGTAAATAGAAAAGAAACTTTAGAAGGAGTTGAAGTTGAGGGTTAAAATTTCAATGCAGTTCTAATCAAAGTGCAATACGATTAGTTTTAGAACTTGACAGAATGATACTGAAATTCATCCAGAAAAACAAACATTAAGGCTAGCCAGGAAAACTTTGAAATTATAGAATGTAAGTTCTATCAAAGAGCAAAATACATTATGAACATTTTGTTACTGGGACACAAACAGGCAGATCATTAGAAAAGAATATGGACTCTACTAGGTGACAAAATTGGTATTTCAAACAAATGTAGAAGAGATGGACTATTATTATTTTTAAAGATATTTTTATTTATTTATGTGATTTGGCTGCGATGGGTCTTAGTTGTGGCACGTGGGATCTTTAGCTGTGGCATGAGAACTCTAAGTTGGAGCATGTAGGATCTAGTTCCCTGATCAGGAATGGAACCTGGGCCTCCTGCACTGGGAGTAGAGTCCTAGCCACTAGACCACCACGGAAGTCCTGGGATGGATTATTTAAATAGTGTCTATTTAGCCACTTGGGAAAAAGAGAAGGTGGATCTGTGCCTCATTTCTTATGCCAAAACAAATACTGTATCGATTCATAATACAATATAAAAATAAACTGTTAAAGTGTGAAAATACAGTGATTTCTTAAAAAGCCTTGAATAGGGAAGACTTTTTCAAGCATGATGCAAAAATGTGAAATCATAAAAGTAAGCACAGATAAATCTGACAACACAAAAATCAAGAACTTCTTGTTGCAAAAAAGCACTGGAAATAATGTCAAAGACAAAAAATTCACTATATGCTAGCATTGGGCTAATTTCCTTAACATACAAAGATATTAAAAATCAACAAAAAAAAGACAACCAATGGCAAAACGAGCACAGAATGTAAAGTCAGTTTGTGGGGACTACCCTGGTGGACCAATGGCTAAGACTCGACACCCCAATGCAGGAAGCCTGGGTTTGATCACTAGTTGGGGGACTAGATCCCACATGCTGCAAATAATAGTTCCCATGCCACAAGTAAAGGTCCTGTGTGTTGCAACTTGAAGATCCTGAGTGCTGCAACTATTACTAAGACCTGGTGCAGCCAAGTGAATAAATAAATATTTTTTTAAAAAAAGTCAGTTCATGGATAAAGAAATGTCAATGGATAATTTTAAAACAAAAATCCATTTTACCTATGAAACAGACAAATTTTAAAAGCTTGCCAGGACCCAGCACGGACTAAACGGTAAGTAGTAGGCATTCCCAAGCACAGTTGGTTAGTGGGTATCCTGGTTATCTATTGCTTAACAGCAAGTCATGCAAGTTTTAATGGCGTTGTTATCATTGTTCAGTCGCTAAGTCATGTCCGACTCTGTGACCCCACAGACTGCAGCATGCCAGACTCCCCTGTTCTTCACTATCTCCTGGAGTTTGCTCAAATTTATGTCCGTTGAGTCAGTGATGCGATCTAACTATGTCATCCTCTGCAGCCCCCTTCTCCTCCTGCCTTCAATCTTTCCCAGCATCAGGGTCTTTTCCAATGAGTCAGCTCTTCACATCAGGTGGCCCAAGTATTGGAGCTTCAGATTCATTTTAATGGCATAAAGTAATTTCATCATGGATTTGGTGGATCAGGAATTTGGAAAGGGCACAGCAGGGGTGGCTATCCTTTGCTTCCTGTGAAGAGCTGACTCATTGGAAAACTCTGATGCTGGGAGGGATAGGGGGCAGAAGGAGAAGGGGACGACAGAGGATGAGATGGCTGGAGGGCATCACTGACTCGATGGATGTGAGTGTGAGTGAACTCTGGGAGTCGGTGATGGACAGGGAGGCCTGGCGTGCTGTGATTCATGGGGTCGCAAAGAGTCGGATGCGACTGAGCGACTGAACTGAACTGAACTGAACCCTTAGCTGGTAGGACCAAAAAGGCAGGGGGTGGCCAGCATGGCTGAGCATCGGGAGAGGGCTGGAGTAGGCCTCTAAACACTTCTTTACTCCCTGGTTCCTGGTCTGAGACTGTCAGTTGGAGCATCTACGTAGCCTCTCACTTAAGTGCCCTCACGTAATCGACAGTTCCTATTCTCTTGTCCATAGGTCAGCACTGCCCTAAACAGAGAGGCTTCCCTGACCCAGCAACGTGCTGGTGGTGTGTTCTAGGGGCTGTGCTGTGCTTAGTCGCTCAGTCGTGTCTGACTCTTTGACTCGGGCTACTCCTGTGGACTGTAGCCCGCCAGGCTCCTCTGTCCAGGGGGATTCTCCAGGCAAGGATACTGGAGTGGGTTACCATGCCCTCCTTCAGGGGATCTTCCCAACCCAGGGACTGAAACCAAGCCTCCCGCATTGCAGGCAAATTCTTTATCATCTGAGCCATGGGGGAGGGGGTGGGAACTGTGGAATAAGAAGTTTCATTTCACTGTGACATGTTATCACTTTAGTATAAAACATTTGCCCACATACTTGTATAAGCTTGGAAAGTTTCTAGAAGACTAAAAACTGATGGGGAAATGATCTGCGAGAAGTGAGACTGGGAATGCGGGCAAGGGTGTCTTATATGCTTTATGTTTTACTTAATACCCTTCTGTACTGTTTAATTATTTAACTTGCCATATACACACATTTATTGTACTAAAAAATAGCTAAAATGAATAAAAGTAAAAACTGAGAACAGGAAAACTACTTAATTCAGAGAGATTTCTAAATAACCTGATGGCATGAGTTATAAATGAGACTAGGTAATTACATCATTTTATAATTAAAAATCCAAAAATGAGGCATAAATGACACAAAATGACAAGGAAACACCTCAATTCTTTGGGGGTTGATTTTCCAGGTGGAAGATTTCCCAGGCCAGATATTCCTGGTTTTTGTTGTTGTTCACTGGCCAAGTCCTGTTTGACTCTGCGATCCCATGGACTGTAGCATGCTAGGCTTCCCTGTTCTTCACTATCTCCTGGAGTTTGCTCAAACGCATGTCCATTAACTCGCTGATGCCATCCAACCATCTCATCCTGTGTCGCCCTCTTCTCCTGCCCTCAGTCTTTCCCAGCATCAGGATTTTAGGTAAAAGAGTATAAAAAGTGCTTTCAATGAGATTAAGTACAAAACCCAGAATGTTTGTGAGAATGGAAAGGGATCTGGGCAATTGCTCCTCCAGCGAGAGCCCCCTTTCTTTTTTTTAAAGATTTTTTTTGATGTGGACTATTTTAAAAGTCTTTATTGAATTTGTTACAATATTGTTTCTGTTTTGGTTTTTTGGCCAGGAGGCATGTAGGATCTTGGCTCCCTCACCAGGGATCAAACCAGGACCCTCTGCATTGGAAAGTGAAGTCAGCCACTGGACTGCCCATGAAGTCCCTGCCTTCACCCTTCTCTGTTTTCCTTCTTCTCCAAAGGCTACTACCCTCTGCCTGTAAACTCCCTCAGACTGTGTCCTTTAAAAGTCACCTTCCCTGACAGCTCAGTTGGTAAAGAATCTGCCTGCAATGCAGGAGACCCTGGTTCAATTCCTGGGTTGGGAAGATCTGCTGGAGAAGGGATAGGCTACCCACTCCAGTATTCTGGCCCAGAGACTTCCACGGACTGTAGAGTCAGTCCATGGGGTCACAAAGAGTCAGACACCACTGAGCTACTTTCACTTCACTCCCTTAAAGAACAAAAACAAAAAACTAACCAGCATCAGATGTCATGTATTATGATCATAGGCATGTTAAGAGCAAAACAACAGAAACCTTACTCCAGATATAGAAAGAAAATGAAACAAACACTCTAGAGTGACTAGGTAAAAGTCGGTTTTCTAGTTTTCTGTGATTTCTACAGTTTTTTTTTTTTGGTTTTAGCTGTGAGGTATGGCAAGGCACCTTGCTTCCTGCTCAGTGAAGTGCCTTGAGTAGCAAAAAAGAGCACCAGAAAGCTTGTTAGAAATGTGTCTCAAGCTTACTAAGCTGGAATCTAGGTCTACCCACGGTCTCCAGGTCTGCCACATACCTGGCCACACATTGGAATCACCTCCAGAATTTTAAAAATGCTGATGGCTGGGTTTTCACCCCAGAAATCCTGATATATTTGGCTGGCATGAAGCTTGGACATTGAGGTTCTTCTCTTTAATCTCAGGTGATTCTGTGATTCCAAGACTCAGTACCCTAAACCAGTGGTTCTCAAAGTGTGGGCCCTGTGCCACCTGAGAACCTCTTACAAACACACATGCTTAAGCTCATGCCAGACTCCCTTTCCTGGAGTTTCTGATGCAGAAGGTCTTTGATTTAGCGCTGCAGGCAATTTTGATGTTCACCGAGGTGGGAGAACCCGCTAAGATAGGTCTTGGAAGTGGGGAGACCCAAGAATTTATATTTCTTAAAGTTTCCAAGTGCTGATCCTGTAGCCCTGCTTATTTAACTTCTATGCAGAGTACATCATGAGAAACGCTGGACTGGAAGAAACACAAGCTGGAATCAAGATTGCCGGGAGAAATATCAATAACCTCAGATATGCAGATGACACCACCCTTATGGCAGAAAGTGAAGAGGAGCTAAAAAGCCTCTTGATGAAAGTGAAAGAGGAGAGTGAAAAAGTTGGCTTAAAGCTCAACATTCAGAAAACGAAGATCATGGCATCTGGTCCCATCACTTCATGGGAAATAGATGGGGAAACAGTGGAAACAGTGTCAGACTTTATTTTTTTGGGCTCCAAAATCCCTGCAGATGGTGATTGCAGCCATGAAATTAAAAGAGGCTTACTCCTTGGAAGAAAAGTTATGACCAACCTAGATAATATATTCAAAAGCAGAGACATTACTTTGCCGACTAAGGTCCGTCTAGTCAAGGCTATGGTTTTTCCAGTAGTCATGTATGGATGTGAGAGTTGGACTGTGAAGAAGGCTGAGCGCTGAAGAATTGATGCTTTTAAACTGTGGTGTTGGAGAAGACTCTTGAGAGTCCCTTGGACTGCAAGGAGATCCAACCAGTCCATTCTGAAGGAGATCAACCCTGGGATTTCTTTGGAAGGAATGATGCTAAAGCTGAAACTCCAGTACTTTGGCCACCTCATGCGAAGAGTTGACTCATTGGAAAAGACTCTGATGCTGGGAGGGATTGGGGGCAGGAGGAGAAGGGGACGACCGAGGATGAGATGGCTGGATGGCATCACGGACTCGATGGACGTGAGTCTGAGTGAACTCCGGGAGATGGTGATGAACAGGGAGGCCTGGCGTGCTGTGATTCACGGGGTCGCAAAGAGTTGGACACGACTGAGCGATTGAACTGAGCTGATCCTGTAGCAGGTCTGAGAACCGCACATGCAGAATCAGGGAACCCTCTCATCTATGGCTGCTCCAGAGCCATACCTCCAACCCAGTATTTCTTCTCTTTCACCACAAACTCCCCATCTGCCGGTCTTTTGGGTTTGAGGCCTGTATGACCCTTTTTAATTCCACCTTCACCAAATGCTGTCTCTTCAGTCGTGCCCAACTCTTTGTAACCCCATGGACTGTAGTCCGCCGGGCTCCTCTGTCCATGGGATTCTCCAGGCAAGAATACTGGAGTGGGTTGTGGTGCCCTCCTCCAGGAGATCTTCCCAACCCAGGGACCAAACCAACGTCTCTTATGTCTCCTGCGTTGGCAGGCAGGTTCTTTACCACTAGCACCACCTGGGAAGCCCCCTTTCACCAAATAGAAAGGGATTAAAAACAAAAAAACAAGGACCTCCTTGGTGGTCCAGTGGCTAAGATCCCAAGCTCCCAATGCAGAGGGCTGGGGTTTGATCCTGGTCCGGGAACAAGATCCCACATGCTACAACTAAGACACAGCCAAATAAATACAACATTTAAAAAATATATTAAAACACCCCACCCCCAGTTTGGTACCCCAGACTCAAAATGTCTCTTTGTCCCAGAAACTGCTCACACTGGCTATGCATGGGTGCTGCCCTCCCTCGATGACCCCTGTTCTCATGGGGACCCACTCTTCTACAGACAGGCCCCCCACCCCTTCCAGTTCAGTTGTGGCCTCTCCTAAGAACCCTGCAGGGAGGGTGGAAGTCCGAAACTTCTCTGTGCTAGGCTTAGTCACTCAGTTGTGTCCAACTCTTTGCGACCCCATGGACTGTAGCCCACCAGGCTCCTCCATCCATGGGGATTCTCCAGTCAAGAATACTGGAGTGGGTTGATATGCCTTCCTCCAGGAGATCTTCCCCACCTGGGGATGGAACCCAGGTCTCCCGCAGTGCGGGCAGATTCTTTACCGTTTCACCAGGGAAGCCCAAGAATACTGGAGTGGGTAGCCGATCCCTTCTCCAGGGGATCTTCCCGACCCTGGAATCGAACCGGGCTCTCCTGCATTGTAGGCAGATTCTTTACCAGCTGAATTACCAGGTAAACCCGGAAAACTTCTCTAAGGCACCAAATAGCCAGGGCGCTGGAGCCGGTGGCCGTCAGGGGTGGGTGCCCTCCGGATCTAGCCGAGGGTGGTTTTTCGTTTGGAACCTGCCGCCAGTCCTTTGCCCTCCATGTGTAGCGGGTCTATCCAAGAGAAGAAAGGGCAAGACCCGGAGCTGAGGATGGGGGATGGAGGTGTAAAGCGATAGCTCTCAGCTGGAGGATGGGAACCACTGACTTTTCCCTCTTAGGTCCCTGCCTGCTGGGTCCTTGAATCTTGCTCCCGTCTCCATCGAGTTCCCGGAGCTCCGAGGCCCCACAAGAATCTGTAAACAGCTGACCTATTCCACTCCTTTCCCGTGCGCGGGCATCGCTCGGGTCCCCGGAGGGGGCGTGGAGGACGCCGGGCCGCGGCGGGGGAGGGGAGGTGACCACTGCCCCTCCGGGATTAAGTCCCTCGTGGCCCAGGGTGGTGCCGGAAGCCCGCTCCAGTAGCCCCGGGGAAGGGGAGGTGCCCGTGGGTCCCCGCACCGCGCCGCGGCCCGCGCGGAGACGGAAAGTCTTAGGAGGTGGGCTCACGGGCGGGGCTCCCTCTTGAACGACCGCAAGCACGACTCGCAGAGTCCCAATCCTGGCCGATCCTCCGCCAGCGGCTGGCGGTGTCGTCCGGGCGCTCGTCTCCCGCGCCCTCATCTCGCTTTCGACCGCAGCGGCGGGACTGGCGCGTCCCTACTGGCTCGGCGCTCTCCCCGGCGCCTCCTGCGTTCAGGCCGGGCGGCGGCCGAGCGGCGAGCCCGGCTCGGGCCGCAGGACCAAGTAAGGCGCGGATCGGAGGTGGGCTCGCCGGGCTGGGGAGGGCGCTCGCGGCGGGCAGCCCCTAGGCGCACCTGCCCCCGGGGCGGAGCGGAGCCGGGGCGGGGTGCGCCGGCTCGCAGGGCGCGGGCGCGGACGCTGGAGGGGGCTGTGGCTCTCCCGCTGTCCCCGCGGCTCGGGCGGCGCGGCGCTGGGGCTCCCCCGCCCCTCGCGGAGGGGCCGGCCCAAGCCCGGGGAGGGGCTCGCCTGCCTTCACTTCCCGCTCCCCGGCCTGGAGGCGGCGGGGCCGGCGCGGGCGCAGGGGGCTGCGGGCAGCGCTCGGCTGGCGCGCGGGGCGGGGACGCGGCCGCCGCCCGCTTTGCGCCGCTCCTCCCCGCGCGAGCGGCGTTCGGCCAGGCGTCGAGGCGGCCATGGCGACCCTGAGCCCGCTCCCCACCCACCCCGCCTGCTCCGCCCTCCCCTCCGCCCCGCGCCACCTTTGATGGCTCGGACCTCGGCCGGCCACCGCCAGCCCCGTGCGCGCGTCCGCGCCGCTGCCGCCGCCCGCGGGTATTAATAGCCGAGCGTCCTCGCCGCACGCGCAGCCGGAGCCGCCGCGCCCTCGGCCGCCCGGGGCTCGGAGCTGCGGAGCCCGGAGGCCGGGAGCGGGAGCCGGAGCCGCCCGCGCCGTGGAGGTAGGAGGCGCGCAGCGAACAATGACCGCGGCGGGCGGGCGGCAACTTGTGCGAGTCGGGCACCCGGAGCCGACCGATCCGGGCGCGGCTGGAAGGAGCTGCGTGGCCCGCGGGAGGTGTGGCGGGTGGCATCGGGCGAGAGAGTCGCCCTCCAACCAGGCAACAATAGCCAGAGCTCCGGGGCCTCAGGGCCCCGCGCCGCCCCTTGCGCCCTCCTCTCACCTCGGCGGACTCGAGCCGCGGGCTCCGCGCGTCCCTACTCGCCTCCCCCCGCCCCGCGGCGCCCTCCCCCCGCTTCCTCCCATCCCACCCGGCGCGCTGACAGCGCCCGACGCGGCTTCCGGACCTCCGGCCGCAATCTGGGCTCCCGATGCCGCCCGCGGGCCGGGGGGTGGCCGCTGGCGCGGGTGCTCGCGGCTCGCCCACGCGCGGCGCGGGGACCCCGGGTGGGTGACAAAGAGGAACACGCCCTCTCGCCGAGTTGCATTTTTATCCCTCGTTACCGCCAGCCTTTATGGAGACCAAAGTTTTCTCCCCCCCACTACCTTTTTTAAAAGCAAAGGACTCAGATTTTTGTGGTGAGCGTTTCAAAACAACTTCTGATTGTGGTTTTACGATTTAAGTTCCGGAAACTTTAGCTGTGTGATCCGGCCAGACCCTTTGAGAGTGTGTGCATGTGTGTGTGTTTTATTCGAGGGGGAACACGCGTTCCCGGGCATCAGTCTGGATGTCGTGTCTGGCCGTGGGAGCCCAGCTCTGGAATCTGTGCAGGGTCTCCCAGAACACAAGCGAGGTGCGACGCACGAACTGAGGACCCTGGTTATCAGATCCTCCGCTTGAGATACGGAGAGATTGCCTCGCATCTGGAACAGTTTAGCCGGCTCAGCCTGTCTCTGTGATCCTTATGGAGTACCGTGGTGGCCTCTGGCTGTTTCATTTTATGGTCCTGGTTAATGTCTTGCTTGTTAGTTTCCCAGGTTTGACTTGCTCAGCCCCGCCCTCCCCTGTATTACTGTTCCACCCTGAGCCATGGCTTTTGGGGACCCCCATCTCTCCCACCCCGCAGGCAGCGTCTTCAGCCGGAGCCAAACCCCAGCCTAAACCCCGTGGGTTAGGTTCACTGTGCTTTGCGCCTGGGGACTTGGCCAAGCCCATTTCAGAACATCTTCCAGCATTGTCTTGCTTTTCTTACTCAGTCTAAACCGGACAGAAAGCAGGAAGAAAGGCTTTTTCGGTCCTGAGAGCTTTGGGACATTTGCCTTAAAAATTGTCCTCACTGTTGTGATCAGGCAGGCCCTTCTGAAGTCTCCAGCTTTTGGCTGTCTTCCACATTCCACAGCCTTCTGGTTGGGGCTTTACCTTCAGCCTTTCCCTAGGGTTGGTCTTCTGGGTATGATAGTTTCTGACAATGCTCTTCATGTGGGCTCAGCATCCACATGGCTCACTTTATATTCCTCCAGCATCCTTCTGCAGCAAGGCACCAATATTGGAGTTACTCCAAGCACAACGGAACGTTTGTGTTTTTAGAATGTCTGGCTAATAGATCCGCTTCTGGGTAAAATAAATAGACATATGATTGGCCAGTGGCTGGCTTCCTGGGCGAAGTGTTGGTGGAAATAGTAAGCTGCTAGCCTAGCGCTTCCCATAATCTCTTCTTTCTTCTTTGTGGACGAGAAACTTGAAGTATCTGGTGATGGTGTAGCTGTTCTCCATGGGGTCACAGATTCAGTAGCGTGCCCCCTGTAAGTTGGGCTGTGCTTTTTCATTCCAGGAGGGCTTCCCCTTTGGGAATCCTGAAGCGAGGTTTATAGTGTCCCTTTTCACACAATTAGTCTTTTCCTGGAATTTTATACAGGGATTGAATTCCCTAGGTCATAGTAGAATACTAAGGCTACTCTGTGGCCAAATTTACCAAAAGGAGACTTAAAATCTACCCTAGATAATTTTCTTCTGGTGTATTGCAGTTATGTCATAATTATCTGAAGACTGTGAGGAACTTGGGTGAACATTTTTGTTTTTCTTTTCATTTAAAAAACTGTTGGAGGAAATGGTTTCTAAGAAGATAAGAATTGAATATAGTGTTGAAAGGGTTACTTTTTAAAAGTGGAATTCATCCTTTAGCATTCATTGAACTCTAATAGTCATAGAAGAGTTTAATTCATTTGGAGAATGGTATGTATTTGTAAGGATATATAAATATATATGCATGTGATAGACATCAGAAATGATCACTTTTTTTCCATCCTTGAGGAGGTTAGAGAACGCTAAAGAAGAGATGGAAGCCCAGTTTTTGCTTGCTGAACACTTTAGGAAAGATGAATGTGGGTTTCCCAGAGGATGAGGGAAGTTGTGTGAATTTGTAGGTACTTGGCTGATGCTGTGACAGCATGGTGAAACAGGCATTTCAAACAAACCTTTTGCAGCTGACCTTGCATATTGCAGAGAGCTGCTTAGTGTTTTTGAGAAAGGCACTTTCCCCTTGAACTGAAGATGCTACAGATAAGAGAGGGTAAAGAATCCACCTGCAGTACTGGAGACCTGGGTTTCGATCCCTGGGTCGGGAAGATCCCCTGGAGGAGGACATGGCAACCCACTCCAGTGTTCTTGCCTGGAGAATCCCATGGACAGAGGAGCCTGGTGGGCTACAGTTGTGGGGTCGCAAAGAGTCAGACACGACTGAAGCAACTGAGCATGCACTTGTAATCCCAAAGTACAATCACTGGAGTCCTTTGTGTTGATACTTTGAGTGCCCAGGTATTCCAGGTGTTGCTTACCATTGTCTGGGAAGGGAAAGGGTGGGATTTTAAAGGTTCCCGCGGCTGCACCTCTCCTATTATTTGGTGCTTTTGATTGAAAGGAGGGCTCACCAAGCCTGACTGTTGAATGGGCAATGGTGGACCAACTTTTTTTTTTCCTCCTTGCTTTGTAATGGTTAGCGTTTCTGCTGTGGCCTCACTTCATCATACAGGCCCCTCACTCTATTTCCGCCAGGTTAGTGGCTTAACCACTTCCACATGTGGGGCAAGATCAGAGAGCAACGGTTTCCATTCAAATTACTCGAAATACTGATTTCACCATTTCATGCCAAATGCTGCCTTTGTTTTTAATCAAGAAGCCCCCAGAAACTGTTTATTTTAAAAGTGGAGAAACTGTCTTTTAATAGGCTTCCCTCCTCCAGGTTTAAGTCAGTTAAAAATATTTTGCCAAGTGGATACTTTGAGCAAAAGAGAACAATTGATACATATTAAATACCCAAGCTCTAAGCTTTTGATACTTGTGAAATAAACCAGGGACCATAGGTACAAGGGGCCTAAAAGTGAGCGCATGCTCATTGCTGCCCATGAACTCAGGCAGTTTTCTTATTTAATGTGGGATGGAAATTAGAGACAGACGGCAAGATTGGCAATTAAATTAATATGAGAATTCATCATTTACACAATTAATTTCATGTGTTAGATGGTCATATTTGTGCATACAGTTTCAAACAAAAGGGCCTTGGGCCAAATTAGATTATCTTTTTTCTATTATGTAAAATTCCTCATCCACAAGAGCAACTGCACTCTATGTGTAGACTTTGGGCTTTCCATAACGGTATTGTATAAGAGAAGACAGAAATCCAGTATTATGATGCCTTTCACTTTTTGTTCTCATCATATTATTTCAGGATCTGCTATATAGTGCATGGCACACAACAAATCTTTGCTGAATACTTGCTGAGTGAATAAGTAAACCTCATTTTCATGTCCTTTCAAGTTAGCCTTTAAAATGTTTAAGGGAAATCTGATATTAGCCCTGACAAGTTGTTGTTCTCTGGGAACTTGAAAATTTGATATTTGATTTCATTTCTGTTTTGATCTAATTTAACCATTGAAGCTAACCTTTAAAGTTAGGTGTTGTAAAAATATATAGACTTATTTTTAAGAAATCCGACACAAGCATGAAGAAGAAAGTAAAACCTACCTGAAAAATTTGCTTCTGGGATAACTTTCCTTCTTCCTGAGAGATGTTTCTTTGAAAGTTCCACGAGTGAGCGTTTATTGGGCTGTGTGCTTGCGTCAAGTTGCTGCAGTCGTGTCCGACTCCGTGCAACCCCATGGACTGCAGCTCACCAGGCTCTTCTGTCCATGGGATGCTCCAGGCAAGAATGCTGGAGTGGGTGGCCATTTCTTCCTCCAGGGGAATCTTCTCCAGGGGAATCTTCCCTAACCTCAATTTTTGTGGGCCTTGAAATTTGTTCCAGAATGATGAATTAGCTGGGTGTGCAATTCTGGATTATTGTTTCTGTGTTAATCCACTGTCTTCTGGTCTGTTTGTTGTTGTTGTTATGTCCACTGTCAGGCTAATTGTTATTTGTAAATAGTCTGTTTTTTCTCTCTGGCTGCTTTTAAGACCCTTTGGAGTTCTGCAATTTCACAAAGCCTAGGTGTAATTTCCCCTTTCCTTTTACCCCTCTCTCTCCTCCTCCCTCTTCTTCTTCTCCCTCCTCCTTCCCTCTCCCTCCATCCTCTTATCAGTGTGCCCCTTTCTGCTGCCCTGAGTATTTCAGTGTCTGCTCTGTGTTGGTCTGGTCACCCTTGGCCACTCTGGTTGTTTCCAGTCTGGGCTGTTATGAATAAGGCTGCTGTGAACATTTGTGAACAAGTCTTTGTGCGGAGATCTGTTTTCCTTTTTATTGCTGGGTCTTATAATAAGTGTATGTTTATAAGAAACTGCCATCTGTTTTCCAAAGTGTTTGTACCATTTTACATTCCCGCCAATGATATACGAGTGTTCCACTTACTGTAATCCTCATGAGCACTTGAAATTACCCATCTTTTTCATTTTGGCCATTCTGGTGGATGTGTTAGTGGTATCGCCTTGTGGTGTAATTTTATATTTCCCTGAAAGAGAATAATAGGTTTTCCTGTGCCTTTTGGGCCATTTGTCTGTCTTCCTTCGTGATGTGGCCATTCACACTTGGTTCTTTTCCATTGATTTTTGTCTGATTGTTTCATATAGCTGTTGAGTGTAACTGACATGTAAGAAACCGCACATACTTAATGTCATCTTATTTTACAGTTATGAGACTTCTGTGTATATTCTGCATACAAGTACATTGTTAGATAAATATATTACAAATATGTTCACCAGGCTATTTTTTAACCGTCTCCTTTTTTAATGGTATCTTTTAAAGAGCAAAATTTGTGAAGAAAACATTGTACACGGTCCACTTATTGAGCTTATTAAAGGTCAGAGAAATTTTTTCAACTTTGGAAAAATAGCACAATTTTGTGTGTAAGACGTACACTAATATCACTCTGTTCAGGAGGTCAGACCCCATTTACTTCATGCAGTTCTGATCTTTCCTAACTCAAACTGAGTTGAAAAGACAAGAAAATGGAAAAAAAAAAAAACCCAACCAAAACCCTGCTTGTTTTGAAAAATCTGAGGAAACAAGGGGTTTAAGATTGTGATCAAATAAATAGATTTCCAAAATTCAAAATTGAGTTGTTTGTTCTTTTAGCACACAGAAGGATTGTGGAAAAGAAGTATTTTCAAAATCAACACCAAAAAATGGAGCCCTAGGAAAAAGCAAGATGTAACATTCTAAAAAGAGGTCAGAATGGCATATATGGGTGCTTGTAAAAGGAGTTTAGTTTTCCTATCTTGGTGTGAATTTTATCATGTTATTTATGTATTCTCCTCATTTTCTGAACTGGATAACAAGCGTTGTCAGATCAGAAAGCATGTTTTCCTGATTTTTGTTTCCCCTGCTCATAGAAGGTAAATAAATATCACTTGATTTGAATTAAAATTTGTGTCATGACTGAAACAGAAGCAGACTCACAGAAACAGAGAACAGACTTGTGGTTGCCAAGGAGGAGGAGGGTGGGGAAGGACGGATTGAGGGCTTGGGGTTAGCAGATGCAGACTACTATACATAGAATGGATAAACAAGGTCCTACTGTAGAGCTAAACCATAATGGAAAAGAGAAGTACATACATAAATAAATTAAAAATTTTCTGTATTGAAAGCTCCATGGCATTTTAGGATACGGAAGTTAGAGATTGGTATTAAAGGTAAGAAGAGTTGGGAATATAGATATTAAGATGAGACAGATCGGCCCTTCTGTATGTTGTCCATCTTTGTGATGTTGGGCAAGTTATTGGTGCTCTTTCCCTAAAACCTCAAGGGGCTTTCAAGAGTGCATTTATCCTCAAGTGATAGCATCTTTGACTTATGGTCAAAGTCACCAATTAGTTGCCTCAAATAAGAAGAAAGGAAGGGGTCCCTGGTTCAGTGTCTCAGCTCACAGCATCACCCAGGACACAGTTTCTTTCTGTCCTTCTACCCTGCCATGCCCAGCTTGTTGCTTTCTGTACTTAGGCTTGTCACCCAGAGGTTAATGACACTGCTGCAGCCTGGTTAGCCGTTACTGCTAAGGGCTGCTGCAGTTCCATCCCACTCAGTGTCACACATTTGTTGTTGTCAGGAAATAATGGCACGGCCTTCTTCACACTCCTTTTGTCCTTAATCCAAGTGCTTCTCAGAAGCCGCCGACATTTGGTCATCTTTGAAGAAGGATCTGGGGAGTGTTTCTGTACTCTCACAGAGATACCTGATAGCCGGACTGAATGTGATGTCTGGAATCACAGCAGCCATGTTGTGATCAGCCTTGGGATGAGGTCAAGGTGATTTGATATTTTTGTAGATTGTGCATCATGCTAGGGTTATTAGAATATTATTGACTGTATTCCCAGTGCTATTCATTATATCCCTGTGACTTTACTTTATAACAGATCATTTGTACGTCTTAATGCTCTTCACCTGGTTTGCGCATCGCCTCACCCCTCCTCCCTTTCGGCAGTTTTTCCTCTGTACCTGTGAGTCTGTTCCTGTTTTGTTGTATTTATTCATTGGTTTTTTAGATTCCACATATAAGTGAAAATGTGCAGTATTTATCCTTCTCTGTCTGACTTATTTCACTTCGCATTGATCCCTGGAGGTCCATGCATGTTGTCACGAATGGCAGACTTTCCTTCGTGATGGCTGAGTGACAGCCCATTGTGTAATATGCCTGTGTTTTCTCTATATGCCCTTCCGTCAGTGGCCATTTAGGTTGTCTCCATGTCTTGGCTATTGTGAATGATGCTTTAGTGAACACAGGGGTGTGTGTTTCTTTTTGAATTAGTGTTTTCATTTTCTTTAAGTAAATACCCAGGAGTGGAAATGCTAGATTGTATGATAGTTCTATTTTAATTCTTTGAGGAGCCTCTGTGCTCTTTTCCATAGTGTCTGCACCAATTTATCAATATATTCCCACCTCCAGTGCTGGAGGGTTCCTTTTCTCTACATCCTCACCAATACTTGTTATTTCTTGTCTTTTTGATGAGAGCCTTTCTGACAGGTTGGAAGACTTGATCTTTCATCTGCCATTTGACATTATCTATGAGAAAAAGAGTTTCTTACTGTTAATTATGTGGAAAGTGGCTTAGTGATCATACTAAGTTGCTGTGAAAGATGAACGATTTTTAAGGACTGTAGGTATTTGATAACATGTGCGAATCTTGTCAGTATATCTGCATAAATTTCACCTTTTCCTCTCATGATGGCCTTGCAAGACATCTGCTTAGAACTGACCATTTGGAGTTTGGATTAGATTTGTGAGGCCATTACTAATCAGAGATTAATGTCTTCCTTTATAATCTTGCCAAATCTTTTGATTCTCTGGCATGAAATCTTATTGGGGGCCAATGTTATTAGTAGAAGGAGCTGCTTGGCAATGTTAGGATTTGGGTAAACTGGAGATTTACTACATTCAAAAATTAGACACAGGTATTTATGACCCTGTAAAGAAAGGTTGAATGATTTTCTGATCACCTTAATCCAGGCAAATGAATTGAATGGAAAATATCCAAGTGAAGAATTTGCAGAATATAGAATTAGAAGATTTCAGTCTATTTTCATTTGATTGATATGACTTTTAAAAAGAAATCTGGTCTCCCACCACTTACTATTAAGTTGGTCAGGTGACCAGGGTAATTTGCATATTCCCTGCCATTTTATTTTTACTTCATTTTGTGCAAGGATTTATCAACTTAACAGGTATTTGACTGACCAGCTGTGTTGAATTACTAGTTACTATTGGTGCCACAAAATTAGGGCCCAGTTCTCTGCTGTCAGAGTTGTAGCATCCAGACCAGATTGGAGAAGTTATCTAGATAATTACAATATGACAAGAGCTTTGCAAAAGGTGCTGTAATGGTAGAAGTGTTCAGATGTTAAGACGTTGGGTTCTGGCTGGAAGTTGCATTTAAGTTGAGCTTTCAGGGAAGAAGTGTGTTTTTGTTTGTTAACTTGTTTGCTCATTTTAGTATTCCCTTTGTACTCTGCTTTTTGTAACAGGATTAGAAAAGTATTCATGTATAAAACAGAAAGTAAAAATTCCTTGCAATCCTGCTGGTCAGAATTTATGAAAATTAAAATTTGATTTATTTCCATTTGACTTTTGGCATATTCAATATGTTCCCAGTATTTGTCTCTCTACATACAGACATACCTTTTTTAAAAACTGTGAGAACAATGCGTGTATAATTAGAAGCCACTTTCCTGCCTTAACCGCTGAGTGTTTTCCATATTGAGCTTTCTTTGAAATGAAAATTTTAATGACTTTATAGTGTTTCCCTGTATAATTCTACATCCTATACCTACCATTGCCCTTTATTGGTCTGTTTGGGTTTTTTTTTTTTTTCACTTGCAATATTTGAGTGCTGCGACTATCTGTAGTGGAAAGAGGGTTCCTTTGTTGGAAGGGGCAGACACCCACCTTGAGTCATAAGAGGTAGAACGGGGAATTTGGTAGCTCTCAATACCAACCCCAGAATGGGCCAAGGTGAGTCGTCTCAGGAATCGAGACCTGGCTCCGAAGACTCCATTGACCTGTGGGATTGGCTTCATGTTCCTGGTTCTCTCTGCACTTTGGGACAGTTTGCTGGTGATGGTGAGGCTGCCCTGCGCATCACAGGAACTGTAGCATCCATTGTTGTTTAGTCACTGAGTCGTGTCCGACTCTGCGACCCCATGGACTGTAGCCCTCCAGGCCCCTCTGTCCATAGGATTTCCCAGGCAGGGTTACCAGAGTGGGGTACCATTTCCTTCTCTAGGGGATCTTCCTGACCCAGGGATCGAACCTGTGTCTCCTGCCTTGGCAGGTGGATTCTGAGCCCCCGAGGAAGCCCATAGCATCCACGGCCCCACCTTAAAAGTCTGGCAGGCCCCCCACGCCCCCACCACGTCATGCTGGTGATTCATCACACCTTCTTGCTTGTTCCACTCCCGGGGATGAAGCGTTCATGCCAGACATGCTGGGATTGAGACTCACCAAGTTGAAGTTTGAACCCCCATCTCCACCCCTCCAGGGAAGGGCTCCTGTTTCGGCCAGATGAGGGACCCCTCTTGTGACGGACGCGTGTACAAGGATGGGGCGAAGATGGGGAACAGTAGCCTTTCCGGATGGGTAGGATTGACACACAAAAATAAGGGGAAATAACTTCCTGGGGGAGAGCCCAGCGGGGAAGGACGGACAGGGACAGGAAGAAGGGGTACCGTCCACACCTCCTGGGGCTGTGCCGAAGCTGGAGGATTCCCGTCAGGACAAGATTGATATCTCAGCACCGAGAGCTGCAGTTCTAACCTAATGGTCCCTTGTGAGCGGCGTCACAGTGGTTAGATATCAGCCCCAAACAACCTTCCTCTCGCTTATATTCAGACACATCATCCAGAATAGGAGGAAAGAGGTGGAAGTCGATCAAGCTTGCTCAGGGTGAGTCTGTAGCAAAGCTGGCCCCTGCAGAAGCCCACCAGGTAGGCTGGAATGGGAGTTGTGCCTCCACGCTCTTTTCTTATCACTTGTGATGACTCTAGAGGTGCCCCCTGCCTTCTTGAATTCTGGCCACACTGGGTCTTCATTGTGGCGTGCAGGCCTTCTCTGCTTGCAGCCCTTGGGCTTCTCTTGTTCCTGGTGCATGGGTTTAGTTGCCCCGTGGTCCGTAGGATCTTCGCTCCCCAATCCAGGGATCGAACCTGCATCCCCTGCATTGGGAAGGTGAATTCCTAACTGCTGGACCATCAGGGAAGTTCCATGTGCCCCCATTCTCTGTTGTTGGTCAGAGGCACTTAGTAAGCAAGGGTGTTAGCTCCTGGCAGCCCTAACCAGTCCCCAGCAGACAGGACTGTTTCGGGACAACCATATGCTGAGAGAGAAGATACCCATATGTGACCCAGCCAAGCCGGGCCCGTTTTGCTAATTCCCAGTCAAAGCAGTGTCTCTGTCTCAGTTCCATTGGCTTACCATTGGAGATTATCCACAGAAGCTTTGGCGAGCCCCCAGGGGAGTGCCGAGGGCGGCTGCTGCCAACGGCGTCCTGACTGGTTTCATCCGTAGAGTAGCTCGCATCATCAGTTACTCCCTGATGTGTGGATTTTGCCTTTTCCCTCAGAGTTCATTTCTGGAGGTCAGGAGCCGTGTCTCAAAACTTCTGTTCTACTTTCTGGGTACTTAAAACAGAGTCTTTCTTTGATGGATTAATGAGGATCTTATCATAGGATCTCAGGCAGCTGGAAAAATCACAACTCATTAGAGTCTCAATAACTCTTCCCAAGTTAGAATAAAACCGATCTCATTTCTCACAAAGGTCTGTCAAGCACCTTTTACCCGGAGGGCACTATTCCTGAGATTGACAACAGTGAACAAAACAGGCTGAAAAATCCTCGTCTTCAAGGGGACAGTGTGTATATATATATATTGGTCCAAATTGAGACATTTTGGACACTGAAAGGCGCTAACTGCCTGGGGTGTCAGAACAAAAGGCGTCTCAGTGTATGATCACCCTTGTGCTCGGAGCGTGGCCCAAAGTGTGTCCATGCGTGCTTAGTTGCTCAGTCGTGTCTGACTCTTTGCGACCGCATGGACTGTAGTCCGCCAGGCTCCTCTGTCCATGGAATTCTCCAGGCAAGAATACTAGAGTGGGTTGCCATGCTCTCCTCCAGGGGATCTTACTGACTTGATTGAACCTGGGTCTGTTGAGTCTCCTGAATTGGCTGGCGGGTTCTTTACCACTGAGTCATATGGGAAGCCTGGCCCAAAGCGGGGTGTTGGGGGGTTGGGGGCTGGTTTTCCCCTGAGGCTATCATATGCCCTCAGGATAGTCTGGGTCCTGAGACTTAAGGGATCTGCCCCATCATTCACTCACTGGACACATTTATTGAGAATCCATGAGGCTGTGTTTGTGTCCTCCTAAAAGATGGTTTGCTCTCAGGCAAGGCTGTTTGCAGGGACATACAAGTGGGCGGTTTGTCCTCTGGAGGAAAATAATGAATGGACTTGTTCGAGAGATGGTGGACTCCTGAGATACAGATCAGCAGATTCCAAGTAACTTGCTGGTAGAAGTCCTTTTGACCAGCATTTTTTTTTTTAAGCTTTGAAAATCAACAGGGCTCTAGGCCCTGAAGGTGATTTAATAAGACACAGTTAAGGGGAAAAAGGAGTTGAGATTGCTTTGGAAGGAAATCACATGTGCATTAAATTAAAAAAAAATATATATATATATTTACAGTAAAAGTGCCGTCTCCGCCCCCCGAAGCGTTCTGTGAGTTTTACCACGTGTATGGATTTGTGTGACCAACACCACAGTCAGGATATGGAATTTAAAAAAAAATACGTTTATTTATTTTTGGCTGTGTGTGGTCTTTGTTGTTGTGTGGGCTACTCTCCAGTTGCACGAGTGTGTGGGCTTCTCACTGCAGTGGCTTGTTGTCAGTCACAAGCTCTAGGGCATGTGGGCTTCACGTGCAGTGCGTGGACTCACTGTAGCTCCCGGGCTCTAGAGCACAGGCTCAGTAGTTGGGGCATATGCGTGGTTGCTCTGTGGCATGTGGGATCTTGCTGGGCCAGGCGTCGAACCTGTGTCTCCTGCACTGGCAGGCGGATTCTTTAACCACCGGGGAAGCCCCAGGATATGGACCATTTTGAGCAGCTCAAAACATTCCCATGGGTTGTTCCTTTCCTTTGGTTCACCTTCCCCTGTCCCCTCCCACCACCCCTGTTAACTGCTCATCTTTGCCATGTCACCATCTGTTCTTCTTCAGAACGTCTTACAAGTGGAATCACAGTGCGTGAACCTTTTTTGAGACTGGTTTCTTTCACTCACTCACAAAACGTCTCTGAGATTCTTCTGAGTTGTTTTTAACCTTACTCTTTCCCTTCGGTTGCTGAGTACTGTTCCGTTGTATGGATGTACCACAGTTTGCGTAGCCGTTCACTTGTTGAAGGACGTTGGGGTTGTTTCCAGTTTGGGGCAATTGTGAATAGAATGGCCCTTGTGCAGCTGCTAGAAGCTTTCACGTGCAGGTCTTAATATGGGTGTGATTTCTCACCGGGAGGTGCCCAGAAGTGGAATCCTCCCGAGCATGTAATGTTGTCCGTGATTTTCATTGTGGCCGTTTGAACAGGTGTGTAGTGGTGTGTCAGCATGGCTCTTTATTTTTTTTTAACAAAACATGCTGAGAAAACATCAGTATGGGGGGGCTTATTCAAAGATATTGACTAGATCCTTTCCTGGGCTACCTGGCGGTGGTTTAGACACTAAGTCGAGTCCTTGAGTCTGACTCTTTGCGACCCCATGGACTGTATCGCCTGCCAGGTTTCTCTATTGTTTTGCTGAGAAGTTTCACTTTCGTCTCAGGTTCAAAGGATTTGTTAACGAAATAAGGCACTTGTTATATACAAATAATACCAATATTTATTAGAGAATTAGGACTTCCCTGGTGGCTCAGATGGTAAAGCGCCTGCCTGTCGTGCTGGAGATCGGGGTTCGATCCCTGGGTGGGGAAGATCCCCTGGAGAAGGAAATGGCAACCCACTCCAGTACTCTTGCCTGGAAAATCCCATGGATGGAGGATCCTGGTAGGCTACAGTCCATGGGTCGCAAAGAGTCGGTCACAACTGCGTGACTTCACTTTCACTTTCATTAGAGAATTGTCTAGCTTACTTTCAATATACTAACATGAAAAGAAAAGAGAAACAGCAGAGGATACTTCACCAAATTGGGTTTAGACCAACAGCCAGACTCAAAGAGCGCTGGGAAGTCCCCGGACCCAGCACATCTGGAGTCTCAACTGGGAAAAGGTCCCAGGCAGCACATTGGCTCTGGGGGTGAGACTTCAAAGATTGCAGTTCGGTTCCCTGTTCATAATCCCGGGAGGAAAACCGACATCATCATCAATCTGTGAGCAAATAGCAACTCTGGTGTCGTGCTAATGTTGTTTGTTTTGTCTTGAAGAACTTGGAATATGGTTCAGCCTGGGGCTTGGTTGGCCAGACCCCCTCCAGGGGCTCAACAATTCTCAAGACTATCTCATCTATCGTGTGGCAAGTCCTGCACTCACTGCAAGCAGTCACTAACAGTTACAGTCAGGGCAGTGTCCGGCAGGTTAGAAGCAAGGTCAGAGGCCTGTTCTGGTTTGTCTCTGAAGCCTAAAGACTATTTATTTAATTTTCCTAACGTCTGTCCATGGGATTTCCCAGACAAAAATACCAGAGTGGGTTGCCATTTCCTCTCCAGGGCCTCTTCCCAACCCAGGGATTGAACCCGTGCCTCCTGCATTGCCACTAGGGAAGCCTACAAGCAGAGGCTGAATAAACTCTGTTAGCTGCCCGTTTTCGGAAGGGAAGAATCAAAAAGAGCAATTGTGTATATGAAAGCTGAGGCTCAGAATGTAACAGTGCCAGCAAGAAATAGAGGTAAGTAGCATGTGGCGTAGCAGCAGCATGTGGCATAGATACTTAGCTCAGAGACCTGAGAGGGTGTGGAGGTTTGATCTGAGTATCTTGTTAATTCTCTATGTGAATATACAGTGATAATGATTAAAAGAATTACAGCAGCAACTGAAAGGCAGTGGAGACCTGGACGAAACAGCACAGGCTTCAGGGCCTGGATTCATTATCTGTTACTGTGTGACATACTTCTCCCAATTTGAGTGACTTATGTCAACAGACCCAGGTTCGATCCCTGGGTCAGGAAGATCCCCTGGAGAAGGGAATGGCAACCCACTCCAGTGTTCTTGCCTAGAGAATTCCATGGACAGAGGAGCCTGGCGGGCTACAGTCCATGGGGTCACAAAGAGTCAGACGCTCCTGAGTGACTAACCCACACGTCAATAGTAAATACTGTCTTTCACAGCTTCTCTGGGGCAGGACTCTGGGAGTGTCTTAGACAGGCAGTTCTGGCTTGGATATTTGCAGTAGAAATGTCAGCTGGGGTCGTAGGGTCTGTTTCCAAGGGAGCATCTCAGGTAGGCTCTGGAGTGTCCTTACAGCATGGTGGCTAGGTTGTCCCAGAGCGAGTAGTTCGTGAGGAGACCAAGGTGGAAACTGCCGAGACGTTAATGGCCTAGACTGGAAAGTTCTACTTGCTCGCTTCCACAGATTTTTGATTACACAGGCCAGCCATGATTCAGTGGGGGGTTGACTACATAAAAGCGGGGGTGCCAGTTGGCAAGGGTTATTGGGAGCCATCTTGGAAGCTGGCTACCATGGGACTGGAGGGACCTGTGTTACAAAACAGAAAGAGGCTCACAGACTTAGAAAATGGACTCCTGGTTGCTGGGGGGAAGGAATAGTTGAGGACTTTGGGAAGGACATGTACACACTATTTTTAAAATGGATAACCTCCCCTCCTCCCCCCCCAAAAAACCCCTACTGGATAGCACATGGAACTCTGCTCAATGTTATGTGGTAGCCTGGATGGGAGGGTGTTTTGGGGGAGAATGGATACATGTTTATGTATGACTGAGTCCCTTCACTGTTCATCTGAAACTGTCATGACATTGTTAATTGGCTCTACCCCAATACAAAATGTTTTTGGTGTTTAAAAAAAAAAAAGAAATCCCAGAGTCGGCGTTATCAGATCCACAGTTGGTGGTGAGGGGCAAGGCCTGTG
This sequence comes from Oryx dammah, assembly GCF_014754425.2. Classification (NCBI taxonomy): domain Eukaryota; kingdom Metazoa; phylum Chordata; class Mammalia; order Artiodactyla; family Bovidae; genus Oryx; species Oryx dammah. The sequence continues at coordinate 73,458,644 of NW_024070208.1, forward strand.
GCAGGGGAACAGTGGCTTTTCCCTGGCTGGTAGGTACCTTGGCAAAGACTGAAGGTTGAAAAATTGTCAATTTTTCAAGAGGTTGAGAAATTCTCCCAGTGGTTTGATTCCTTTTATTTAAATAATGCCTGCGCTTTGCTGTAGGAAGGAGAATCTGAGAGACACAGAGGTGGTCTGTCTGCTCACTGTGCCATGCTGTTTGGGCACCACTTTCCTGCTTATCCTGAGGAGCTAACCAGGGTAGGCGTCATTCTCCATTCTCACTTGCTGTCTTCCCCTGGCATAGCTCAGTGCTAGGAATGGCCCTCAGTTCTACCAGCTGAAGATGCAAATGAGAAAAGTCTAGTGGCTGAGACTCAGTACTCCCAATGTAGGGGTCCCAGGTTCAATTCCTGGTCAGGGAACTAGATCCCACTTGCCGCAACTAAGAGTTCGAATGCCAGGACTAAAAGAGCCTGAGTGCTGCAATGAAGATCTGGCATAGCCAAATAAATCAATACTAAAAGAGAGAGAAAGAAAAGTTCATCACCAGAGTGATGGTAGGGAAAACCCAATAGCCCATCAAAACCTATCCCCAGAAAATTGCTTGAAAGTCTCCTGCATGGTCTAGAAGTCCTCCTAGGAATCATATTCAGCTTCTTGGAATCAGGATTTGGGCTTCCAGTTTTAAACCAGTGTGTGCTTGCACATTTGTTTGGTCCTTTCTCAATGAGGACGATGTTGTCCCCATTTTACAGAAGAGGAAGCTGAGTCTTAGATTTCTGGGTAACATGCCCACGGTTATACACAGTGTATCAGTGAAATCAGGCTTTCCTTAAGTGTCAGTTAGGGACCTTCTCCTAGTACAGCTGTAGGCAAGCACACCAGACTAGGGTGACGTGAGAGATCTGCAAGTTCAGGATCAGACGCAGTCTTTGTTTTGTTCTTGTTCTGTCAGCCAGTCTTGTCTAACTCTTGGCAACCCCATGGACTGCAACACACCAGGCTTCCCTGTCTTTCACCATCTCCTGGAGTTTGCTCAGACTCATGTCCATTGAGTCCGTGATGTCATCCAACCATCTCATCCTCTGTCGCCCCCTTCTCCTCCTGCCCTCGATTTTCCCCACCATCCAGGTCTTTTCCGGTGAGTCATCTCCTTGCCTCAGGTGTTCAAAGTATTAGAGCTTCAGCATCAGTCCTTCCAGTAAATATTCAGGGTTGGTTTCCATTAGGATTGATCTGATCTCTTTGCAGTCCAAGGGACTCTCAAGTGTCTTCTCCAGCAGCACAGTTCAAGCCTTTGCTGGTGGCTCAGATGGTAAAGAATCTGTTTAACAGTGTGTTATTTTGTTCATTGTGAATTAAAAAAAAAAAAAAAAAACTTTTGGTTTTTAAAAAATTAATTAAATAAAAGGTGATCTTAGTTGTTGTGAGTTTTGGCATCCCCTTAAATTTCACATCCAGGGCCATGCCTCCCTTGCCTCACCTTGACCCCACGCAGCCAATGGCTCTGGAGTCAGAATGAGGAAGGTCTGATCAGCTCACGGGAGTCCAGCATCCTTTTCAGCATTGTGATACTATTTTATTTTCACTTTTGAGACATTTTGGGGGACGAGTCAGCAGTCTTATAGGACACGTCTTGGCCCTTTGCAGTCGCTGCTCTGTCCCTGCTTGACACAGTGGTTGGTTCCAAGGTTACTTACAGAATTTCAGCTCTGAGACCCTGACGCCCAGGTCTGATGAAGGCCTGTTAGAGTTTCAGAGAGTGGTGTTTGGTCACTCGGCGTGGATGTTTGGGAGCTGCAACAGGAAGGAGATATGTTTTCAGCTTAATAGCCACATGACAAAGGACCTGTGCCATGAGGCTTTCCCGGGCGCCGATGCCAGCCTGGCACTGAGTACTGTCGCTCTGCTGGCAGAGCTCGTGTGGTTCAGGGCTGTGGCAGCACTAGCCTGGTGCAGGGGGATGGCTGCCCACTTCTCCCCTGCGTTGCTTGCAGAGTGGCTTGGGTAACCCGAACAGATCATAAGCCTGGCCTGATGTATTTCACATGGGAATTAGCTGTGCTTCCCTGAATCCTTTTTTTCTAAATAAAGCTTTTTAAAATCACCTTGTTTCTTTTGCATGTCTCTTTGTTAATTGTAAAATAATAGGATCGTTGTAGAAACTTTGAAAAGTGAAGATGGGTGGTTTGGCAAATACACATACTCACACGAGGATTGTTCTCCTCTTCATATTTGCTTTACATAGTTTTCTTTCCTTTGCTTAATTAAAAAAAAAAAGGGTTATTTTAAGAGCAGTTTTAGGTCCTCAGCAAATGGAGTAGAAAGCAGAGTTCCTATATACCCCTTCCTCACCTACTACCTCCCCCATTACCAACATCCAACACTTTCCTTAAATTTTTTTTTACTGTTTAATTTTTTTCAACTTTATAATATCTTGTACATTTGTTTTGTGAATTTCTCCCCCCTTAACCTTGCTTCAGTAGTCCTTAAATTAATGTGGTTAAGTTCAAAGGTCTCATGAGGTCACTTCCTGTTGACCTTTCTTTAGAGGAATGCAGTTGGGCTCACAGTGGGGAGGCGGGGGTCCCTGGATGACCTGCCCTTTGAATGTTTATCATGTGGAGATTACGCAGAATATCCTTATAAGGATGTAGGGGCCTGATGAAGACTCACTGCTTCTGCCTGTCTTATCTCTAGATTCTTTTTTCCTCATGGCATTGGCGGGCAGGGGGCTTAGGATCTACTTTCTATTAGAAGTGTGTAGCCTTCCTCACGAGTTAGAAAATAGAACTGTAGCAGGAGTGTTTCCAGAAACACCTAACTCTGACGGATGCTTCTGGAAGTGAATACCGCTCCGGGGCTTGCCTGCTTGCCAGGTTAGGGGTTTGAAAGTGGTGCAGGATTTCCAAAAGAAGGGGTGGGTGAGATCCGGGAACACGGACTGCCTTCTCAGTGGTGTGTGCTGGGAAGAAACACCTTTCGCTGGTGTACCTGTAGACACTGGTTTAGTTTGCTCATTTCTGTGGGACTGCTGCCTGGCACAGGCTGTGGCCATCGTCAGTAGCCTTTAAATCTTTGTCGAATGAAGAGAACTGAGACTCTCTTTGGGGCCTTGTTGCTAAAATGACCTTGAACCTCTTAAACCTGAGCTGACCTTCTCACCAGCTGTTGGGCTCCCATGGTCTGTAAAAGCCTTGAATTTATAGTCGCATGTTGATGGCAGATCTAAATTTACTCCTCACCCTGCCCTCTAGACAGCATGTTAAAAAGCAGAGACTTTACTGTGCCAGCAAAGGTCCGTCTAGTCAAAGCTATGGTTTTTCTAGTGGTCATGTATGGATGTGAGAGTTGGACCATAAAGAAGGTTGAGCACCGAAGAATTGATGCTTTGGAACTGTGGTGTTGGAGAAGCCTCTTGAGGGTCCATTGGACAGCAAGGAGATCAAATCAGTCAGTCCTGCAGGAGGTCATCCCTGAATATTCATTGGAAGGACTGATGCTGAAGCTGAAGCTCCAATACTTTGGCCACCTGATGTGAAGAGCTAACTCATTTGAAAAGACCCTGATGCTGGGAAAGATGGAAGGCAGAAGGAGAAGGGGACGACAGAGGATGAGATGGTTGGATGGCATCACCGACTCAATGGACATGAGTTTGAGTGAACTCCAGGAGTTGGTGATGGTCAGAGGAGCCTGGCGTGCTGCAGTCCATGGGGTTGCAAATAGTCAGACAGGACTGAGCGACTGAACTGAACTGAACTACCCTCTGACACTGTCTGCTTTAGCATCCCGTCCTTTAGCTTCCGGCCTTGATTTTAGCCTCTCAGACACAGGCCTGCTTAGCCTCTTGGGAAGTTAGAGATGCTTCTGTGATGTTCTGTGAATGGCAGAGGTGCCTCACACATCAGGTGCTTGACAACAAATACTCACCTAGAGGAGAAAAAGAACTTGTTTGGGGGCCATGATATCCTACATTAGTGGTCTGTAAATTAAACCTGCTAAGTCACTTCAGTCGTGTCCGACTCTGTGTGACCCCATAGATGGCAGCCCACCAGGCTCTCCCGTCCCTGGGATTCTCCAGGCAAGAATACTGAAGTGGGTTGCCATTTCCTTCTCCAATGAATGAAAGTGAAAAGTGACAGTGAAGTCGCTCAGTCGTGTCCGACTCTTGGCGACCCCATGGACTGCAGCCCACCAGGCTCCTCTGCCCATGGGATTTTCCAGGCAAGAGTACTGGAGTGGGGTGCCATTGCCCTCTCTGAAACCTAGGATGGTTTTTTCTAATATTCTTGATTACCCCTCTTTAGCTGAATTCTGAGTGTATTACTGGATAGTTTGAATCTGAATAATGCCACTGACACCAACTCCAGAAACAGTCTTACTTTTTAGCGAACAGTTCAGTTCAGTTCAGTCGCTCAGTTGTGTCCGACTCTTTGCGACCCCATGAATCGCAGCACGCCAGGCCTCCCTGTCTATCACCAACTGCCGGAGTTCACTCAGACTCATGTCCATCGAGTCAGTGATGCCATCCAGCCATCTTATCCTCTGTCGTCCCCTTCTTCTCCTGCCTGCAATCCCTCCCAGCATCAAAGTCTTTTCCAATGAGTCAACTCTTCGCATGAGGTGGCCAAAGTTTCAGCTTTAGCATCATTCCTTCCAAAGAAATCCCAGGGCTGATCTCCTTCAGAATGGACTAGTTGGATCTCCTTGCAGTCCAAGGGACTCTCAAGAGTCTTCTCCAACACTACAGTTCAAAAGCATCAATTCTTCGGTGCTCAGCCTTCTTCACAGTCCAACTCTCACATCCATACATGACCACAGGGAAAACCATAGCCTTGACTAGACGGACCTTAGTCAGCAAAGTAATGTCTCTGCTTTTGAATATACTATCTAGGCTGGTCATAACTTTTCTTCCAAGGAGTAAGCGTCTTTTAATTTCATGGCTGCAATCACCATCTGCAGGGATTTTGGAGCCCCCAAAATAAAGTCTGACACTGTTTCCACTGTTTCCCCATCTATTTCCCATGAAGTGATGGGACCGGATGCCATGATCTTCGTTTTCTGAATGTTGAGCTTTAAGCCAACTTTTTCACTCTCCTCTTTCACTTTCATCAAGAGGCTTTTTAGCTCCTCTTCACTTTCTGCCATAAGGGTGGTATCATCTGCATATCTGAGGTTATTGATGTTTCTCCCAGCAATCTTGATTCCAGCTTGTGTTTCTTCCAGTCCAGCGTTTCTCATGATGTACTCTGCATAGAAGTTAAATAAGCAGGGTGACAATATACAGCCTTGACGCACTCCTTTTCCTATTTGGAACCAGTCGGTTGTTCCATGTCCAGTTCTAACTGTTGCTGTCTGGCCTGCATACAGATTTCTCAAGAGGCAGGTCAGATGGTCTGGTATTCCCATCTCTTTCAGAATTTTCCACAGTTTATTGTGATCCACACAGTCAAAGGCTTTGGCATAGTCAATAAAGCAGAAATAGATGTTTTTCTGGAACTCTCTTGCTTTATCCATGATCCAGTGGATGTTGGCAATTTGATCTCTGGTTCCTCTGCCTTTTCTCAAACCAGCTTGAACATCAGGAAGTTCACGGTTCGCGTATTACTGAAGCCTGGCTTGGAGAATTTTGAGCATTACTTTACTAGCGTGTGAGATGAGTGCAATTGTGCGGTAGTTTGAGCATTCTTTTGCATTTCCTTTCTTTGGAATTGGAATGAAAACTGACCTTTTCCAGCCCTGTGGCCACTGCTGAGTTTTCCAAATTTGTTGGCATATTGTGTGCAGCACTTTCACAGCATCTTTTAGGATTTGAAATAGCTCTACCGGAATTCTATCACCTCCACTAGCTTTGTTTGTCGTGATGCTTTCTAAGGCCCACTTGACTTCACATTAAGTGTACCTAATCACCTTTAAGACTGCGGGGGAGAGAAGTGAAGAAAGGATGAGGAAGTTGCCATGTGGGTATTTTGCCTCTATTAATATTTGTTGATTGGCTGGCTACCTAGACCAATTTTTTTTTAACTTTTTATTTTATATTGGAATATAGTTGATTAATAATGTTATGATAGTTTCAGGTGGGTAGCAAAGGGGCTCAGCTATACATATACATGTGTGCATTCTCCTCCAGATAACTCTACTCCCTTTCAGGCTTTGGCCAATTTTTTTTTTTGTAAATAAGTTCATTTATATATACATACATACATATATATATATATATATATTTTAAGGAGTGTCATTTGTCTTAACCAAATGAAAGTTGGTTGAACATCTGGACTCTACTTACCTGGCACCCACCGGTCAGCATTTCAGGGACTCTTGTTTTTGTGGAAAAAGACATTTTCCCTTGAGACTGAAAGAGCCAGAAAGTCTGGGGTGCTCTTTGTGGGTTTCTGCTGAAGTGTCTTGATTTTTCCTCACCGAATCTCTTAACTCCTTTGATTTGTGTTTGATTACACAACAGACTGACACATGGGTGACTTTCCCTTTGTGTGCACTTTTACCTGCTGCTGTGAATCCAGTGGAGGCGTTATGAATCTTCATAGAGCTTAGGCTTTGGTTTAATATGAACCAAGTTCATATTCTTAATTGTTTTAAGGGCTGCAGAGCGAACTTCACCGCCAGTGTAGCTTCCTGCTCTGTCCTCCACTGTGCATTTTGTGTGGAAGGAAAGTCTCGTCTGTCTCTCTGAAAAAGAGCTGGTCTGGCAGGCCAAGAGGTTCCATCAGGAATTGTATCATTCATCCTCAGAATACTTTGAAATTTAGTTTGATTTTTAAATTCTTTTTGACTTTGGTAAAGAATAGATACATGTATGTATATAACTGAATCACTTTACTGTATACCTGTAGCTAACACAACATTGTAAATTATACTTCAGTCTTTAAAAAAAGGTGGTTAAAAAAATACTCAAAAAAATTTAAAAAAATTTATTTTAGATAAGAGTATAGTTGACTTAGCGATTCAGATATATACACATATATACTTTTCCAGATTCTTTCTCACTATAGGTTATTACAAAACACTGGATATAGTTCCCTGTGCTATATGGTAGATCCTTGTGGGTTATCTATTTTATGTGTATATATGCTAATCCCAAACTCCTAATTTACTCCCTTCCCCCCCGCCCCCCCCCCCCCCACCGTACTTTCCCCTCTGGTAAACTCTTAAGTTTGTTTTCCACATCTGTAAATCTATTTCTTTTTTGTAAATAAGGTCATTGATAAATATACATATGTATGTATATATATTTTAGATTCCAAATATAAGCAATATCATATGGTATTTGTCTTTTTCTAACTTGCTTCACTTAGTATGGTAATCTCTAGGTCCAACCATGTTGCTGCAAATGGCACAATTTCATTTTATATAGATGTACCACATTTTATCTATTATCTGTTGATGGACACTTTTTAGGTGTCCATTAGGTGGTTCCATGTCTTGGCTATTGTGGGTAGTGCTGCTATGAACAGGAGAGCACATGTGTGAATCTGGTTATTTTGAACTTGTTATTTGTCTTTCTAAAGATTAAGTGTACTGTAATTTGGCATATCATGCTGATATTGAACAAAGTGAACGCCGTCTCAGTGCTTTAGGACACATTGCAATGCCTGAAGTAGGTAGGTATTGTGGACATGCTGCTCTGCACGTGGACCATCAGGCCTTGGTTTTCCACCCCAATAATTCAGGGCTCACAGCAGTTTGAACTCTGTCAGGCTGAAGTTTGTTTTAACACAGTGCTTTGGGAACAAGGTTTGTAGAGCAAATAGTGAAAACAAAGTTATACGGGGAACGTTTACTCTCTTTAAGAAGACTTTTCCAACACTTTGGAAAGAATCATTCTTGATTCTTGCCCATTAAAAACAAACCTGGTAGGACCTTTATATGATAACCTCCCATCATTTAAAAAAAAAAAAGCATATCATTCCAGAAATATTTTATGCATAGCCATTTAACACAAATGGTAGCATATACTACATATTATGTTGTATCTTGTTTACTTAACACACCCTGAAGATTATTTTATATTGGTATATACAGATCTGCCTCAGTTTTTATTGGCAGGGATGAAACGGCTGCATGGCATCACTGACTTGATGGACGCGAGTCTGAGTGAACTCCGGGAGTTGGTGATGGACAGGGAGGCCTGGCGTGCTGCGATTCATGCGGTCGCAGAGTTGGACACGACTGAGCGACTGAACTGAACATTTCAATTTATGGGGAACCTTTAATTACCCGTAAAGTTGTCCCTGTTGATAGACATTTATGTTTCAAATGGTCTGCTGTTAATAAACAATGCTGCAGTGAAGATTCTTGAAGTCTCTTTGTGAGTACATCCGAAATATAAATCCCGGAGGTGGGGTCTTGCAGTCAAAGGGTGTATTTCTTTTTAATGTAGATAGATATTGCCACTTTGCCCTTTAGGAGTTAGTTCATTTGTTGTACTAACTCATACATAGTTCTTATTTATGCTTTTTCAAGTACTTTGTGGATGTTAACTTGTTTAATCCTCAGAGCAACTCTTAGAAGTACTGTGGTTATCACATCTTTACAGATAAAGGAAACTGAGGTCACAGAGATGATGTAAGCTGGCTAAGGGCCAGCTCCAGTGAGTGGTGAGCTAGGACTTGAACCCAGGCCATCTGAATCCAGAGAACCCTCTGAATCATCACACTAACTGCCTGTTTCAATGAGCAACCACAGTCATGTCCAGTGTTCGCATTTCCTAATCTGATCAGTGAGAAATGTTAGGGTTTCTTAATGATCCCTTGTGTTTTTCTTACTGGTTGTTGAGGTTGGAGACATTTTCAGATGTTGACGAGCCATTTGGACATTTTTGGGGGCATCTGTCCACTACTTGTTCCTGTCCTTTGTCCATTTTTCCGATCGATATATAGGAGTGCCTTTGCCTGTGGAGATTAGCCCTCTGTCAAGTGTATTTAAATGCTTTGTCCTGCTCTGTACTTTGCTTTTTGCCTCTGCGCTTCGTCACTCTTTGCTTCTGTGGCGTCTGGGGTCTAGGTCATGTTTGGAGAGAGCTCCTGCTGTCTGAGAGCATTTTTTAAAGTCTCATAACTTCTTCTAGAACTTTGTGGTCTATTTTTTTTAATTTATGTTGGTTCAAAGAATAATGTGAGAGTCAAAGGTGGCTAGTTTCCATTTTTGCCCAATTTTCCTTTCCCTGGACTTATTATCTAACTTTTCTTCCACTTCATTTTCCATATAGTTACCTAATTCAGTCCAAAATTCTCATCTCCTGCCTGAATCCCTCTTAGTTTATTCAAATTCATCAGATGCTCAGATAGTCCCTGTTTTATCCCCAGTCCTCAAAGGGATTTCTCTGGAGGTCTGAGTTGCTCCAGTCTGGCCTGGCTTTGTCTCTTTCCTGGTGAGCATCCCGCCATCTCCTTTACATCTCCTGGCCATACCCTTTACCTCTGTTACCTGGTGTAGGATCTCTGACGTTATCCTAGGAATCCACCCCCACCCCCGCACCCCCCCCCCAAACTTCTCTTCCTGAAATCTGTTTTCTGGAGCCTCTATCTTCTGTTTTGTGTCCTCCCCCTCATTTTGGTGGAACCCCTCCCTCAATGTCTGGGAAGGACTTGTAGGCTGGATGGAAGATCTGGAAACTGGATGATGAGTTGAGAGGCTGTTTAGAAAGGAGTTTGGGACTTCGCTGGTGGCCCAGTGGTTAAGAATCTACCTGCCAATGCAGGGGACATGGGTTTGATCCCTGTTCTGGGAGAATTAAGATCCCACATGCTGTGGGGCAACTAAACCCGTGTGCCATAACTGCTAAGCACGCATGCCTAGAGCCTGTGCTCCACGACAACAAAAGGCACTGAATTGAGAAGACACACAGCAACGAAGAATCAGCGCAGTCAAAAATAAATTAATGAATAAATATTTAAAAAAAAAAGAGTTGAAACTCCCAGGGCGCAGTGGGCAGTGACTGAGTTCTCTCATCGCCCCGTCCCGCCACCTTTCTTTCCCCTTCCCTCCCGCTCCCCACGTGGTATGGTGCAGGGCTTGCTAACTCATTAGTCAGTGTGCCTGTTGTTTTCACTGTGTGTTCACTGCTGGGTCAAATACTGTCCTGTGATTATTTCCTTCAAAAACTTTGATTTCTCCAGAGATAATTCAGTTCTTAAAAATTGGCCTGAGTTGCAGTATACCCATAGCTAACTTCTATCAAATAATTTCAACAGACCTGCCAGTTTTCTTTCAACTAATTTTCCCCAAACTTTAAAAGCATCACGTAACCATTCAGTTTCCCCATCTTTTTCCCCTGGTGCACACCGGCTGGAGCCCGCTCTTTCAGCTCTTGTGCAGATAGCTTGTACTCGAGGCCTATTACACAGCCATCATTCAGGGACTTTCCTTCACTGTATTTCTTTTCTGGACCCACAATTTTCTGGGTTACACATCTTCAAATTTCATGATTTACTCCATTGTTTTGATAGAACACATACTCAAGTAGCTTTCTCAGAAAGGTGCAAGGTAGCCAAACTCCTTTTGAGTCGTTACATCTAAAAATGCCTCTATCAAGCTTAGATTTGCTTGATAATTTTACCACATGTCAAATTAAAAACTGAAGATACTTTCTTTGACATTTTTAAAACATTGCTCTGCTGTCTTCTAACATTTTTTGTTATATGATTTAATTTTTTTCTTCCGTGAAACATTTTGGGATCTTCACTTCCCATATTTTAAAGTTTCACAGTTTTTGGCATATATCTCAGTGGATCCTTTCAAAAATTATTCTGGGCATTTGTTTTTTGTATGGAAACCTTGTCTGTCAGTCTGAGACACTTCTTGAATTAGGTTTTTTTTTTTTTTCTTTTAATTCTGTCTTTCTGCAATTCCTGTGTTTTGAGGATTAGGCCTTCCAGAAGATGCCCTACTTACCTTTAAATTTTTCCATGTATTTCTTTTTTGCTCTCCTTTTTATGAAATTTCCTCTAATTAACAAATTTAATTATCCATATGACTAATTTCTAAGAGATATTTTTCTCATAGCATTTCTTTCTATATGTTTCCTCCATCCCCTGTAATGTCTGCATACTTTCACCAGGCTTTGTCCCTTCTCTGTGTTTTGGTCCCAGCTTTCATTTCATAGGCTTTCTGTAAAGGTTTGCTCAGCCGTGGCTGTTACTAAGAGCAAGTATTAAAAGTAAGATACAAAAAATCAGATCTGATTCTCTGTGCGTGTGAACAGGCTTGTCAATTGTTGATGTTTCTTTAAAGTGATGAAGCAATAGCGGGTCTTCTCAAATATTCGTATGTGTGTTCATTCAGGTTCTGCAGAGAAAAATTCCACCAGCCTTGTCTGGGGTAAGCCTGTGCTGGGATCAGCTCCGAGTATTCCGGAAGCAGAATGGAGGGAGGGGATGTGGATCCCATGGGGTAGTCAGTAGACTCTCCCTTATTCCTACCGTCTCTTTCCGAGTTTGCAGCCCTGAATCCCATCACTTTCTCACTGTGCCGTCTGTCATCTCTGATCTCCTTGGTTCAGTTTGTTTGGATAATAAGCCTCTTAGCTGGCACTTGGGGCAGATAGGAGGAAGGGACTGGGAGCCCCAAGGTCCATCCTCTTTGTATCGGACCATCACCCGCTGTTCCACCCCGTCTCCCACCTTCCCTTCAGCGGGAGCCTCCCATAGACTCAAGAGTGGAGAAGTGTAGGACAGGCCTGCTGGTTGGACCCTCTCTGAGCATCATTTATGATCAAAATCACCAGTGACATGTCTGCTTCCCATCCAAGTGTCAGGTGAATGTTTTGTCTGTTCTCGTCTCTGCTGCTGTATTTTTTGTCCTTTTAAAAAGATACGTTTACTATCCTTTCAGTCGGGTTTTTGGTGGGAGAGGTATTGCTGGCATGTGGTTTGTCTGCCTTGTTCAGCTCAAAGTTTATTTTATTTTGCCAAGGTGCAATGTAAAATGATAAAAAAATTTACTGTAGAAGCAATAATACATGAGACCAAAATGGTTCCAAAAATTGCAGAAGTTTCATTTTCCAAGGCTGCAGATTCAGCCTGATTTATGGATCAGTCTAAGAATGTCTGTGAGTTGTTACGATCTAGGTTTGCCATTCAAACATACACATGCCCCTGTTTGTACCAGCACATACCTTCCCGTTTTTCTGTCTCAGTTTTCTCACCATCACACAGAAAATCAGTCTGTGTGAGAGGTTTTTTTTTTTTTTTCCAATTGTTTGACTACAGATGTTTTCACTCTCCCTGTGGGTGTTTGCCAGCTTCACACCAGGTTAGCAGTTCTCTCCTGGATGAAACAGACTTGTCACTTGTTGATAGCTCCCAGACATGCAAGAGTACCAGAATCCTAGTTCTGATTAGCCAGAAATGAGACGTTTCTAAGTTGGAATCCAGCTACTGATTTAATTTTGGCCGCCAAGGGAGATCTCGGTGACCCCAGGGAGGAAGTGCTGGGAAGGAGAGAGAAACTGGCAGAATCAACACAGCTCCGAAAATAGGGTGTCATGGGGGTGGGCATGGGGGATGGGAATGGTCTCAGGCTCCTTGGAGCAGTTATGTGACCCCCTCGGAATTTCCTCATGACCTCACCTCCCGGGGGGGTTTGGGGGTAGCCAAAAGAACCAGGATGGCCTCTGGCAAAGCGCCCTTAGCATACCACCCAGCTCCTTAAAGTTCAGCACAAAGGAGCTGAGAAAAATTACCTGTGAGTGCTTCACCTGCGCACTTCCTGGTTGTTTTTTTTAGACACTGGGCAAGGATGATCGTTCCCATGTTTATTTTTTGGGATGTGGAGAAGCTGGAAAGAGGAAGTGAGCTCATAACCAGCTTTGGACAGTGCTGACTTGTGCATTTCTTTGTACAGTATTGTGCCAGGCTCTTGACATTCATTTAAAGCAAAAAAAAAAAAAAAAAAAAAAAACCTTTCTCCTTGAACATCTGTGCAAAATCAGAGAGGGTGGAGAGTTTAGAGCTCGGTGAGAGTACGGCGTAATTGAGCACATTTCTGAGAGCTGGAGTGAGAGACAGCAAACCCCCTCTATTGTGTTGCGTTGGCAACAACCCAGTAGCAAAGGCAGGCCGACAAAATGTGCCAAGAAGAGGCATTCAGAGTGCTGCATAATCACATTTTGAAAAATATGCAGCCGATAAGTGGGGGAAATAATGCATTCTGGTTGCTTCATAAATAAATGTGGTTAAGGATGGCTGTCATGCTCACGGTTTGAGCTGCGATGGCGTTGGGTACACACATTAAAAAAAAAAAGCAAACCCAGTTCGCTCAATCAGTTTGGCTTACATCCCCTTTCAAATTTAGCATCGTTTCATTGCATTTTAGTCTTCTTCGTAGCTGTAAGCCAGGAAATCTCCTGCTTAATTAGGTCATTTGTTCCTGAGTTTTGTCCTTGCAAAGCAGGAGAGGAATTTTTATGGGCAGTTGGCATAAATAGAAAAGTCAATGGCAGATCGTTCCAGGGCTCACCTTCCACTTCAGGTGGTACTTAGGCAAATTCTTGAGAAGGAATGTTGTATATTTTAGGATATCCATCAACCTGGGTGAAACGTCTTCACGTTTTCATTTTCATTTACTCTGGGATTTTGCCTCTCAACCTGGAGTCTTTGGACCCCTAAGGGGGTTGTAACCCTGGAATGCATTCCTATGAGCTGTTTTCAGGATTTCTGCAAGATTGTAACCAGAATCCCACAGTCAGGGGGGCTGTGGGTGGAGGTAGGAGGGGGGCACCTCTCCTGAAAATCCAGGAAAGCATCCAAGCCTGTTTGGCTTGGCCAGAGCCTTCTCACCTGGGTGTCATCGGAAGGCTCTGTTCACCATTCATTACATGTGCCTTTAGTCAGTGAAAGAAGCAGAGTTAGTTTTTGTGTTTAGTTGCTTTGAGCCACTTCAGCTGCATGCAACAAATTCTGATAAATTCTCTTTTCATTTTTATTGTTACAGATATTTTCTAGTTTTTCTTGTATGGCTTCTTAGATACTCCCATCATTTAAAAGTGGACATTTAATTTCCAATTACATGGGATTTTTAAAGTATCTTTGATATTATTTCTCATTTTGATATTTCTTATTTAAATATTTTCTTTGCAATCACCTTCTGTTTTTTTTTAATCTTCTAACTATTGAGGCTTTCAATGGCTTAAGTCAAAGATCTCTTTTGGTAAATGTCACACTGCACTTGAAAATATGTGGATTATTTTCAAATATTATTTTGATATTGATTTCTAACATAATTCCATGGTGATAAGAAAACAGACTCTGTATGATTTTAATACCTTTAGACCATGAAATTTTTGCATGTTTTATGTCCCTGGATATGTTCTAGTGTCTCCTGGTTTACAATCTATGGGAACTTGAATAGAATTTGTATCTTACTGTTGTGTGAACATTGTATAAGTCATGTTGAACTACTTCATGGTGCTTTTCGGGTCTACTGTATCCTTCTACTTTTCTGTATATTCATTCTATTAAATTTTGAGAGTTTGGTATTAAAACTCCAAGTAAAAATCTTAATTTATCTATTTGAAAAATAATTGTATCATATAGTGGAAATATATGTAACTTTATTCTGTATTTTCCAAGTCTCCTGTAAATGTGTTACCATACTTTCATAATTAAAAAAAAAAAGAATAAATTTTTTTTTAAAGTAGAGTTTCTGTATCCTGGCAGATCTGCTTTTGGACCAAGGGATTGGGGTGTGATGTGGTGGGCTTTTAAAACCCCATGTACTTGTAAATGAAATGTCTACTTTAATTTAAATGTCCCTTTTAGTGAAGGGGACTGCCCCCTCCAATCCAGAGAGAATAATGGGTCGTGACCCCAGCCCTGGCACCCTCCCCCATTTGCTGTGACAAAGATGCTGCCAGTCCTGTTTGCAGTTGTTGAACTGGAAGCTGGGGATTCGCCATAGCCGTGATCTTGGAGTTTGGTGTTGGGAAAGACTCAACCACCTGTGGACGTGTGTATCCAGGACCCAAGACCAGGCTTGCTTCTTTCCAATTACAGAATGTTTATTTCAAACCTTAAAAATACACAGGGTAGAGACAAGAAAATTGACTGAAATGTGGTCAGCTTTTGTTTACCAGTCTTAAACAGGTCAACCAAAGTATCAATCAACCAAAGTATCAAATTTAGCAGCGGTTTGCAGAGATGGCCTTTCTGCTGTAATTTTGCAAATGAATCACTAATGAGACATTCGAGTATTTTAAAGTAGAGGAATATATATTTAAAATACATATTTGTGTGTATAAATATGTCCATATATTTATCTGGAATGTTCTCAAAGGTTGATGGCTTGAAGCACCTGAGAAAGTTCCAGGTGTATAGCTGAGTCTAGCACGCTTCAGAAATTCTCAAACACATATGAAGTGTGTGATAGGAACTCTAGTCAGAGTTGCAGGGAGATCCTGGAGCAACAGCTTAGAATTTCTGCTTATCACTGCCTGAAAGTTTCATATTTCTTCTTTTGTGCAGATTCCAAATGTTTTTGGAAGGCTTGTAAGTGAATAAAATAACCCTTTGACAGAACTGACAGAAACTGAGGGATGAGGGGAGGAGAGGACTGGTGAGTCATTGTGCAGAAGCATTGTGTTGTTAACTTTGGCAAAGACAATTCTCAGAGAAAGCTCTGCAAAATGACCTACTTTTATGGAGTACTTGAACTGTCTGCTTTGTCTCCCGTCCGATTGCCACTTTCCCTCCTTGAATAAAAATAACCAGCACTTTGAGAGTGTTTGCTATATGTCAGGCATGCTTCTAAGCACACTACAATGTTAATTTGTTTTCTCAAACCAGTATCGAAGAGTAGATGCTATCACCCAGGAGGAAATTGAGACACAGAGAGGTCAAGCAACATGCCCAGAGTCACACAGCCGGTAATACGTCGAGCTGTGATTTGAAACCAGGGTGGCTACTGATCTGTGCCCTTAGCCACTACCTACCTCTGATTGGAACCTGGGTCAGTGGATGAGTGAGTGGGGGTGGTTCAAGGTTAAAGTCGGGTTGAGGGTGTTGCTGAAGATTTCTGTAGCAAGTGTTTGAGTAGCAGATGGCTGGGCAGTTGGATGTAGTTCATTTTTGCTAATGGGACCTGCTTTGTGGGCCATTCAAAAACAGGAAGTGTAAGATATGGTTTCCATCTTCAAGGAATTCACAGCCAAAGTTGAGATACGAGTTAGTTTCTCTGAAAATTTATATAATTCTCCACAGAGTCCCTGTAAATAACTCAGTTGGCATGGTTGTGTTTACCTTGGGAGAGGAATAAATTGCCATCTTAAGTTAGAGATGGAAATCTCCCCAGAAGAGGCAGATTTTTCAGCTGGCTTCTCCTCCTACTTTGTAAACAGACTCGTCTTTCTCATTTTAAGAAATAGTGAACAGAAAAGTTTCTTTGCCAGACCTTCCCCTCTGACCTATTTCTCACTCTCAGATGAATTTCTTGAAAGGCTCTTCTTCATTTGCCTTTCAACTGCCTCACCTAGTGCTCCTTTTTCAACACATTCTGATAGTTTCCTGTGGAAAACTTGCAACAGAGGTTATTCTGAGACACACACTTTTAAAATATTTAAAAGTAATATGTGTTCAGGGCAGAAAATAAAAAGCACACATGCAAAGGAATACAAAGAAAAAGTAAGATACAAACTAATTTCTAATACCTAGTGGTGATCGGATTCAAATATTTTAACTCTTATTTTTCTCATGTTTATCGTACACATTTTAAAATAATTTGTTTATAGGATTTTGTGTGATTATAATTCTTGATCATTCACCAGATGTAATCATAAAGTAGTGTATATAATTCCTTGACTTCTTTTTTCAGATTTAGGTTTATCACTTTACCAGCTAGTTTGAAAGATGAGCTGAAACTCACTTGCAGAGTCTCCCCAGACACCTCCAGTGTGGGATGTGTGAAGATGCTGTGTGTGGGTTTCTCTTCCTGGGTACCAGAGCCTCTCTGATTAGAGCCAGTGAGATGAATAAGCTTCCACTGAATGAGCTATCAATGTAAAGACCTGTTGATCACTTGTCAGTTTTCTTTTAGGATGGTAATTCTAGGTTTTTCTTTGTTTGATTTGTTCCCATTTTTCATGTTGGAAGCTTTCCTAAAATATCTGGTTTCCTCAGGCTGTTTATATGTAAGAGTGAAACACTTCAACAGGAGCTGGCAGAAATCTGAAGATGTTGATAGGGCTTGTACACTAATGGATTGGAACCCATTTTTTTTTCCATGGGGACCTCGAGGTTCAATCTCCACAAGCGGGAAATGGCCTGCATCTGCCAGGGGTGGGAGATCTTCTAAATTTCGGCCGGACCTCCTGTGTTCACCCCTTCTGGTTTCACGGTGTCTGATGCCTACAGATCCTGAGCTTTTCAGGGTTTATCTTAGAATTTGGTGAGCTGCTTCTTGTCATCTTCCTTTTCAGGCATAGGTTCAACTTTCTTCTACGTCAGTTAACATTCTTGATTTCACTTTCTTTTAAAACGTTTCTGCTTAAATCTTCTTGTTCCCTTCTGTCTCTTTCTTCTGACTCCTTTTTGTGGGACCTCACCTTTTTAATTTGATTACCACCATCGAAGTGTGTGTGTCGGGGGTGGTTAGTGAGGAAATAGACATGAGTGCCTGAGTGTAATCTGTATTGCGTAACCAGGAATGCTCAAGGGCTCTCTGCTTGCTGAGGCACTTAGTATTCCTTTGTAATATGCATGTTAATGCCTGCATAGTGATCACGTGTTTGATTCTACTATGCTTTATTGTACCAGTCCTCTGTTGTTAGACATTGTATTGCTAATTTTTGATAGTGGAAGTGATGCTTCATTTAGTGTTTTTATTTATATACTTTTTTCCATATGATTGTTTTCTTCCATTAGATTCCTGAAAATAGAATTACTGTGCTAAAATATATAAGCATTTTAAGGACTCTTGAATACTTCTTTCCAATTTGTTTTCTAAGAGTTGTGTCAGTTTCTGCAACCACCAGACAGGGATGAGTGTATCCTTTTCATTGTAGATCAGACTTCTCCCTGCTGCTGTAGGCACAGACATACCTCCTGAATGAAACAAAGTTAACTCCAGGAATTCTGTCAGCCCACCTGCAGTGAAGGTGGGGATCTAAGGTCACATCCTGGCTGGGTGCTCTTGGGCGGATTACTTAACTTCTCTGGGTTTCCGTTTTTTCACCTATGAAAGGGAGATAATAGGAACAATAAGAAATGGAGAGACTAACATTTAGGTTTTTGCCTGCCTGGCAGGCATGGAGAAGATCAAAACCAATAAACTTACTCTTTCAGGTAGTAATGATAAGATATTCTTAGCTGTTGAAAATTAACTTGTTGTAGGGCAGTGGTATGTTTTTGTTCAGTTGCCCAGTCTTGTCTGACTCTTTGCAACCCCATGGACTGCAGCACGCCAGGCCTCCCTGTCCCTCACCATCTCCCAAAGTTTGCCCAGGTTCATGTCCGTTGCATCGATGGGCTATCCAGCCATCTCATCTTCTGACGCCCTCTTCTCATTTTGCCCTCAGCCTTTCCCAGCATCAGGGACTTCTCCAGTGAGTCGGCTGTTTGCATCAGATGACCAACATACTGGAGCTTCAGCTTCAGCATCAGTCCTCCCAACTTTCTTGTTATAGAAGGTCAAATAATACAAAATAGTACAAAGGACAAGTGTATAAAAAAAAGTACCCCAGGTTTCACGATTTAGAAATTGTGTTGACATTTTGTAAATTCTATCTGGAAGGTGTTACAGGCCAAATGAGAAGGATGGCTGGAATCTTATCATACGTGTTATTTACATAAAGGTATAAAATAAAACTGACTTTAAAACAAAGGAAAGGAAATTTAAGCAAGACTGAAAGAGTTGCTGACTTCCTCACCAAGACAGAGATTAGAGGTATCATTAAGAAACTATATTTATAAGAAAAGATGTTGAGATTAGAACAATTTCTTATAAACTATTTATTGCAAATGGAGACATGTTGACTCCTCTTTTGAAAGTAAAATATTAGCACTGACCTTATGTCCCCCCGTCTCCCCAGTTCCAATTTTTGTCAATTATGACTTTTAAAATGGAAAAGATTCTCTCTAATACCACAATTTCCATAGCTCGTTTCCCTAGTCCGTTTTTCCCACAGATTCAGGCGTTATCACCAGTCTCCCACCTGTGGTTTTGCCATTCTTGAGATTTTTAAAAAACTTTGTGATTCATTCTAGTTTGGTTGCATTTCATCATCAGGTTGAAGTCCTCATGGATACTGTGTTCTGAACTGCTTCAGAATGGCTGGTTCTTCCCTTAATATCTGAAAGTTTGAGGGTTGAGTTCTGAGGTCACCCTTTCTTGACCTTGGAATTGCAAACATTACTCTCCCTTCTTTTTTAGCATTGGGTACTTGTGGAGAGGAAGGCTAGGAGAGGCCAGGTTAATGTTTTTCTCTCTTGCATGTGACTGACTAGCTTTTTCCATTGGACATGCCCATTGGGTTCTTCCATCTCTTTTGGAATTTAAGCCTCTCTGAGCATTGGCTATTTCGTGTCACTTTCCTGGGACTTCTGTACCTGCAGTATCTGCAGCATCTGGTCTGTCTTCTTTTTTTAAAAAAAAATTTTTAAATTTATTTATTTTTGGCTGCACTGTGTCTTCCTTGCTGTGTGTGCAGACTTTCTGTAGTTGCAGCTAGCAGGGCCTACTCTTCCTTCTGGGGCTTCTCACTGGAGTGGCTTTTCCTGTTGAGGAGCACAGTTTCTAGAGCAGGGGCTCGGAAGTTGGCACACGGGCCTAGTTACTCTGAGGCGTGTGGGATCTTCCTGGACCAGGGGTCGAACCTGTGTCCCCTGCATTGGCGGGCAGATTCTTATCCACTGGGCCACTAGGGCAGTCCCAGGTCTGTCTTCTTATCAGAAAGTTTTTCATGGTTAGACCTTTTAACACTTTGTGTATATTTTGGATTGTCTTCACTTTTCAAGAACTGTAGTTCTTGTGTTCTGTATCCTTTGTCTTCCAGATCTCTGTCTGTTCTTGCAGTCATTTATGCGATGATTGTTTCTTCCTACTTTGAGTCATTTCCTCAAGTTTGCTTCCTGTGTGTGTTTGTGTTTTCAGGTGCTTACTGTCTGTTTTATTGGTGCGGCTGTGTGTCTCCATTCTATAATTTTTTCATTTATTTTTTATTTTGGCTGTGTTTGCTCTTCGTTGCAGCACGCATGGTTCTCTAGTTAGTGCTCGGGCTCTCTGTGCTGTGCAGGCTCGGTTGCCCTGCACCATGTGGGATCTTAGTTCTCTGACCAGGGGTTGAATCCTTGTCCCCTGCATTGGAAGGCGAATTCTTAACCCCTGGATCACCAGGGAAGTCCCCTATAATTTTTAAAACTCCATTCTTTATTTTTAGAAGAAATGTTAAGATGGCTCACTATGATTATATAGATATATATCCTTTCCCTTATATTTTTTTCTGATTTTTGCTTTATGTATGTTTCTTTGCTGTTAGGTGTCTAATGATTTATGATGTGTATTTTCTTTGTGAATTGTACTTTTTATCACTAAAAAATATTCATCTTTGTTTCATGTAAAAATAAATTAATAGACTCCATTTCTTCAGCTTTATCAGTCCATTTAAAATCTCTTAGATTGCTAAGTCACTTTAGTCATGTCTGACTTTCTGTGACCTGTGGACCATTGGTGGCCAGGTTCCTCTTGTTCATGGCATGCTCCAGGCAAGAATACTGGCATGGGTTGCCATTTCCATCTCTAGGGGAGCTTCCTGACCCAGGGATTGTACCCACATCTCTTAGGTAGCCTGCATTGGTGGGTGAGTTCTTTACCACTAGCACCAAAACTCCCATCTCTTCAGCCTTATCAGTCCATTTAAAATCTCTTAGATAAATGATAACCAATTCTTACCTTGTCTCTGAGCCTCTTTTTTTTAGAGAGGCGATTTTACCTTGAGTAGTTTGGAGACAAGGGAGAACTGTTTTTTTCCCTGACCTCTGAGTCTGTTACCTTTGTTGATTTTTGTGGCCAGCTTCCTGGGCACGTTCTGTACATTTGCTCAGGGCCCTATGCTTAGATCACACGCCGCTCTCACTGTCTTGAAATTACCAACAATAACTGAACAAAGGGGCCCTGCATTTTCCTGATGTAGCCCTGCTCCTGGTAATTGTCTTTACATATGCATTTTATCATCTGTCTCTGGCTTGCATTCCTACTCCCTATGTACTCATATTTGAATGAGGTGGAGCTATTTGCTAAAAGGGCTGAAGTGTAGGAGATGTTGAAGGTCAGAAGGCTGGGGTGGGAAGGACAACAAAACATCTGCTCGTGTGCATTTCACCCGCTGTCCTTTTTACCCATTCTCTTATTTCTTATACCTTGAAAAGAATCTTCCTGCAGGGTTTTTTTATTATTATTTATTTTTGGCTGTGCTGGGTCTTCATCGCTGTGCGCGCTTTCTCTAGTGTGGTGCCCTGGCTTCTCCCTGCGGTGGCTTCTTGCTGTGGAGCACGGGCTTTAGGGCCCGAGGGCTTCCCTAGCTGGGGCGCATGGGCTCAGTAGTTGGTTCTCGGGCTCTAGAGCACAAGCTCAATAATTGTGGCACGTGGCTTCGTTGCTCTGCAGCATGTGGGATCTTCCCAGACCTGGAGTCTAACCTGCATTAGCAGGCAGATTCTTTACCACTGAGCCACCAAGGAAGCCCCTTCCTTCCCTTTTAAAAAGTATTTTAACATGTCATTTTAAAGGTTCAGGCTATAATAACGGTATGGGAGACTATTTGATCAACGGAAAATTATTCACATTAGATTTATATTTAAAAGCAGCTTATAAAACAGGGTGTGTGGTGTGATCCTGTTTTTGCTTCTTAGAATAGCATGGGCTGGTGCATTAAAAAATATTTGAAGGAAAAAAGGTACCAAAATGTTATTTCCTAGATTTGTAAAGATCAGGCTGCTCTTCCCTGTGATGGCTGTGGGTAGGAAGGCTCTGGGGCCTTTAAAATATCTCAGTATTAATAAGACCTAAGAATTTGTGAGAAACTCATCTTTCTAAAAGATTGTTTCAGTTACTGAAGCTCCTCTGCTTTTGTGGATTGAAGTAAAATTCATTTTATGTTTTTGGCTAATAGTTGGTGATCTTTCAGTTTATGACTAATTTTTAAGGTACATAATTTTTTGATGAGGTGCTTGGATGGGGAAGAACTGTTTAATGATCAGCTGTCTTGAAAAGCAAGAAAAGAACAACACTCTGGTTCAGAGCATGCACTGATTCCTGTGGTGTAAATATCTCCACTGTGGCCAATTTCAGGCTACCAGCGAGACATGATTGAACACAGGATTAGAAAGGGCCATGCGCTGGTGGGAGTGTTCTGTAATATTGTCACTAGGCATATATCATAGGCAAAATTAACCTGAAGAGCATAGGTCCTGGCAGAAATCCAGGAAAATAATTAGGAAGTTGAGTCAAAAACATTTTAATCTGGGCAGTTGGATGGATACCACGTGGAGCTGCAGATTATATTTGCAAAAGCCATTTGACTGTTGAAATAATCTCATGGAGAGGTTTGATGGAGAAATGGAAATTTAGTTCTCTTATTCCCATTTTCCTCTTATTGATGTAATTAATTTCCATGACCAGAGTTTGGGTCAAGTTTTGTCCATCAGTTTTTTACCGTTATTTAAATCCTGCTATTAAATATAGCATACAGTACGTGTGTTGAATATTCTTTAGGGAGTTCATCCAATCATTAAGGCAGTTAGCTGTGATTTGAGAAAAATAAAATACAAAACTTGAGGGGGAAAGTGTTCAGATGTGGTCGTTTGAGCCGTGAAAACAAATATCTCCAAGCTCTGAAGTTCTTTCCAATGCGCGCAGTGTGTGTTCTAGTGAACTTGAGTTGGCGGTATTACCAGCTTGAACTTGGCCATTGGTCATCCTTCATGGCCTGTGGACTCTTCTGGTGAGACTTTCACATTTTGGCAGGACCCCTGAGGGCAGGGACCTTATTTCATTCCTGAATGTCTAGAACAGTTCTTGTAAGAAAGAAGACCCAGTAAACACTTGTTGAATGAAAGGAGTTTCAAGATATCAAGGTGAGGGCATGATATATGAAAGGCTTGTGGTGATGCCCTAGTGCCTTGACTTTGCCTGAACTGGCCAAGTTTACTTGAGGGTCTGTTGCAGCCCTGACTGTGAACTTGAGGGCAGTGAAGGCTGAACTGGCCCTTTGAAGACCACTGCACCCCCACGCCCCCTGCCCCCACAACCCCTTTTTAGAGATGAGTTTCTGAGTAGCCTTCCTTCAGAACTGTTTGTAGTGTCAGATAGGAGTGCTTGTCCTGGCTTTCCAAGATGATACAAGAGGGTTCAACTTTAGTTGACATTAACCTTGTGTGTGGTTAGGGAAAAGCACTGGCCTCTTCAACACTGGGGGCTTCTGGTGGCTCAAACAGGAGAGAATCTACCTGCAGTGCAGGAGACTCAGGTTCAGTCCCTGGGTGGGGAAGATCTCCTGGAGAAGGGAATGGCTAACCCCTCCAGTATTCTGGTCTGTGAAATCCCATGGGCAGAGTAATCTGGCAGGCTACACTCCATAGGATCCCAAAGAGTCGGACATGACTGAGCCACTCACACTTCATCAGGAAACCAACCCTAAATCAATCCTAAAGGAAATCAACCCTGAATATTCATTGGAAGGACTGATGCTGAAGCTGAAGCATTTGGCCACCTGATGCAAAGAGCCGACTCACTGGAAAAGACCCTGATGCTGGGAAAGATTGAATGTAAAAGGAGAAGGGGGTGGCAGAGGACGAGATGGTTAGTTAGCATCATGAATGGACATGAATTTGAGCAAACCCCAGGAGATACGGGAGGACAGGACCGAGGAGCCTGGCATACTGCAGTTGATGGGGTTGCCAAGAGTCGGAGGTGACTCAGTGACTGAACAACTACTTCAACAGGACATTTCCAGGTTTGCAACTCTAGGTGGACTGCAGACGGATATGGCCCGTGGAGCTTTGCCAGCATGGTGGGTGTCAGACTTCCATCGGCTTCCCAGCGTCCCTTTCCCCGGGCTGGTGGAGAGAGCACTTCCTCTTCTGCCTGTTGTGTGATGCATGACCACTTCCTGTTGTCTCCCCCGGAAGAGAGCAGGACTCGGTAGCCTGATGGGTGCTGGCTGGTGGAGATGTCCTCACTGACTGGGAACAAGATTTAGGTGACAGGATGGTCAGGTGCACGAGCTCATGCCCTCTGAAGGGTTTTAAGTATTGGGTTGGCCAAAACATTCATTTGGGTTTTTCCATACCATGTTACGAAAATCCAGAATGAACATTTTGGCCAACCCAATAGATTGGGCAGCCGGGGCAGGCTTCTTAAGGTGGTGATGGTCAGAAATGAGTTGTTTTTTTTTTTCTTTTGTGATCATGAAAAAAGAATAGCATTTAAATTATATTAAAAACTTTTAGTTTTTCATACATTCTTTTCTTAAAAAATGTTTATTTGTATTTATTTATTTATTTGGCTGCATCGAGTCTTGGTTGTGACAGGCAAGCTTTCATTGTTATCATGTGCACAGGCTCTCTAGTTGAGGCACACGGGCTCCCAAGCGCACAGACCCAGTCGCCTCATGGCACGTGGGACCTTAATTCCCTGACCAGGGATGGAACACGTGTCCCCTTGCATTGCAAGGCAACTCTTAACCACTGGACCTCCAGGGAAGTATAATACATTATTAAGTAATTGTTCGACGTCTACCCAGAATATCATTAGTTGACATTATTAATTCGCGAATATCATTAGTGAACTGTAGACAAGTTCACAGAGGATGCCTGTTTCTTTTTTTTTTCGCCACAATTTGGTCATTGTCACAGGTAGACAGTAAGAGCTTTTGATTATCTGAGAATAATTACAGATTCTGCTAAGACATTTGGTATTATAATGAGCAGTACCGACAAAGATTTGAATTAATGATACATTAGTTAGCCAGATTATGTAAATCATAGAAACAGAAATTCTCTCACTAACCAGATGTAATATTAAAATTAAATACATGCTCAATAGAGAGAATATTTACGTATCGCCATGCATATTGCAAAGACATTTCAAGTTGGGCATAGTGAATTTTTAACTTAAAATCTACTTGAGGTCTAATGTAATAAATATGTATATTTTAAATTATTTTTGATTGGAGGATAATTGCTTTACAATATTGTGTTGGTTTCTGCCATACAGTAACATGAATCAGCCATAGGTATAATGTTACCCCCTTCTTGAACCTCCCTTCTGCCACCCACCCCACCCCACTCCTCTTGGTTGTCACAGAGCACCAAATTTGAGGTCCCTGTGTCATACAACAAATTTCCACTGGCTGTCTAATTTTACATATGATAATGTAAGGGCCTACTAGACAGAGTGAAGTAAGTCAGAGCAAAACAAATACTATACGTTGTACATTGTACATGGAGTATACATATACATGGAATGTAGAAAGATGGCACTAATAAATATATTTTGAATTTTTGTATTCAGCTCCCCAGAAAAGATTTCAAGTGTACCTAGTGTATTATCACAGTTTCAAGAGCAACAGCCGAGGTTTGTGATTTCTGTGAACAGAAACCTTCTGGGTGATTCTTGTTGGAAAACTTATTTTTTTCTTTATCATGTAAGTTCTCCATCTTCACATCATGTAATAGTTTTTCGTTTTTCTTTCATCTTTTACCATAATGTCTTTATTTGGTGGCTGAGATTTGCTGTCTTTTGCCTGTTACCACCGTCACTCCCCTTCTGCCCCTGTCCCTTTGGTTATCTTGACCCTGTCTGTAATAGCCTTTCTTAGCTTTTCTCTTTTTGAGCTGAGCTGCTGAAGAAATGTTGCTTAGCAGTGCCTCAGTGTCTGCAGCGGTCACAGGATTAAAGCAATCTCCAGTCCTTTGTTATTTTCTTTTAAAAATATTTTACAATGGTCTCTTTTCTTTGAGGATATTTTGCATTGATACATGAACAATTACTGCACAAAACTTTTTAGGTGAACCCTTTTCCTCTGTTGTACCTCTGTACCATCTTAATAAATCATAATACTCTGAGAAAGTTCCTTGCTTTTTAGGCTATTCTTTCTCCAGATCCTTTCATTATAGATCAATGTTTGAAGAAGACCTCAAAGTTTTAAACTCTGTGTTCCTTTTGTATCTATTTTTTCTCTCTCAAACTTATTAGAACCAAAATCGAGGTTGATGGGTAGCTAATTTGTAGAGTTCATTTTCTTCCCACCCAGATAAATTGATAAATATTAATAATAGTAATCATGATATTTCAAGTAAATCTATAAACTGTAGTGTCTTAGCTCAGTCTGCCAAAACAGCAAGCCATAGACTGGATGACATAAAAGTAGAAACATATTTCTCACAGTTCTAAAAGCTGGGAAGTCCAGGATCAAAGTG
Source organism: Oryx dammah (assembly GCF_014754425.2). Classification (NCBI taxonomy): domain Eukaryota; kingdom Metazoa; phylum Chordata; class Mammalia; order Artiodactyla; family Bovidae; genus Oryx; species Oryx dammah. Next base: position 73,485,052 of record NW_024070208.1, read on the forward strand.
CTAGCTAATTTAATTCCTGGTACAAGCTCTCCTCCTGGTAGCAGCCACTTCTCACGTGTGCTTACGTGGTTTTCCTTGGTAGGTGTACATGGGAGGCGAGATCCCTCTCTTCTTAAAAGGCCACCCACCCTATGGGATTAGGACCCTACCTTATGACTTCATTCAGCTTTAATTACCTCCTAAAAGCCATATGCTTCCTAGGTGGCTCAGTGGTAAAGAATCCGCCTGCAAGGCAGGAGATGTGGGTTGCATCCCAGGGTCGGGAAGATCCCCTGGAGGAGGAGGAAATGGCAACCCACTCCAGTATTCTTACCTGGGAAATCCCATGGACAGAGAAGCCTGGTGGGCTACAGTTCAAAAGGTCACAAGAGTTGGGCATGATTTAAGGGCTAAACAGCAGTGGAAGCCATATATCCAAATGTAGTTACATTGGGGGTTAGAGCTTGAGCAAATGAATAGTATGGAGACATAATTCAGTCTGTAGCATTGAGCTTCTTTCCTTTCTGGTTTTTGTTCCATGCTGTTACATAGGTATCCTTGACTCCAGAATGCCAATTACAAATACTCTAAATATGCAAACACTGGCCTTCTACCACTTCCCCTAGACCGCCTCCTGTCTCTGTCACCCATCGGTGCCCTAACCCTCCTGAAGAGCAGACACAACCAACATGGTCAGGACCTTTCCTCCCCGGCCCCACACTGCTGGAGGATGAGGGGACCCCCCCAGTCCTGTTTCTGTTGCCACGCTCCCTCCGCTGCTGCTGCCCTGCTGGGTGCTCCACAGTGGTTCCCAGTTCTTCATGCTTGGGAGAGCTCCAACCCGCAGAACCATGACCCTACTGTCGTCTGGGAATCTAAGAGTGTTCTCAACATCTAAGACGCTTCTCGGCTGGTCTCCCCCTTGCCCCCACCCCTAGTGGAGCTGTCTGAAACAGGTCAGATGGGCAGTGGCTTTGGGCTACAGGATGTACTTCGCAATAGAAATGAAACTATAAGTTGTAGTTAGAACTTGTCTGGACTGTTGGTGAGCTTCATTGTGCTGAAATGGCCTTTCAAGGTTGGTTTGAGAACCCTTCCACCACGTAACAGTGAAAAATGTTTTTAGGGTTCCAAATAATCATCATTATGGGAGAAAGTGTATGGAATACAACCTGTTTATAATCTTTAGACTACCAAGATGAATGTAATCCCAGTTACAAAGGCATTGGAGAAGATTCTCCTCCTTTATTTTATTTTTGTATGTGTTAGTCTCTCAGTCGTGTCTGACTCTTTGCAACCCCATGGACTGTAGCCCGCCAGGCTTCTCTGTCCATGGAATTCTCCAGGCAAGAAGACTAGAGCAGATTGCCGTTCCCTTCTCCAGAGGAACTTCCCAACCCGGGGATTGAACCCTGGTCTCCTGCATCACAGGCAGATTCCTTACCATTTGACCTACAGGGAAGTCTTATTTTATTTTTAGTATTTCTTTATTCCTACTACAATGTAGCATTAAAGCCAACTTGTCAAAGGAGAAAAACGACCGCAAATGAGTCTTAATTCTTTGCATCTGACACCCATACCCTGCTTATGGCGTCCATAATCATTGTGCAGAAGTGATTTTACCTTCTCTCTTTTTTTAGCTTTAATATGACGAGCTGATTTTTCTATACTACACTGTCTTCGTGTTTATAATTTTTGATTGTTTACTGTTCCAGGCCATAGATATACCATAATTTGGTTAACCATTCTTGGGGTATTTTGAGTTGACATTTATGTAAGCAAGGCTACAAAGAACACCTTTGTATTTGTAGTCTTTTCATTCCTTGGGATGTTTTCCCAAAGATAAATTCTTATAAGTGACAAATTATAGGCACTCCATAGTATTTACAGTATTGGGACATATTAGTTTCTAGAACTGTTATGGCACATTTCCAGCAACACCAGCAAGGTAACTTTGAGTTATACTTAATATTATAATAATAAGTTATATTTATTGTTATTGAGCACACTCCAGGAGTTGGTGATGGACAGAGAAACCTGGAATGCTGCAGTCCATGGGGTTGCAAAGAGTTGGACATCACTGAACTGAACTGATTCTACTTTCAAAAAAAACTCCCCCAATTTTTCTTTTGACATTTTAAGAAGAACCATGGTTTACAGTCAGATGTTTTAGACTGACAAGAAAAATGATGAATGCAGAGAATTTTGCCCATGTAAGTAATAAGAAAGGACTCTGTCCCTCAGTGGGGCTTCAGTGGACATTTTATCAAGCAAAGCAGATTTTATGAGATGTCTGTGTTTCTCCAGTGCGTTGCCTATGCAACAAGTTGTACATAGATGGATAGATAAGTCAATAGATTGATCGGGGCTCAGGAGTCTTTCCTAGGAAGATGCAATGCTGAAACCCTGTTGCTGCTGCTAAGTCGCTTCAGTCGTGTCCAACTCTGCGCGACCGCATAGAAACCCTGAGCTTCTGATAATTACGGTAGCCGAGCCAACAT